>NW_024884722.1:13470761-13807811 GCF_019232065.1 Centrocercus urophasianus
TTTTTTTTTTTTTTTTTTTTTTTTTTTTTTTTTTTTTGTGGTTTTGGAAGCAGATTATGAGGAGAGGGAGGAAAAGGGTAGAGGGCCCAGCTCCCTTGTGCTGCATAGATGGAAGGCTGGGGAGAACATAAGGCCCTTGCTGGATTAAATTTCCTGTGGCTAGTGTTTGTACATTCGGAGCCAGATCATCAGGTTAGATCTCAGTCCTGGGAGACTTCTTCCACACAGCGCCCACCCACTTGCTAGAACTGCTTCATATGTAAGAGCCAACTGCATTCTTGAGCTGTGAGTGGTACACAAAGCATTCTGGAGGTCTTCCCTTCCTTTGCGACTCTAACCTGCAGTGGAACCTTCAGCTCCATTTCTGCACCCAGAATACTGAACAGAAGCTAAACAGGGTTATTTTGCTACTTTATCCATACAGAAGTAACAGACCATTGTTTTGGTTTAAGTACAAAAGAAGTACTCTGGCTTTCTATCCCTATTTGCAATAAAATCAGAAATCTTTCTCTGGAAAGAGCTTGAAAAAGGATTAGTTTTAAGAGATTATAGGATAGTTCTGGTCTTCTTCAAGAGAGAGAATAATAAGCAGACAGATCTCCCTTTCAAACACGCTCCCTGACTATCACTTATGAGCTCTGTTGCTGGAGTAATTCCTGTTCTATTTCCAGCATCCTAAAGAGCAATGACATGGAATGCTCGCTACAGTGCTCCTCATGTAGGAGTAAAAGGAACAAGAGCAAATAAAAGCAAGCATGTATCTTCCATTACTCTCATTTTCTAAAGCAAATCATTTTTTCTCTATTATGATCTGCCTCTACTCACTGCTGATAGACAAGTCCTTCCCATCACTTCAGTGGAAACATCTGTGTTAGAAGGTTTGCAGGAGAGCCCCCATTCAGCAATAAAGGAGTACTGCTGCACAAAAAGTATGTTTGGCTTTCATAAACTATTTTTTTATTTTTTAAAATTTTTCTATTTTCGTTATCTTTTGGAACATCACATTTTTTACTCTGTAAGCTGTAGAAAACCATTTCAGTTCTATCAGCTCTAGGAGTTATTGAACATGAGTAGTCAAAGAGCTGTTTCTGAATAAGGAATTAGATTTTCAACCTTTCTAATCTTTCTGTATTCTCAGGGATTCTAGAAGAATAACATAATTTGATTGTAAAAGTCTAAATTTTCCATTTTGTCCTATGCCTGAGTATTTTGATGCATGTTTTCAGTGCATCCAAATTATTTCCTCTGCTTTAATTCTATGTTGTCTTTTCAAAGGAATTTTGAACTTGAACATTAAGCTGATAATTAGAACGTTCCTTTTAGGGCACTGAACACATTTTTGTCTGGCATGCTTTACAGTGAGTCCACTATGTATGACACTGTCTTAGTACAAGGCTCACCCTGTCTTGTCTTCCTGATTAATTAGAAGCAGATTGGAGCCAGAGTTTTGACTGGTGGAAAGTGATTGTTACACAGCCAGGGACAAGTGATTTTCCCACAGAGTCCCTCCAGTATTCTAGAGCCAAGTTTAAAAATATCACAGCACTTTAATATTTACATTCATCATTTTTAAAAAATGAACACATGGAAGAATCTGTAAGACATGGTATAACAACAGCCATTGTTCACTTCGTGGCACTGTACAGAAGCTGATCTAATCCTTCAGTTGTTACAGCTGGCAAACAACCAGTCTCAGGGCCAAATTCTTGCAGCATCTGTGTATAACCATCCAGTACATAATTGGCAGTGAAATGCATTTATACATGCAGGAAACTCTTCATGCCCTGTTATTTTCTATATGGTTTCCTATATAATGCGTGGGATCATAATTTTAGAAGCTACTTTCGGAACCACACTGGGGGAAGAAAAAATCCAGGCTCCCCACATCTGTCATATGTTGTTTTTACATTCAGTCCCTCCCCAGGGGAAGAAAAATTTGTAGGAGCATTTCATTTTGTTATTACTTCCTCTTGTTGTTGTTTTTCTCTATGTATGTTTATATTTATTTATATTAAGAAGCAGAGACAGAAAAAATGTTCTTAGCTCTCCTCAGCACTCAGAGCAATTGCTGAAATCAGTTGAGAAAGGCTGCATGTTTCTCCATCAGATAACAGAAATATCTATTCAAATTGGGGGAAAAAGAAGTCATGAAAGGAAGTTTATAAAGATGTATTTCTATGTCTGACACTTTCATTGGGTTTTGGACCAAGTCCCTGAGCTGCACTCCTGGTGAAACATTGCATCCTGTTCTGTGATTTTCAAATCTCGATTGCAGATGTGCCATTCCTTAGACACATCACACAAGTTATTTGTTCAGAGAGAATCAAATCTGTGTGAATTCATTAAGTCAAACAGGACTGTAAGTACGCATGATGAGCCATATGTTTGCCTACAGAAGCGCTGAATCAAGTAAATGAATGTTTACACAAATAAATAGATGTGTACACAAGTGACATATCACACACATCATTAACAGGGATATTATAAATCCCTCCTAGAATCTAATCCCTTTCTCTACCCATAAGCGGGAGAACTGATTTAATTATAACGTAGTAAGTTACCTTCCTCTGAAAATAAGTCATAAATGCATTTTCCTGCTACATGTTTCAGTAAAACGAGCCCTGAACTGTCATGTAACCTTTTGATTTAGAAAACTAAATATATATATATACACTAGGAGAGACTTGGACTTAAGTTTTTTTAATAAGATTTTATAGTTTCATTGAAATTAGAAGCAACAGCTGGGAGTTGTAACATACATCCTACTTAGAGCACACAGCTTCCATCCATCTGTACAACAGATATAATTATGTTCATTAGGTTTTGTGAGATTTAATTAATATTTATATAAGTCTTTGATATGCATAGTTATAAATCAGGATTAAGGTCACAAGTTTTAATTACCTATCTTCTCTCATGGGTATCTTTCCAGCCTATTAAGATAGTTTCCACCTATTCTAATGAGGATTTGAAACCTAAAGGATTATGAGTTCTAGCACCTGTCTGCAGGATGCGCTCTCAAGTTTCAGCTGTATCATACTCATTAAGCTACAAATGTGCCCAATATTACTTTAAAAGAACAGATGTTTAAGAACTGGATCTTTCCAAGCACCATGTGGCACCAACCCAACAGTAAATTCTTTTCCTACAACTGTGAAAGCATCGTGTTCCTGGGAGAAGTTAGAGTACAACGGGAGACTGTGGAATTAGGCCTGAGACGGATAGATGCAAAAAGGATCAGACATCTCTAAGTGTATCATATTTGCAGACTTTAAGCAAATATAACTATCACTTAGTCCCACAACATGCTTATACTTGAAGTTATAGCTGCCTCTACAATTTGCTGTCATATTTCATAGAACTGGAGACTTGCTGCATTCACTTTCAGGTTATCTTTAAGTACAGGAACATGACAGCAGCTGCATTAGGTCAAATCAAACATCCATATCATTTAGCACTCTCTCACACTGCCTAGAGAAAGCAGATATCCAGAAAATAATGCAAGACAGGGCCAGCACATAGGTCTCTTTCCTCTGAGAGCCTCTGGCCACTTGCATTTAGGGGTCCTTCTGAACTAGACATCATTCCTATGAGTTTAGAAATCCTTGATGGTCTTTTTCTTCCATTGCACTGTGTTCAGTTGATTTGTGCTTATATAAAGAAGGAATTTGAGAAAGTCCTGACTAAGGGTTGATATGTTTGAGAAACTACAAGCTGATAAGCAATAGACCTGAAATGGGCAAAGGAAGACTGTTTCTCATAATACAAAACTTAAAATTGGAACTTATTTTTACCCTCCTTAGTAAATGCAAAGTTGTTAATGGGTTCAAAAGATAATTAACACAGTTATAAAAGAACACTACTGATGCAACTTCAAACTCAAAAACCTCTAAACATAGATAAATGATAGTTGGCAACATGTACAAAAAGAATCATCACTCTGCACTTGCACCACGTCCTCAGTGTCTCCTTGTGACCACCACTGAAGATAAGATGGTGTGTGAGGTAGAGCTTCAGTTTGATGCAGCTCTTATGATCCAGGTACTCCAGTGGTAGATGGTACCATTATTTTTGCAGTGATGTTCTAGTACAAAAGGTTTATGACTTTCATTACAAGAAAGAGAGGCTTCTTATATGTTTACTAGCAAGACTAATAATTGAAAGTAAGAAACTTTATAACTTCCGTAATTAATTATGTAAACTTTCACTCTTATGGACTTTCGTAGTGTCACTGCATCTTTTAAGAATAAAGAATGACCCGTTCATATAGAAAGAAAAAGGCAAATAAGAGAGTGATTGTTTCTGTTTATACAGTAGTTGAAAATTGCTGTACAAATATTTGTGATGTTCATATTGTGCTTGAAAGATACAGCTGTTTCAACAAAGCACATGTATGGAGTAAAATAGGAAACAGACTGGCTGGGAAAAAAGTCCAAATCTATTTTATGTAAACTGTAGTCTGATGGGACAAACGTCTTTCTCAACTCTGTTTCATTTTATAGGATTTCTTTTCAGTATCTGTAGTTTGTAATTTGACTATTTTGAACAATTAGTATGATAGTATGCAAGATGTATAAATATTGAGCTTGTGACTATGAACACAGGATGTTTACTCTGCATTAATATGAAAAATGTTGAAATGTTTTACTGAAATTAAAAATTAAATTGGTGACAGGTTTTTCATCTGTTGTCTATTAAAAAGAAAATTTTGAGTTAATTTCAACTGCATTATTAAAAAAAAAAAGCAAAATTATTTTGATTAAATTTTAAATAAACTTTTTGCTTGGCAACAATGAACAAGTAATAGCAAACTGGAGGTTTTCTGGATTCTCCTTCTTGCCCTTCTATAGCATGAGAGGGATCTCCCTGATGGCCACAACCTCTCAAAGACAACAGAAAGCCACTCAGTTATGGTGGCAGCCATCTCCCTCAACACCCCTGGATGGATCCTACACAGACCTGTAGATTTGTGTCATGTGCTGTTTGTTTGAGGGGTCTGCAACTCAATTTTCACTTACTGTGAATATAATTCATCCTCTGGACTTTG
Organism: Centrocercus urophasianus; assembly: GCF_019232065.1. Taxonomy (NCBI): domain Eukaryota; kingdom Metazoa; phylum Chordata; class Aves; order Galliformes; family Phasianidae; genus Centrocercus; species Centrocercus urophasianus. The sequence continues at coordinate 13,475,809 of NW_024884722.1, forward strand.
CTTCAGGCTCGTTAGAGCTGTGGAAGGTCTGAGGGACATCTTCGTTAATAAAGACTGAGACAAAGAAGGCACTGAGAAATTCAGCCTTTTCTCTAACCTTTGTCACTAGGTTGCCTGCTCTGTTCAGCAGCCTCATTTTTCTCAATCCTCCTGCTGCAGCATCCCTGTAGGAATCTTCCTTGGCCCTCACCCAGGATTCTCTCTCAGTGACAGCCTCCCCCTTTGGTCTATCCCCTAGGTTGCCTTTTATCTCTCGTTTCTCTTTAGATTTCGATCACCATCTCCCCGCAAAAGTGGTTTAAAGCCCTTTAATTAGGAAATCTATTGGAAAAAAATGGTCTTGTTCCTCTTTGTCCAATGAGTCCCACCTAACATGCCTTCTAGCTTCAAAGTCAAAAATTAAAACATGTAGAAAAGTCACTTCTCCTGCATCTCTGATATTTACCTTTAACCTCTCTGCTTAGCCCTCACCATTTTATTCTTGATCCCATGCATCTAGGCTGTCTATTAAAAATAATGTAACAAAACAATGTCTGTATGTAAATCTATCTTGTATGTTTGCCCTTTCTTTTTCTGCAACTCTGCAGTTTTGATGGTCAAAACCAAGCAATATATATTTTATCTCTAAGATAAAGCTGTGTAGTCTCCACTTTACATAGCGTGCCTCAACCTGTTTAACTCTTCCTATATCTTTTTATTCTTTTCTCAGAATTTTTGATACAAATTAGTGGTTATCTTGACTTAAATGTTACAGTTTGGTTTTCAACATGTAATTCATTATCAGTGATGGAATCTTGGTTTTCATATTTCCTGTGGGAGAGCATGCCAGGGGGTTGGAACAAGATGATCTTAATGGTCCCTTCCAACCCAAACCATTCTATGATTCTATATAGCTTTGTAATACTAATACTATTCTGGTGCAGTGTTTTGTAAAATATCTTCCTGTTCTTTCTGACAAAACTTATTTTCATGTCAAGTAAATTTAAATATGGGTGAGGAAAAACTTCTCTCTCAAAATAACCATAACCTTTTTTTTTTTTGTTGTTGGAAACCGTCACTTACCATGAGGTTATCACTTTTTCCATCCTCCTGGGCATTCAGAATGGTACAAGTAAATTGCTGCAACCCATTGATTCTAAACTGCTGAATTACTGGTGTCTAGCACAGTATTCAAATAGGTTTGCTCCCAGAGAAATATTTTTCCATTGCTGAGCCCTCTGAAGTAAAAGTAGATGAATAATTTATGTTTCAAACTCACTGCCAGTGTATTCAGTGGAAAAGCTCTCACTACTTTGGGGAGAGCAGGGTCCTGCATCCTATAAGGGGTTTGGAGAGATGGTGGTGTGAGCACAGCTGAGTGAATTAAAAGTTCCCATCAATATACCAATCCATGTGTGACAGCATTGTGAAGAAAGTACTCCTTTATTCACTGAATGACAGTAACCAGACTTATTCAGTTGAGAACATTTAACAAGAATGCAATTGGACAGATCTTTCGTCATTCTGACCAAGGCTAAATTTAAGCAGAAGCTCCAGAAAATATAGGTCACTGATTAATTCACTGAGATTTTGCATTCTTGCTCTGCAATAATCACTTAATGACAAGTTACACCAAATGCTTCAGTGTGATAATTAATTCTGGTTACACATTATTAAGGTCAGAGGAACTAACAGGTTCATTAATTATTTCTATTTTAGAACATGGGACATTTCAATCAAGAATATATAGACTAGTAAATGTAAGGGAATTTAACAAATATTTCCTGGCTTGGTATATGATTTAGCAGAGACAGAGTTCAGCATGTAGATGTATTAATGGCTGCCATTCTATCAGAGGGGAGATCCAGGAATTGTTCCTGTAACAATCACTTTTAAAACTTTTTATTCACTTTAATTATATGTACAGCATTTTTTTTTTTTTTTTAAGTTAGTTAATGTAACAGACGAAAGGTTCTGAGGTTTTCTGAGGTAACCTAGGGGTGCCAAAAAGAACAAGAAAGGCTTCTACGGTTATCTCAACCAGAAATGGAAAGTCCAGGAGGGCATACCCCCCAAGTGAGTGACCCAGGCAGGCTGGTAACAACAGACAAGGAAAAGGCTGAGGTGCTTAGCAAATTTTTTGCCCCAGTCTTCCCTGATAACTGCTTAGCACACAGCTCTCAAACATTTGGTTTGGTAGGAGGGGACTGGGGATGCAGTGTCCCTCCCACTGTAAGTGAAGATCAGGTTCGTGACCACCTGAGGAACCTGAACATCTACAAGTCTATGGGTCCAATGAGATGTATCCCAGATCCTAAGGGTACTGGATGGTGTAGTCGACAAGCCACTCTCTATGATATTTGAAAAGCGGCAATCAGGTGAAGTCCCTGGTGACTGGAAGAAAGGTAGCATCATACCCACTTTTAAAAAGATTAAAAAGGGAACAATCAACCTGTCTGTCTCACCTCTCTGCTGGGTAAGACCATGGAACAGATCCTCCTAGAAGATATGGTAAGGCACATAGAGGGCAGGGAGGTGACACAGGAGAAACAGTATGGCTTCACCAAAGGCAAATCCTACTTAACCAACCTAGCAGCCTTCTCAGTGAGTAGGAGAAGGGAAACTTAAATCTCTTGATCCTTTATTTGCTTCTTCCTCAAAACTGCTATTAAAGTTATTGAAAGTTGTTCTAAACCTAAATTTCAGGTGGCAATCCTGAAAAATCAGCATTTACTATAAATATGCTATTAGCAACTCCAGTAAGTTGTGTATATAATTAATCATTATGAGACTGAAAACTAGTATCAGCACAATCAACATCTTTCATGCTTAGCTCTAAACGACTGCGTGAAATATTTATTAATCTCATTGAATTACTTGTTCTCCCCACTGACAACATTTCCAAATCATGTAAGTTTATTTGTCAACCTGATCCCAATGAGCAGAGCTCTCAACTGGAAGATGCCAGTGGGAGACCAGAGCACTCCCATCTCACTGCTCCCTCTCTCAATCATGTCCTTAGTGAAGTTCTGACTTAAGGATGGAGATAATGATGAGCCTGCAAATGAGATCGTTGCTTTCCAACTGCCTCCAAATTGCTCAAGCATGGTTGTCACTTCATTGTATGCATTCTTAAACTTCCTTACTAATTTTGTTGCATACTAAAAATATAGCAGAACAGTAATAATAATGGATTATAGGGAGAGACTGAAGAGCGGATTTTGTTCTTGGTACCAGTGTGCCAATGATACATTTCATTTAGGAAACATAGATCAGATGAATAAGGGTAGTTCAGACAATTTAATTTACAGGGCATAGAAAGCCAGATCCAAAACTCTGACATGAAAGTTCATTCAGATTCTTCATAACTATCATTCAAAAATCATTTTTGGGCCTTCATAATTTTCTATTAGTGGAAGTTTTTGCATCCTATAATCTTTGTTTCATTTGCAGTCTGGGTGGGTTTCAATTAATAAAAAGCTAAACAAATTGCTGAGTGCATCATCTGGTTTGATGTTTAATCAGAAGGTTAATTTGGGCTTGAGTCATCAATCAAATCTAAAAGAGAAAATTCGTATTTCAGGAGATATTTGGAAGTGTCAGAGATAATTGCACAGTGATCTAGACTTTGTGGGTATTTTGGAATGATTTGTCTTTTCATTGTCAAATTTCTCATGTAGCAAAGTTGAAGGAGAGTAAACCTCATGTTTTTCTACCTCCCACTCTCTGATATCTGGCAGCAAAATTTCAGATACCATGGCCTGTTCTTAATACTCAGAAAAGATGCCATTGGGACCCCCTTTTAGGTGGCACGTTTTTATTAGCACTGGATCTGCTGCAGAATCTCTTTATATTATTCTTTCTTGTGCAAAATCCTATTTTTCTTTGTAGCTTTTTCACCATTAACTTTGCACTCTTTGCCATTCCTCTTATTCAAATTACCCACCTGGATTTTTCACAGAGTGATCATTGAAGGAGTATTAGCAGAAGTTGTAAGAAAAGAATTTGAATGATCTGTTCTAACTACAGAATAACAGGCTGAATAACCAGTGCAGAGAGCACCAAATGGAGAACCACGTGCATAAATGTCAGGGTTTTTGTTTTTTATTCTACTAAGGTTGTGAGAATTAAATAATACCATGAACAAATCCTGTTTTATTTAAGTCATATAGACTTGTAAATTCTATACCAATTTTTGGTTGTATTTGATTTTTGAAAGTTTTTCTTTACGTCATCATAGAAAAGGTATGCTTTAAAAACATCTTCATTAAATTGATCATAAAATTTGCTGTTACTGTACTCACAATGCATCCACAGTGAAGGTTTTTTTCCTGAGCCAAAATTGATGTCTTAGTTTACAATGACCAGTCAATGAAATAGTTATGCAATGATCCTCAACAGTGCTCTCAAGAGTGCGTAGAGAGAGTTGTAGGTGAGCAAAAGCTATTCTCCTTAGCTCAGATCTGATGTTCCGAGTCAATATGGTTGTGAAGCAAAGCATGACTTTGACTTCATCCAATTACTTTTGTGACCTGTGACTCTTCTAAGGTACTTGTGTTTTCCTCACTCATATGTTCAGGAAGAACATGTGGGCTAAACCAAGACAAGGTATCTTCACTTACAAGAAATGGACAGAAGGTCATTTCAACTGTTTTTTTCTTGATTTGTTGCAACTTAATCTAATCATAAATATTTATTGTCTGAGGCGTTTGCTATCTCAGAAAATAAACCTCCGTATCTGCCATTCCCATTTAATGATTCATAAAATACTGTAATTCCCTTTCAGTGCATTACTCACGCTCTCTTTTGCTGCAAAGACATAGAATTCAAAAGAAAACAAAATCCAAGAAAAGGAGACATCAACTAAAGTGCCATCAGGGAAAAGAAGGCACATTGGATACCCAGGCAGAAAGCAGCATTTCTATCCTAACAACCAAATTAACCTTGTAACTTATTGTTAGGTGAAAAAAGGAACTGCAAAGTTCCCCAGTGAGGGATAATTGCCAGAAACAGCATCTTGCCTGACAATTTACTTTTTCTCAGTTCTTTCTCTCTCTGAGGAAGTGGCATTTTTGCATTACCATAGCTGTGTTATGGTTCCCATAAAAATAAAAAGAAAGATTTGAAATGTAAAAGCAAGTTTCTTATATTACCCAGCAAGCCCTCCAGAACAGAATAGGTATCCTTTGAGATTTATTACATCTTATCCCAGGGAATAAAATCTAATCTGCGTTGATTCACAGTAAAGGTTATATATGTATATTTTTTTCATCAGAATTGAAGATTATCATAGGCAGAAAGCCAGTTCCTGCAGTTCTGTGTCAGCTGTTATGGATTTGATTCACCCTGTCTTTTCAGACCTAAAGTAGTGGAAGCAGGGATGTGTGGCCTGGAAGGAATACAGGGATATCATCCCTGCAGGACATGCAGAGATGGGATCCAGTGGGTGGCAACCCTGCACGTGACAGGAGTGTTCAACTAGAAAACCTTAAGATTCTCTCCCACCCAAGCCATTCTATGATAATCAGAACTAATCAGAATCATGATGACGAGTCTAAGGTTATGATACTTCAACACGTCTTTCAAAATTTTGTCCTATGATTGCAGTAATTAACTCAGTCTTTCTCAGTGCTTTCAGAATTTCAAACTTCACCCCAGATAGACTTGCACAAGGCACTGTTGTTCAGATGAGAACTGAGACTCTCACGTATTCACAGGACACCAGAGACCAAGCTCTTAAACAAAATTACATACAATTACACTACAGTTTAACCACAATGTTCAACCGTTGCAATAAAATTCTTTATTGTATGTCTACCTCAGCTTCCTCCTACGTATGTGCCACTCTTCAGGTTTATTTTCATGCACAGAAGGGGCATACATCCACACTCCTGTCAACTGGGAATCAGTTTCCTCAGTCAGTGCCAAATGATTCTTTTGCTCTTTGTGACGCACATTACAATGGTATATTGTAAGAATAGATCCCAACAGCCCTAATATTTCGCAAATTAGTGATGATGGCAATTAGAATTTTGCCCATTTGTGCTGCTGATTAATGAAGACTGATCTACAGGTTTGTCAGTGTTAACTTTTGTACTTTTTTTTGTCTCTGTCGTGTACTCTGCAGTAGACATTACTACAAAAATTGTTGAAAATGGCTCCAGGAACTGGTTGTAAATTGTTGGGAAGAGATGTGCTGGACTCTAATGACTCTCTAGCTCCTCACTTTCTAATGGTGAGAATTTTCATAGAAGTTTCTCACTAAGTTTTTTAAAAAATGTCAAAAAAGCACTGCATTAAACTAATAAAATGAGTAGTTCAGAGAGAGGAAAGAAACATTACCTATCCATTATGCCACATATTCCTTCAGAATATTGTTACAATTTCAGAAATTTTCCTTATTTAATTCTTACCTTTTTATTCTTTCTCTCCATTACCTCGAACCATGTGGAACTGCTTTACATTCAGCTGGAGAAATGGTGAGGACATGCTCTCTCTGACTGAAAGTGCTATACCAGATATCAAGGACACATCAGCCAGTTGATGGGGCTTAGACAAAGAGATTCACAGGGGAAGGCTAGAAGAAAACTTGGCATCCTCTTGAAAATCACTGAAGTAACCAAAACTTAAAAACCAAAGACTTTTATTTATTTTTGGGTAGGTATTATTAAGCTATTCTGCTTGGTTTATTGCACTCACACGGTAAGTCTATTAATCTCATGCTGATTTTGTTTAAATTCCAAATCTCAGAAGGACAAAACCTCCATTATGTGTTCAGTTCATATACAACATACTGCTCAGTGTGATCCATGTGCTTTCTCTCTCAAACAAACTTTCCTCTTCTGAACTTCAATTTGAAAAGCATACATCCAGGTGAAAAAGTGATCGACAAAAATCTATGCTGAAATACAATCTGTCAACCAAAGGTACTTGCAGAGATCTATCCCAAGGATATCCAAGGGTGTTTAATCTAAAGAACAGCTTTTGAATTAAATGAATGTTCTCAGTCATAACTGGCAACGGAATAGACACAAAACATCACTAATATCTAATGAACTAATGAAGGGAAAACAGCACAAAATAAATGTTGTTTCTGTGGACACCCCAGGTACCTAAACCACAGTCTTTGTCATTTGACTCAATCTGCTAGAGAAATGCATGGAGAAATTTCAGACATGAAACAACAGTGAAATAAAGAAAAATAAGTAATCATAAGAGACAGCTGGGTTTATCAACTTGAAAATCCACTTAGAGAGGCCTGGTAACACATAAGACAGGGGGGAAAGCTGTCAAGTCTGGTGCTGTTTGGGTCATTTGATTATGTGGAGTAGTGAGTTGAGCATCAAAACTTGTCTTTTTAATGCTGCAGTGCCATAAATGTCAAACTGATGTAACTATCACAGTCAGAGACTGATGTACTTCATACAGAAATGAATATTAACTGCTGAATGTCGCCAATGAAGCATCTGGTCTTTTTTTCAAAATATTCCATTCCATTCCATGTAGATTTTGTCTTTTTCCCCTGCAGCTTACTTCTTTTTTCCTGAAGTCCGAAGAAGAATAACTGGTTGTTTCAGTATAAAAGAGAAAGAGTTCTTAGTTAGTGAAGCATCCAAGCTAGAAATTTAGTCTGATTTGATGATATATGGGCACAAGTAAAAGATAGCCTTAAAAGATACACACAAAACAAACTGCAACAACCTCCTGAATGCAAGTAATTTGTTTTGCTTGTAAGCATCTTTCACAGTTAAGAAACGTACTTATATAGCTTTGCTTGTTTGTTTGTGTGTCATTTTTTAAAATTAAATCTCAGTTTTGAATATATTGGTGGGATAATTATGGATTTTAGTGAAAACCAATCTCAATTATTAGAAGGTAATAGATTACCTCTGTATTGCTGCAAACTTATGAAGAAATATTTGCCGCAATGTTACGTTTGATTGCTTGTTAGATGCCTACTGTTATTCGTATAATCAGAAAGTAACATATCTAGTCAGATAAAAAGCTCAAAAGAATCAATTTAAATGATGGGATTCATTTTTCTTTTTTTTTTTTTTTAGAATTTGTTAAAAAATAGCTTTTTCATGGTTAAGGTATGCAGTATATTCCTGAAATGTCACTCTAATTCCTGGCTGTATTGTCTTTCAGAAAGTTAGGAGAAAGTGCAAAACCTGGGCTATATGAATTATATACAGACGCAGCGTACAAATAAATGTACTAAAGGAAAAACATTACAATTTGAAGGGCATGGCTAAATATTTATTCCTTAATTATTAAAGTGCTCTACCAAGCTGTAAAGCTATCTCTCACTACTTCATAAATTTTTCAAGGTGGCTGTAAAACTATTAGCAGCAATGAAGCATAAGTACAATGATTGATTTTGCCAATCATTGGGAACGTACCAGACCTTGTGTTATGTAACATGCATCACAGGTCATCTGTAGACTTCATTAATCATATAGAACCTATTCATTCACAATGAAAAATGACGAATTACTGTTTGTGGAAGCCAAGCATTAACCTCACTAATTCTGTGGAAGTGCAGGATAAGTTGTGTGCTTCTCCTCCCCCCCTCTTTAAACATGTCAGAGACTGTAATCTGTAATCCTGTGTGACACTTTAATCAGTGTAAGCAGATATTTACATCCCATGGAGTCCCACTGATCTGAGGGACTGTTGCCTGCCCACAACCAATTACAGTATAGTTTTCCTACCATTGATATGATGGTAAAATTATATATACATAAATAAGGGAGTAAGGAGTTCATTTCACCTATGTTCAGCCAAGTAAAATTTGGGCCAATAATCAAACCACAGAAAGTGAAGAGAATGCAATTCTTGGATAATTAAATAGGCAACCAAACCACTATGGAAGTCATCTCACAGAAAATGAATGAAATTCAATCCTAAAAATGGTTAGTTCAGTCTCCAACTGACCTTTTGGGAAGCTGTTCCAGAATTTCTCTTAGAATCACGGAATCATTAAAGTAGGAAGGATGATTAGTCCAGCCATCAGCCCATGCCTCTGACCACACCAGGCCATGTCACTTAGTGCAACACCTACCCTTTTCTTGAACTCCTCCAGGGATGGTGACTGCACCACCAAGGGCAGAGACTACCCATTGCCATTACAGTTATTTACTGCTATACAGGCATTGTCTGATACTGCACCACTCTCCCCTCCTCTTGTCTTTACCCATCACTATTACAGCATGATTATTGCTGTATTTATAGGCAGCAATACTATCCTCCCGTTCTATCAGGCAAAACAAACAATCTTAAACATAAGTGACAAGAATGTTTGACTTTTCTAGAGGAGATCTCATATGAGGCATATGCATCTCAGTTCCTACTAAAAATACTGTAGGTGATAAGTCATTTACTTCTTGTCCTAAAACAAATGCTCTTTAAGTTAATTTTGATGGTGGTGTCCTGAAACCACTACCTTATAGTGCTGTGCTGTCTTGTCATCCTTGCACCTTATGTCTTTCTTCTTTACTACTTTTAACTTTTCTCTCTCTTTTCTTCTACTTAAGACTGCCACAATTTGGGTAATTGCAAATCTTTCAGTTTTTCTGTTTGTTTGTTTGTTTGTTTGCAAGATGCTTTGTTATTCCTACTCAGCCCTATGGTGACTAAATGTACATGTGAACAATGTTATGGACAATGCCATAGAATTGTCAGTGTTTTTTCCTCCATCTAATGGCACTGTGGAGTTATCACAAACAGTGGTTGAGTCAGTACCACTACTTGCTCTCTAAAACTCTGTGGTACTTTACTCACAATTTAAAAGACTTTTCATTTTCCATAGACCTTAGATAACGAATCCATTCCAGTCTTTGTCTGCTGGTGGAACCTGCTGCAAAAATGTCTACATTCTGAAAGATATGTACCTCTTTTTTTACTGTATAAAAAATCAAAAGCAATTTCACTGGCATATGTTATAGGTTTATTTCTCCAACATGAACAGACCCGGTCTCATTGCAAGAGTTGGGAAAGGGTTTCCTCTGCCCTCACATTTGTTTTTCTGAAGTATCCACATGCTCTGAGACCATTTGTTTCCACATATAAATAAAAGGGGCTCTGTCTCCAGACCTACATGTGTAAGTATCAGCTTTATCTTATTGCCACAACCATTTTTAGACTGTTGGTGAAAGACATTGCCTCCGGTGATCACTCATGCAGTAGAATGCACATTATATTGCCAACTGACATTTAACAGCATCTAAAACGCATTCAGCCGCTACTGGAAAAATTTTATGTAACAGTTTTTAGACTTTGCTTTAACGTACAGATTACAGAAGAGATATGCAGTGTACTGACCAGCATTCTCCAAGCAATTGCATTCACTTTGGGGAAAAAAAAGTGACATTTGCTTACATTTCCTGAGCAGAAGAAATGATCACAGTTAAGATAACAGCTGAAACTACAATGTCATCTTTTAACTTTAGCTATATGTAGCTTTAAGAACCATCACAGAAAATCACAGCTCCTATCTAAACTGATTTCAAGTTTAATGTTAGAGAAACTTTTGACTAATACACACACCCACTCAGGGCCAGGACTGAAATGAAAAGAAATCCCAGGTCAAAAATGTTTGAGAAGGTATTTATTTGTAATAAACCAAATATCCCTTTCTTAAGCAAACAGACCAATGCAATTAATGGATTCACCTGAGATTTAGCCTGCTTGGATTTGGAGCTGAGATTACTCAAAGCACTCCAGGGGATTTACATGCATATTGGTTATTGAAATTAAATCCCTTAGACTACTTTCAAAACTCTCAGCCTTGAATTCCTGCAGTCCACATGGGAGGCAGACTGGTTTCGATTACAAGAAGGCATACGTGCCAGGCAGTGCAGGTGATCGGAAGACTGCAAACACCAAATAATCATTAATGGTAATAACAAGTTAACAGCTACTGGGTCTACGGGCCACATGGTAAAACAGAATGATTAAAAATGAGAATGTAGATGGAAATACAATGTTTGTTCTTACTTTCATTGAAAAATCTCTCGCAGGACTTCTTAGTTAATCTGTTGTGCTGCCTCTTTAAAGGTTTTGCTTAGGAAATGTTTTGCAATTCAGAAGTTTGCATACTTAAATATAATATCTTCTCTTTTTACTGCTGTTTACTGTAATATTTTATAATATATTATGCATAATATATTATACAATGTTTTATATTTGCTCAACTTTTTTTCCAGATTTATTGATATGTTCCGAAACACTTCAGAATCAAAATATACCAGCTTTAATCAGGTAATTTTAGTCTCATTTTCTCTTAAGCTAAATAAAAACTAACACTCTAATGAAGTAGATAAAATTTTAGACTCTTTAACCTTATAATTAAATGTGTTACAGATTTGATAGCAAGAAGAAGACTTTTAAAATCATTTAAATAAAGAGTAAATTTATCTTCAAAAAGAAATGTACTTTGCAGGTGAATGAAGAGCATATGTGCACAAAGCTCCAATTGAAAATTACAAAAGCACACATGATAACAAACGGTAGTAGGAATGCTGAATCACAGTTTGAAGCAGTGATTGAGCACCTGTTGGGAAGGCAGGGCTAACCCAGTGGAGCTCAGGTGCATGCAGTTTGTCTGAGTGACCAGAAGGAGCAGAGCCAGGATTCACCCTTTCCCAGACTTCATTTAAGAGCTGGCAGTGGAGGCAAAAGTGTCTTGCTGGAAATCCCTGCCTACCTGAGGCCTTCTGAAGGTAAGTTGCTTCTTTCTTTTGTTTCTGTACTCGTGGCTGTTGCATTTGAGTAAGTCCTTGGTTGTTGCAGCCTTGGACTTTGCTGCTTTCCTGCCATTGCTGCACTTTGTTGCATTACAGCATTGTTGTACAAGGCATCACACAACAATAATGCTGTGTTTTTGCAATAAAAGTAAGGCTTTAAATAGTTATCTGCCTGTAGTCAGCAAAGCCTAATGTATTTCTGCTGTAATCCACAATACCTTGACTGGATCTTATTCCTAGGCTATAGCATAAGCCTGTTACTGTTGTGTGCCATATAGGACAGCTGTAAAGTATTTCTCAATTTAGGAAATTAATCTCTGGTATATTAACCTAAACTCTGATGTGCGAGGGTGGAGAAGGGATCTTTTAGTAGGAAAGAACTAGACTGATGGAGGTTCTTGGGCGATTGATGGTATGTTGTGTAATGGTGACAGTTGCCAACTGAATGATGAACTTTACCTCCTGCTTCTTGGACTATTGTCTGTTTTATCCATTCTATTATCTGATGACCTTTTTCTCCTACTATTAAAATTAGCATAATGAACAACTGACAGACCTTTCAGCATACTTTTATGAGGGAATAATAGAATAAATTTTCTGAATCCTCCTTGAGGAAAGCAGTGGTACGCATAGGTAATAACGGCTTATTAGTAATACTGTTATCTTATATGAAGATGTTTAGAATAAACTTGATAAGGAATGTATAGAAGTAGAAACATGTGCTTGTTGTTGTACCTACGATCTGAGAGTGTAAGCTCTGAGACTTGAGTAGTGTTTGATTCACTTTTTTATACAGTATGTATCTATCTGTAGATTTAATACAAGTGTCAATTAAGCAATGTAGTTGATTCTTTGGTGCTGAGAGTAATCTTCAAAGAAATTCTGAGGATGTGGAGGAAGGGAAGAAGCTCTTTATTATCTATCAAAAGCTAATTAAATAACTCATGCTTTTTTGTCTTTTGGAGGGTTTTTTGCTTGTTTCTATTTTTTTTGTTGTTTAATTCTTCTATGATTAAGGAAGTCCTGACTCTTCTAGAAGCTTTTTTTCGGAGATATGTGGGTTAGAAACTTGGGGGAAGAGGGATGTAAAAACATGGGAAGCCATATTTTGGAGCTTAAAAAGTTGAATGTGGTGATGCTCTCATAAACCTGCTCCAAATCTAAACTTTGTGGGTTTTTTTCTTCTTGGCAAAAACAAAGAACTGCCCGTTTTAATCAACTGTGACATTTCTGAAGCATTTTAGAAACTCCATAATTGATTTCTGTTGTTATTGTAGAGGCTTCTGAAGAGAGGTCTAAAGAATAAAATAATGAATAAATTAGGCTGCTATGGTAAGCTCAGCTGCACAGTACTTATTTAGGGCTAGATTTTCTTTAGAACTACAGTTTCAGAAATAACTTTTTCATCAGAAGCCTGTTATTTAGTTGGAGGAAGAGGCTTGTGTTGTTTTTCTGAGTAGAATGAGAGTGATAACAACTAGACAATAACAATCAAATTGTTCTTTTTTTTTTTTTTTTTTTTTGAAGAGCTAATGGAAGATCTTGCCTAGTTGAATGGCAGGGAATGTTAGTCCATGATACAGTCAACCCATCAGTTTAAGTAATTAGTATTCCTTAGCTGAACAGTAGCTTCCATTCTTCAAGGAAGGAGGGTTCTCTACCATCTAACTTCATCAGTGACACATCTTTTTCTCCTTAAAGTAGTTTAAATGGGATTTCGCATCACAAGAAATGTGTTCCTCTTTGTCCTGTTTTAATTCTAATGAAGTGATGTAAAATCTCCCCAGACTGAAATCCTTCTACTGTATGAGGGCTCAGAAACAGCTGAGCCAACACAGGACTTTGACAAATAGTAGCAATTTAATCTCTGAAGTATTTATAAAAATGACAGATTTTTGCCCCTCTGATTCCTGCAGACCATTCTAGTTTGTTTCACTGAGACTTTCAGTGATTCAACCACACAGAATTTGGGGCCTTTCCACTTAGATCCTTCCAGGAATAGAGAATGAGATGACTGGGGAGGTAGATACAGTAGAGAAAAGTATTTTTATTTCTATATAATCTGCAGATTTTCTAGGAAATATATGATGGTATTTCTTGACTAACTACCACTAAGATCGAAATCCCTATCCTCCTGACTTTTCTCTCTCTTCTCCCAAAGGAAAATTAAGTAATATTAAATGTAGTTCAGCTAGGCACCCTCACTTTTCTGATTTAGCAAATGGAAAAATCCCTGAAATAGTTTTCCCTGCAATAGCACAAACCTTTGCTCTCCATCTTCAAACTGACTGGTTTATTTCATAATTTTTTTATGATTCTCATTGCCTTTGGGAGTTGGTACCTCCTTAGCCTTTAGATAAGTGAATTCATTTATCAGCATCTCCTGAGATATTACTTCATTCTGAATAAAGAAGCATTAACATCTTTGTGACCTGTGAAGGCCTGAAGCTTAACTGGATTTACTTCCTGTCTTTGGTATCTCGTAAATGGTACTACACTGATTAAGTTAAAATAAAACCTTCAAAGTATGGGTAAATGGCTATTCACTTTTTCTCCCTGAACAAAAACAGTAGTGGTATCACACTGCAACTGTTTGAGTGCACATCAGCTGCTTCTCAGCCAGCTCAGTCTTGTTTTCAATACTAAATCTGATTTCCTTCCTCTCCCCCACCCACCCATTCACATTCCTTTCTACTTCAGTTCTGGAATGTGTGGTCTGTGGCCAGCTGACAATTTTTTTTTTTTAAATAAATTCGAGGATATTTAAACAAGGCATTTTAAAGATATATGGGTCATGAGCAGGGAGAGCTGTTGGAATAAGCAGGCAGTAGCTCAAACGTCTGAAGGATTTCTCTTCCCCACCCTGCTTTTCCACATATGTCTTGGTAAAGAAGCTGGATGCTATTGACATTTCAAAGTGCTTTAATGACATCAGCTAATCTGTAGTGCTAGAGATAATTGCCAGAAGATATGTGCATATCCAGCAAGACATCAAGCTCCAATAATATTTGCTTAATTTTAGTCCAGGTATACTAATTTTTCAGGGATTTTACACCTGCATCTTTAAGTTTTACTGCTTGATTGATAGAAACTGTAATCGCTTAAAAATTGGTTTTGTTTCTTGGAAAGTTGCAGTTCTAGTGATTGAGGATAAGAAAGGACCAACTTCCAAATCACAGAATTGGTGGGTCCCAGGAAGACATCCTTTCTAAATGAGCTAGGATTTATATTGGGTTATACTGCAAATACATGATTAAAGTTAAGTAATATACAATATAAAACAAATTGCAATTTGATTAAAATGTCAAGAAATTACTGAATTGGAGAATTGTCCCTGAATTGAAAAGAAAGGAACAGCTGAAACATAACAATCTGAAATCTCTTGATACAACTAACCCAAATGTACTTTTGAAGTGTGGGGCAATGCATTGGTAGAAATCAAAAGTCTGTGTACCTGTGTATCCTCTACAGGGAGATGAACAGATAAAAAAAACATAAAACAGAAACTAGACACTAACCTCAATCTTACAACATGCAGAAAGATTGATACATACTAATTGATTTTAAATATATTTAATAGGAATAGTAAGTCCTTGATATCTCTTTTTGAATAAATTGCAAAGCACTTTATAAAAACAGCTATCTGTTTTGATAGAGATATGATGATAGAGATGGGATGACTCCTTGGCAAGATTTCCTGGTAGACCAAGAAGAAAGCATCAATCTTTTGAATCCTCCTGTGGTTCTCATACATTCAACTTTAAGCTATCTGAATGTGCCTCCATGAAAATAATTTTGTGTAAAGTTAAAGAAGCAAAGCAGTCTTGCAATCTTCCATCTTATGTTTCTTTATCAAGTACCTTAACCTATTTTAACAATGACTTCATGTGAAAGTTATTAATTTAGCTAATTCTTCATTGGTGAAGTATTTTAGAGCAGAATATTATTTCTCTGAAGCTACAGTGTTTACGGTGTTATAGCTCCCGAGTTTACTATATTCTATGTGTTAATGTGTCAGTGACAGTAATCTAGTCTAGAAAATGAGCTTAGAGCATTCCAGATACCCTGTTATTCTGCAAATTTATGAACTATGTCTGGTCAACAGTCCTAAACTTCTTGTGAAATAAAATTTATTTTCTTACACTCAGAGTTAAACAACTTTTAGTTGGAATGTCAAAGATTTCCTTCATGACCTCCTGCACAAATTCAAGGAAGCATAACACAAATAGATACAATAGGGAAGAGTAATGTGAGCAGAAATTACAATGACTAGATTTTGATCTTGCAGCTGTTTTGGCAGAATCTTGATGTGAGTTTCTGCAACAGATTATTCTATTAAATTTTTTTTTCCAATAACTGCTTTTAATGTGATTTTCTGGTAAGATCTTGTGTGTGACTAGAGGACTTAACTGGTGGAGTGAAAGTGGTAAGATGCCTAAGTAAGGGGTGAGATAGCAGGACAGCTTTATCCAACCTAGCATAGTACAGGTGAAGCCATTGTGTATGTCAATATAGGACACCATGTGTATCAGAGCTGCCATGTGTTCATGATTTAGATATTTTAGTCTTCATTGTGCCTGTTGCATTATCAACAACATAGTATTGTAAATATCTTCCTCAGATCCATTTAGATACTCAAATATTATTCATTTTGGTGAGAAGGAGCAAATATGTAAAATAAAGAACAAGCTCTTATCTCTGACACATTTCTGGGCTTATTCCTTTTGTAAAAGGAGTGATATGTAGCATTAATTTTAATTCCCATTGTGGTCCCTGAGAGCACTCCTGTTTACTTCTCTCTATGTCACAGTGCAACCCTTTTTCCTTAATTTGTCTAAGAAAGATCTGATAACCTGCAGAATGCCTAGCTGCCCTGGGACATCAGGCAGACAGGAACTTGACAAAAGTGGATTTAAACATATACCTCTAATTTTATTTCACTGACTTTTAAATTAAGTGCTACATTAATCTTAGTGCATGTACTCCGCAATCTGTCTTTAAGTGGCACAGGGAAACACACCCATGACCTTCTACAAGTGTATTAATTTTTGAACTTCCTTTTGGAGATCTAGAGAGAGTTCTTGGATGTGCTGGGTGCTTTGATTCGTATTGGGAAGCAGGTTGGAAAAGAGCTAGGACAACTGCATAGTGCTGTTGCACAGCATACATGTTGAGCAACATTTCCTTACTTTGGAATTCATCCAGTAGATCTTGGTATTTCAGCAAAAGCAGTATTCTCTTGATTATTAAGGGGAAAATATAATTGTAGGATGGGAATGAAGTAACGTGGAGAGATAAGCCACCTTTTCCTTTTAGAAAAAACTGGATTACTTCAGTGTCCTGTGGGAAGACGTCAGAATCTTTCACACTCTGCCTGCAGAGACTGTGGACGTGTTCAATTGATGTTCTGCTTTACGATGGAATACTGAAATGTATGACAGGAAGCATGGTGGGATGGCTGAAACTATTAGAGACGAAACCATCTAGACACAAGTTATGACTTTGAGGACAGCACTTCCATAAGGTTTCTTTTTTGTTGCTGGGAATGCCCTTTGTCCAAGAAGACAAATAATATATTGAAGTTTTACCCTTCAAAAATAAATAAATAAATAAAAATCTGCAAATAACAACAAAATTACTCATTTCAATATGGAAGCAGTCAAGAGAACTGAATTCAAAACACATCCTTAATGCTTAGACCATTCTATGGAATAAGCAAGTACTTAAAGTGATGGGGGAAATGGAGACTAGATGAAGAGAATGTTAAAGAGCACTGTTTTAAGGTCAGTTATTGTAAGAGATCTGTACAACCATCTAACAGTTTTATCACTAATGACAATATTTGGATATGTTCATGATCAGTATTCACACCCAGCCATTAGTTTATCATAGACATACAGTTTCTTTAAATGGCAAAGAAATCTGTTCCTTATCTAGCATGGGCTGATAAGAAAATTGTTTACTTACTTCATTCAAAGCAGGTTGTATTACTTTGCATATTTTTAGAGCATGTATCACTGTACCTTACCAGAAGGCAGGAGAATGAAATGGTGATGGCAGAAGTCTGCCTCCATATACTTTTGTGAAATGTGGCACCTTCATACTGAGAAAACCGAACTCTGTGGCACATCTGCAAAATTGTGGCTGAACCTTGGTACAGCAGCTCTAGCTGAGATTGGATTTATCTGCATCTTGCAGTGGCAGTATCCTTGTCTCTAAATCCCAAAGTACAATAAGCTGTCATCTGACTATCATGCTTCTTTTTCAAATTTTCTCCCAAACATCAAGATTAGGCCTCAACTAAGCAAAAAAAAAAATTTTTTTTTTTTGCTGGCATTTGACTTTTCACAAAAGAATTTAAATATTTTGGGTTTTTATATATCTATTTATTCACTGTGAGTTTGCATTATTCAGTGTAAGGCGTTGCCAGATCTTCTATTTCTATGTCACATGGGTTGAGTTTACTGATTTACAAATTAGCTTATACTGTGTGGATCTTTTAGAATGACATCATGAAATGGTGTCTGAAATGTATCTAATATCACTTCCATGGCCTATCCTGGAGAAACAGCAAGTGGTGATACTGCTAGTGAGCCTTACTGTAACTGAACATCTTTAACAAATGTTACTCTAGAGATTTCATTCTCGGAATGGAAAGTAGAACGCTACTACAATTCTAATTTACTTAAAGCAAAATGAATAATTATATCAATTTTGCAGCCACACTAAGGATATACTGTTTGTTGTGGTAACAACTTACAACAAAATTCAGGCTGTAAAATATCATTAAAATTGGGTTTAATCAGGATTAACTCCCAGTGGGGGGTGGGGAATGCATTAAGTCTCCCCGTCACCTTTTAGCATTTGGGTCTGAGTTTCACATGATGACAGTAGCTCTTGGATTCCAGTACATTTCAATAAATATACTTCTATTGATCCAGCATAGACATTCTCTTTACAACAGCAGCATCTAAAAGAAGTTTATGTTTACCAAAGGAGTGCATCCTTGGGTTATTTTGGGTTTGTTTTAATTTGCTTGTCCCCTGACCCTCCTGCTTATTTCCTCTGGCAATAGCTATTCCTAGCCCATAAATGTGCTCTGAACACAAAGGATCTCTGCTCATGGCTGTGACTTGAGGAGTGTAAATCTGTGATAATAAATATCCTGAACCAAAGAAAGACTATAGATGTTAAGCTTTTTTTTCTAGTGGTTAGTAGTAATAGTGGTTTGAAAAAGTATATACAAATGAGAAGAATGTTTTTTTGGTAAATATTCTTTTTTGATTTTCCTGTTTCCTTGTTGCACAGTTGGAAGCAGGAAGCTCTTTCTGAGTTTTGAGCCACAGTAGTCCAAAGGATATCCTTGTCTCTCTCCACCTCTATAAATAAAGTGGAAGAACTTTTACCCTGCCTTCAAAAATCAGTACGTGTAACTTCTAGGCTGTTTACAAGAAGAGTCAGGGCTGCTTGCAAGCATTTGATCTGTTTGCCATAATTTGGAATTCAGAAATATTACCCAATGATATCTTGTGGGGTCTCTGACAAACATTAGACATCCCACTACCCAGGGCCTTCCAGCACACAGGCACTGACTCTGAATAGCTGATTATTTATTCCAGATACATAACTCTAGCTGCAAAGGGAAGTATTGTAGAAAGATCAGATTTTGGTTAAAAACCAAAAACTTGCTTTTATTTCACAGCTCTGAAGAATTCTGGAGCAACTTACTTTTCTCTTATACTTGGAAAACTTTTCAGAATGCATACTATCCTAACGCAACCCATTATTTGTATGGGTAGGATGAGCTGAAATAATGCTTCCCTGCCTTGTTAGTAAAGTACAATGCCTTAACAATAGTGTAATTTTGGTTTAAGCTTCCAGGGATTTTTCTTCAAATGGAGATTTCTTTCTAGAACATCTGCTTAACCACTCAGACCAGTTTGCTGCAAGCCTGCACCAAGTGAACGGAAATATGTGATTTCAAGGAGGAGTGGTATCAGCTGGGGTGTAACTGTTGAACACAGGTTCCCAATTCCTACAGGAAAATGTTAGAGTGCTCAGATAGGAATCACAAGAGCGAGGGGAGGATGTCAGGCTTTTATATAAAACTCAAGAGGTTCAATCCATTTACTTTATCATGTGTAGGCTAAAGGTGTTTTTTCAACCAGGTCTTGACAATGGAAACATCTCCAATTGATTCATTAAATGTAGAACACAATTCATTGTCTGCAGTTTGAAGCTAATCACAGAGATAAGGTGCATATTTTCTAGAAATGACAGTAATTAACTTGTAAAGTGACTTAGGACTAGATTTTTGCATGACTGGAAATGCATATATCAAAGTTGATTTTTGTTTTTCAAACTTCATATTCAATTTTTACTTACAACACAAACCAGGAAACTTAATTTCTCTTCTGAAGGTGATCAGCTGTCAGAACATCAGTGCAATTCCTGATTTCTAATAAATGTTCTGCTATTTGAACAAGAGTGAGTGTAAGTCTGGCTATGTTGAGTTCAGTGGAAATACTGTCACTAATTTAAATTATACTGCAATTTAAAAATATTTTATTTGCCTGGGTGATCTGAACACCCAGCAATATTTCTGGATTATGAGTTAGGATTATGAATTGTTTCATTGGGAGAGGAAATCAAGGTTTCACTCCTCTGCAAACAGAGAAGCTAGAGGCTGTGTTCAGCTATGCTGCTGGCTGTGGTTCATGAGCTGTATGTGATCCAGAACATCCATTTGAGGCTTCTGAGACAGGAAGCATGAACAGTAGCATCAGCAGATGGAGGTGTCTGATTCTGTGCAGGCTGTCTGGAAACTCAGTGTGTATATTACCTCAGCAGAGTAACACAATGGTATGTAGGGTGCCATAGGCTGGAAATTTCTATGGTAAAATTTTCCAGCACTCTTCCTGTTGAAGAGTGATGTTACCTTTCCTGTCAGCACAGACAAGTCCTGGTCTATGAACGCTGTTACTGCTGTCCCAGTGGGCAACGAGGCTCATACTGGTTGTTGGGCGCAGCCCTAAGTGTGGCCGCTTGCTGAGATAAGATTGAGGAGCAGAACTCTGAATCATTAATTTAGGCCTCAGATTTTGACTTTTCTACCTGCAGTGAACGATGACTTCAAATATCCTTGACTGAGATGTGTCTACAGAAGAATTCAGAAATTCTGTTTGCAGTTTCTTTTACAAAGGCATGGGGGTGTTCATAGGAAACAGAAAAGGATGAAGGAAATAAATTAATTTTCTTCCACATGAACTGAATTTATTCAGAAGATATTTGTGCCACAGATGTTCTAGTTAGCATCCAAACAAAACATTCTCTGTAACTGTTCTCTCTGTTTTCCACCTGCCGCCCAGAGATTTTTAGGAGGAAAGCAAACAGTCCCATTACCCCTTTGTCTGGACAACACTGTTGTCCCAGGCAAGCACTCCCACTCACTTAATTCCTACTAAGGGCACAGAACATTACCTGCATTCTTTGCCTTCATCCTCCCCCCCCCCCTCCCAAACTTGTGGGATTTCTTCTTTCTGGACATTTATTTTTCACCTTTGAAGCATGTGAAGTGATTCTGCTCCACTGATGCTTTGAAAAACTGCTGCATGTGCTGAAAGGCACCAGCTCTGGCTGCTGTTCCTTGTTTGTACTACATATGACACACGTGCCTTTGCCTAAGGAGTTTTGGCTTTGCCTAAGGAGTTTTACTTTAAGGCAGAAGAAGAAACAAAGAATGCAAAGTTGTGACATAGTGTCATCTATCCACCAATTCACAACGGGGACCAGATTCAGCCTGGTGGCTTCTTTAATGCATCATTGTTATTGAGTCAGAAATAAAATTGAATTGTACTTCAGGGAGAAGGTACACCAGGTATTGAAACACTCCTATGCTTTCTGTGTCTGGGAGGTTCACCAAGAATTTGAATCAACAGCAGATTGTACTGCAGAAGATTTAGGAGCACTTGTATTTTTATCTCATTCACCAATATGTTGTTTAAGGGGTTTCAGCTCTGCAATGCTGTTAGTGGCTGACTTCACATAGTAACATCCAGAGCACTGCAGAGGTATCTCAGCTCCTACAGCGTGGCTCTAGGATGGCCCCAGCATCATGTTTCCTTGCAAGACTGATCTGAGTGATGAACAACAAATGCCAGCTGATCAGAAAGAGTGGGAAAACTTGTGGTTTAGCTTTTCCTTGGTGTTTTATATCCTTTTGGCATAAGTTTGGTACTCTTAAATCTATTGGGGGTGGGAGGGGGGGAAGCAGAGCATGTATCTATAGGGGCAAACCCCAAAAATGATGAATGGAGATGGAAAGGAGTATGACAGAGTGGTGATGCTTTCTAGTAGTTAAAAGAACTCATTTTGGCAGTTTTTTCTCTGCCCAAGGAAACCAAAACCCACCTTGCACTGAATGTTCAGGCCATTTATTTTCATAGGAAATGCAAACTGCCTCTTATGTTAAGGTTGCATTGCTGGGGGGGGGGAAAAAAAGTGCCCAGTTTGGGCTTAAAGGCAGGAGAACAGTGTTTCTGCCCTCTCAGCTGCAGTTAGATCCTGGGAATGAGGAGACTTAAATTAAAAGGAGCTGGTGGCTGGTAGTTTGCTTTGTTTCTAGACTTGATTATAAAACTATCCTGATAATATGTATACATCTTCCTTCTCCTCTTCATTCTTCTTGCAGCAGAAGTAGCTCTGTCCCAAGCAAAAACAATGTTTCATCCTGTCAGACTTGGGTGGAAAGGGGAGGAGAGGATAAAACATGAAAACAATTAAAAATGTTTATTTTTAATAGTGTCTGGCAGTAGTCAGAGTTTTTAAAACTATAAATAAACAAAGGTCATAGTCAATGATGAGAAACATATGCCATGCACATGTTTTTGAAACTATAGATAAGGAAAACAGATAATGAACAGTATTATATGACAGCTCTTTTTGAAAAGACTCATCAAAACTTCCATTGCAATTTTCAATAGTACCCAAAAGCAGTTGTGGGCCCATTCACAACAAAGAATGTAAATAGAGGTGCCCATATTCTGTTCCTGTCCTTGTATTACCACTGTTGGATTTCAGCTTCTTTTCTTTTTATCATCTTGGAGATGGAAGTTGTTGTCTGGAGTAGGTGTGCACAATTCTGTGGGGCTCTGCCAGCCTGCAGCTCCTTCTGTGACAGTGCAGCATCCATAAATCTGCTCATCTGTGCAAGGTGAGGGGCTGTGCTCAGTGACGGACTAGCAAAAAAGATCTGGCAAAGAGGACAGTAACTAAATTTCTGATGTTTGAGTGAAGAGGAGGGCAACTTAAGGCCTAACAGCAATCCGAAAGTGGAAGCTGGTGTAAAGCATAGTCAGCAACCCTCTCTGCTGGGAATGAGTGCAGGGACACAGCTCCAGTTATCCCAGCTATTTAAGTACACTTGCTCTTGGCAATCTCACTTTGGAATGCTGTTTGTAAAAGCTTTCATACTTTTCTATTAAGCTTCTTAAAGGCATTGTGCACTTACAAAAATTCATATCCATCTGGTAAAGAATGTTTCCTGACTCAGTTAACACTGCATGCAGAACCTGTGCTGTTCTGTACTGTAATTCATTATTCCTGATGCCTTTGCATACTAAAAGAGTAAATTAGGAAACAGAGTGGGAAAACAGTGCAATTTTCAAGATGACAAGTTCAGTTATTCTCAGAAATTGGAAGTCTTCATTAGAAACCAACCCCCACTAGGCTGCTTTATGGTAGGTTCAGTGTCCGACTCCAGTGGGACACAGACCTTTATGAAAGGAGATAGAAATTGTTTCAGTGATCATAGAACCATGAACCATTTGAGTTGGGAGGGACCTTTAAAGAACATCTAGTCCAACTGCCTGGCAGTGAACAAGGACACGTATAGCCAGAACAGGTGCTCAAAGCCTGTCTTTGCCAGTTATTTTTCTATATATTATCTTTTATTCAAACAGTATAATTAAAAAAAAAAAAAGTTACAGTTGTTTAAGCAGTTTATAATTGTTTTCATGGTGGCCTTTTTGGATGTTAGCTTTTCAGAGTTGCAAGGCAACAGCTATCCAGTATCAGCATCAAGTACTGATATCACAAGATTCTGATATGGGTGGGATCATTTAAAAATGAAAATATTTGTGTAAATAAACTATGTTATGCTTACAGGCTATTAATATGTGTAAATATGTATGCTTCTTATTTTCCATGTTTGTGATACTTTTAAATTGGCTTTTTTCCCCTCTTGCTGACATTTGCTGTTGTTGCTGTTCATAGTGCTGTGGCTGTCAGTACATTGGTTTGTCTAAATGCTAAAGGTTTTCTTTCCTCAAATATCAAGATGAATGCCATGAAAGAGCAATGCTCCACTTCTCCGAAAATGCATAGAAAGAATAAAAGCAAGCTCAAGAATTATTGGCAACTCTAGAAAGATACTGGACTTAGAGGGAAGGTGGCATCTAGCTGATATGAGAGAATGTCAGTCTCTAAACCAGCTTCAAGCTGAGGAAGAGAATTGTTTTGAGGAAAATATGGGCGCTCCAAAGGGACTTGAAAGAAATAATCTGTAATAGCGACTGACACAATTTCAAGTGGCTTGAAGTAGGAAATTTCAGTGAATATGCAGACAGGAAATAATAGATGTGACTTTCTGTGTGTAAGGCAACAGGGACATAAATTTGTTTTGACAAAAGGAATTTTAGAGAAAGATGGAGGAGTGCTAGAATTCAGTTAGGCTGAGGGATTATTGATATTAGTACAGTCTTGCACAGCTGTTTGTGGTAATTGGATTTATTGGCTTTTTATGTTAGGATTTCTGTCAGTTTGGCCAGGAAAAGATGAATCTATTAAAATTCTTTGCAATTTCAAGCCTTGGTGTGGTTTATTTCTTTAAACTGTTGATGTATAAATAAGAGTTCTCACTTAGTCTTTGTCACTTTTTCTGTATCTTCACTTTTTTTGCCATTTAAAAATAAATTAGAACCAGTAGATTTGTTTGAAATATTTACTTTGCTACAGTTGGCATCCAGATAAGATATGACATAACTGAGTGACAAGGAAAAAATGTAACAGGCAACACACCATTTGACTATCGTTAAGCATTTATAATGAGATTCTTATATTT
Organism: Centrocercus urophasianus; assembly: GCF_019232065.1. Lineage (NCBI taxonomy): Eukaryota > Metazoa > Chordata > Aves > Galliformes > Phasianidae > Centrocercus > Centrocercus urophasianus. The sequence continues at coordinate 13,500,655 of NW_024884722.1, forward strand.
AATCATTAATCATTTTTCATCATTAATTTTTAAGTATTTCAGACTATAAGTTACTTTTGCATGTGTTTTCCTTTTCTGCTGTGAGTAGCAAATAGTGAAATAAATACAAGTTATACTAATAATGTCATTTTAATTTCCTGGATGCATGATAGCAAGCAATCCAGAAATTTGTTGAATATCTTTGCCATTAAATTAACCAGAAAGGGAAATAGTAGAGTAATAACTACTTTTATTTTGCAACACTTGTATATTGTCACAAAAATGACATTGATAAACTGGTGTTTATTCATCTGAGGGTCAGCAAGATTGCAGGGGGCTGTGGCATGTGATATCTGAGGGGAAGGGAGGAGAGCAGGGCAACTTCTGCCTGGAGAAGAGGCAAAGGAAGATCTTCTTGTCCCCTTTTGGTCTTTCTTGTGGAGCCCCATGTGGAGTACTGTGAATTGGCCCGGGGCCCTCAGCACAAGAAGGATGTGGAGGTGTTGGAGCAGGTCCAGAGGAGGCATGGAGATTATCAGAGGGCTGGAGGTAAATAAAATGGCATTAAGAGATGAAGGCTAGAATACTCAAGAGTATGTGCACTTAGTGTCATTTTGGAACAATTCTGGTCTGTTCTCTGAGGTGGCTGAGGAACTTGGTAACAGAGTTGCACTGGTGAACTTACATTGATATTTGTTCCCATGTAGGTGCCCATTTCTGTCTGCACCTCTGTGTGTATGTTTCATATTGTTTGGCCATAACCAAAATATTCCTTGCCGAAGTCTTGGCTCAGCTTTGAGGAACAGCTTACGCTTTCACTATTGGCAGTCTTATAACTGTAAATGTATAAAATAACTGATAAATTGAACTGATAAATGTAAAAAAATAACTGATGCAAAATACAAGAGGGAAAACAATGCAAGTACACTTGAGGGTTTCTTATACTGTAATTTCTCCATGAAAAACAAATAGAGAGGTAAGATGTTTCTGATTGTCCTGATGCAGAATAGCAGAGATGTAAATCCTGTTCTGTTGATTCCTTCTAATAGAGCATTGTTCCCTACGGCACATTATTCACTGCTCTGATTACTCCAGCTCCAAATGACTCAGTTTCCGTATTTCCTTAAAAGATTACTCAATCTGCTAAATAGGTTCAAGACTGTTTTACTGAGTGTCTGTTTCTGTACTCAGTTTTATTCAATTAATTCTAACAATTAGTGGCAATTCTGGACGACTTTGCTTATATTGTTCTATTATCTTTGTTTGAAAATTGTTAGTGCCCTGTGAGAACTCTGCAAGGAAGAGGACTATTCTATGACCTACGCTGGTCATTGCATGAAGCTAAAAATTGCTGGTTACCTTCAGTGCGAGCACTGTATTGAGTGTTTTTATTTGCTGAACTTTTTTCCTCTATCACCTTGCAAATAACATCTTTTCACTGAATTCCAAGTGTCCCAGTGTAAACCTGCTCTGGATCATTTTATCTCCAGGTTACTGTACCTGTGCTTTTTGTAGGCTGTATCTCTTTTGCTTTTCTAATAACTTTATTGTAAAGGCTTACAGATATATTGTGGTGCTATGCTGACGTGATAAATACCATGAGGTAGTGCCTGTTGGGTAGCAGTGGTGGAATACTGGGGTGCTGGAGGAAATGGGGTGCGAGAGCCATTGTTTCACTGCTGTCAATAAAGGGTCAATGTTCAAGGCCTTAAAGGGCTGATAGAGTGCCAACTTCTGGATAAGAAATAACACAAAAGCCCTGATGGTTTGTGGCTATTAAAGTTTCCATGGCTCTTGTCCAATACTAACATACGATTTTGAAATCCTGACAAAATTCAAATTGGCTTATTTACATTCTGCCTCCCCATATTTCCTTTTATTGTATAACACGTTCTTGTTACTTAATTGCTGTGTAATGTCCTGTGATGCTAAGCCAGGTGCTGCTGCTATTTTGTGCTTGGGAACATGAACTTCAGGTTTACATTACGTTTACATCAATGAATCTCCTGTATCCCTACTGCTGAATTCTTGTTATCATTTATATTTATTCAGGCTATACCATTTTAGGATTATCTTACTAAATTTATTTACGTTCCTTTTAACATCTATACATCTCCACAGGCTGAAATTCCTCTCTCAAGTATTGTTGTAAGGACATGGTGTAAGCACTAAGATGCGCCTATTAAAAATCCTCAGCACTTCTGATACCCAGAAATAAAAATGCAAAAGAAAGCCATTCTCTTTCTTGCTAGGTCTAAGGGAGTTTATCCTTTGCTTCTGCTATTGAATCAAACAATTAAAGCAAAAAATTTAAATGAGAAGAAATTAATTAGTTTCATGTTTTGAGCAAGTTTTGGTTATGTGAGCAAACAGAGACCAGCACACATCACATGCTGGGTGCTGACCAAACCCAGAGGAAAAAAAAAACAAAAACAAAAACACATGAGAAGTGGTATTTAGAAGTTTGTTCTTTTAACACATGTGCAATAATGTGGTGTAGATCTAGAGATTTTGGAGACGTTGAAAGGCCAAAGGTCAACTGTAAATTAGAGAATCCTTACTCAGTTTCTGTTTGACTGCACAGACACCTAAACTCTTCCAGCGTCTTCAACTTTAGCATACATCATAAACTCAGATCTGTTTTCTAGCCCTCTGAAGCCTGGGATCTCTGGCAGCTGCCACCAGCGTGAGGAGTTCTGCTGTGGTGGCTGCTGTCACCTGAAGCAGCAGTGAGACTTTTGGTGCCTGGGTCCAATTTTCGATCAGACCTCTGTTTAGACTGTGAGGTCTCAGGGCAGGGACGTAATTTGTGCTAGTGAATCATAGAATTGCTCAGGTCGGAAAAGACCTTAAAGATCATTAAGTCCAACCCCAACCTAACCATACTACCCTGAAATCATCATCCTTTTTCATATTTAAGGATAACTGAATCAGGGGAGTGGGTAGAAGGGTGAAGTTTTTTTATTTGTCGTGAAGCAAGAATAAAAGAGGGTGAGATGAATTGGAAAGTGAAGTAGTATCTCTCCCTTATTTTTCATCTCTAATGTTGGAAATAATAGCTCCTTTTTCATTTTTACTGAAGGCTTCAATAGATGGCTTCAATGGGAGTGTAACTCTTCTTGTTCTTTAATAAAACAATAATCTTTAAAAACTTTCAGGATCAGTGATTTAGAAAAAATGTTAAAATTCTGCTAGCATGTGCTTAAGATTCAGTTGGACTGTAAAATTCCATTGCTCAATAAGGTTAACACCAAATGAGATCCATGCTAAATTTCAATGAATAGGCATTCTCCACTTGTGCTTTTAAAAACTGCATAGGTGAGACAATTTTCTGAAGTTAAAAAACACATCTGAAAATTGAAATGCTACATAGGTTTCCTTCATGATAAGGAAGACAAGAATGTAACTGTCAGAGTGCTGAGTGGTCTCATGTAACACCGTCCGTTTTGCTGTCTGCCAGTACACCCTACTCAACTTTGCTTTTAAAAATGAAAGAACAGAGTTTGTAATATTAATGGTTTTTTAAAATTGACAGCTGTGCAGAACAAGGAAGTTTCTGATAGCCAGGAATTTCACAAGAGCGCTAATCCTTCTATCACTTATTAATAAACTTAGTGCCTAAAGGCTCCAATTAGGTATTGGAAAGCAGTGATAACAGTCATTGTAAATGTTCAAGACACATCCTCCCTTAGGGACAATAATATAATATTGTTTTTAAAAAAGCAGTATTTTCTTGAAATAGCTTTGCAGCCATGGTAGTATTACTAATTTTGGCCTAGATCCTGCTCTGAAAATGTGCATTGTGAGGCCCTGTCAAGCAAAACAAGGCAAGAACACATTTTTGTAGAAGCCCATTAAAAATGGAAGTCCTTGTTGCAAACTGGAGGTTTTGTTTGTAGAATTGTACAATCATAGAATATCATAGAATAACATTATCATGGAATCATTAAGGTTGGGAAAAACCTCTGGTTTGAGCCCAACCATCCACCTTCCACCACTGTTGCGCACTAAACTGTGTCCCTTAGTGCCGCATCTAGCCTTGATGCTCCCTGAGCAGCCTATGCCAGTGTCTGAGCACTCTTTTGGAAGAGTCTTCCTAATATCCAACCTGAACATCCCCAATGCAATTGGAGACATTACCTCTCATCCTATCAAGAGTATGTTGAGTTGGAGGCTGACTTTCAGCAAAACGAACCAAGCAAGAAAACTGGGTAGCTTGGAGCTGACGCTGAGAATTGCTATTTGTATCACGTGAAATACTACTGAGGAGCTCCAAAGTCACAGAGAGCCACAGTCAGAATACAAATGCAAACAGAGAAGGCAGCTCATTGACCTGGACGATGGAACAACCTTTGACCACCTACCACACTGCGTTCAGGCAGCGTCAATTGGAGTCGGACAGCAGCTGGGGTGCCGGCTGGAGCCCTGTGCTCCCTCTTAGTCTGTGCTGACCTTTGCCTGTCAGTACTGGTGATGGGAAAGCAAGCTTTCCCACTTAGGTGCGTATGCTGTTTTGCATAGGAGCCAATAGGACAGCTGAGGACTTTCCCCATCAGGGTCCCAACCCACGGCATTTTTCACCGCTTTCCCAACTCCTGGCTGCCCGGGTGCAGCACCCACCCCATCGCTGCGGGCGGACGCGGTGGCGGGAGGAGGGTCCGCCCAGCGCCGCGGCTGCAAGGGCTGCGGCAGGAAAGGAGCGGCGGCTCCTCGCAGGAGGAGGAAGGGGGGGGGGGGGGGGCCCCCGGAGCGGAGCCGGCCGCAGCGAGAGGCGCGGCGGGGCGGGGCGGGGTGGGCGCGGGAGGCGTGGAGGGGAGCGCGCTGCCCGCGGAGCGGCGCGGATCGGCGCGTGCCATGCGCGGCGCGGCGGCCGGGGCTCGCTCGCTGGCTCAGCATGCGTGTGCTGTGCCGCCGCCTCTGCCTGGTGGCCGCCGTGCTGGGGCTGTGCGGGGGCAGCAGGAACTGCCCCGACCTCATCGTGGACCGCTGCCTTTGCGCCGCCGAGCGAGCCAAGGGGCCCGGCCGCCCGGCACTGCGCATCAAAGTGGTCTGCAGCGGAGGCGACTTGGTGGAAACTTTGCAGCCCGCCGTGCTGCCCAACCGCACCGTGTCCCTGTGAGTACGGCCCGCGGGCAGCGCACCTGGCGGCGGGAGGGATGTGGGGCGCGGAGGGACCTCTGGGCGCGTCCGTACCGCTACCGCAGGGCCGACAGAAGCGGCTGCGAGCCCTGCCCGGCTGTTAAAAAGTACGTGCGAGTTTGCCTTTCTTTTTGCTTTTTTTTTTTTTTTTTTTTTTTGTTTGTTTGTTTGGAAACTCTTTTTGGCGTTATGGTCGAGCTGGGGAAGCTGGGCTTCCCCTGCTGTCAATTGCGTGCTGCTGTGTGCAGTGGGTTGAGAAACGTCAGTGCTGGCGACACCGACAGAGCTCGCCGGTACACCTTTATGCTAGTGACACGAAAGTGTCCCAGCATTGAATGAACGATGCTGGCGAACTGTGTGCTGTGAGATGAAGCAGCTTTCCCCTCCTCTCTTCTCTTCTCTAAATGAAGTTTAGGACTTGACATCTCCTCTCTTAGCAATGGTTTGTGTACAACCAATCCAATTGAAACCACCGACTCTCTGACACTGATCCGAGTTGTAACTCGGAATGACTCACAGTTCGGTGCTTTGCTTATTTATTTATTATTTCAAGTCGCTCGGAAATACATGATGCTATTTTGTTGCCTGTTGCATAGACTTGAATAAATGCAGTGTGCTGTTCATGTGCTGGTAGAACTTGTCACTGTATTGCCAAGTGTAGGTGAAAGTAATGTCCCTATAAGGGACCCAAGCAGTAACAGATCTGTGACACTCACCCTTTAGACTGTGCACATTTTCAACAGCTCTTTTACTATTGAATTTATTTCTGTTGACAATTCCTGCTGTGAACATCTCCACTGTTCACTGCATTTTCTTTAAGTCAACACTTTTAGGAGACAACTGGTAAAGATAGTAATTTATAACAGCTGGGGAGCCCGTGCTGTAAATGTGCAGATGTGCTGCGTGTGCTTCAGTTCAGCTCCAGCTCTGACTGCTGAGTGACTTGGTGCTGATTAGCTGTGTGCTGATTGCTCATCCGGGAGGGCTTTGCTTGTTAATGTACAAGATGTAATAACTACACTCCCAGCTAAATTTAATAGACTTTTTTAGAATCGTTTTATGAGACCAATGTAAGTTCTGACCTAGGTGGTAAATTCACTCCTATTTTTGTGGCTTATATAACTGGCTTTATAGTATATACTCCCAAAAGGGTATAAAATGTTGACACAAACTTTTTTTCTCATTGTTGAAAGATCTGCAGAAACTTTTACACTCAGTGCATCTACAAAGGCTTTTGTTCCTAAGCATTGATTTACAGAGTTGAATTTGTTTTTTTTGTTGTTTTTTTTTTTTTGTTTGTTTGTTTTTTTTGTTTTTTGAAGAAGCTTTTCCTTTGACTAAATACCAGTAGATGAATCCAGCTGACCAAAGGATCAACAGAAGTATGTATTCACTGCAATGAAAAGAAACTGAATTGGAAACAAAAGTGAGAAAAGATGGATGGAGGAGGTGGTGCGTGTGAAGTGGTAGGTGGGAGGATTTGCTCACTTGCATCTGTGCATCAGGGTACCAAAAGCAAACATGTTGCTCTTACCCTGAATAAGCACATTCCAGGTGACACTTGTTCAGACTTGTTAGGAGGGCTATTTTTTTAAACTCAACTTGCAGAAAACTGTGACCTGATAAGTGGTTAGCTGTACTTAGCTGGGACAGAACACAGACGCCCTTGGTTTTATTTGTTGGGTTTGACTCAGAGAAGTACGCAATACATTGTGTCACCTAAATGTATGGTCTTTCTCTTACTGCCTCAGTTTTTTTCTTCCTCAAAAGCAAATTTAAAGCTGAGTCTTGAAGATAAAAAGGAAAAAGTTAGAATCTGAGTTAGAGATGCAATAATTTTCAGTAGTTGGAACATACAGATGACAAGTTGATTGAATATGTCAAAGATTTTCCAGGAGAAGCTGTTTTTGATGAATGGAATTACACTTGTGAGATTTGGCCAGCTGAAAATAATGATAAAAAGCTCAAATAGCACCGCTCTTAGATTTGTTTTTGTAGCTGCATGGAAGACTTAAGCAAAAGAGAATACAGCAGTAGACACTGCCTATTTCCATTCAGTTTTATGGGCCCACAGAGAGAAAGAGAACTTTAACATATGGAGCATAACCTTTTGGATTGCTTTAAAAATTAAGAAATATAGAGGTGAATAAAGGAATGCACGTTCAGATACAGCAACCCTTTTAAGAAACAGTGTAATGAATAGTAATTTTTTTGGCAGATTATGTCATCTTCATATATATCATATAGGGATGTTAATTCTCTAGCACTGTTTCTTTTGGAAGGGAAAGTTAAAGCCAAACTTAACTGCTCTGCAAAGATGTCATAGGAATTAACTCTGTTGCATCTCTTCGGTCATTAAGAGATGAAGTTGTAGTTCTTTAAGTTTTCATTTACATGCTTGGTAATGTTGCTTGCCAGCAAATTTAGGAAGTTATGACTTGTTATTGTAATGATTTTTTTCACCCAGCTGATCACGGACCTCAGCCAAGCTCAGTGATTCTGGCACTTTATGGCATGTATGCACCAAAAGCACTGCAGAAAGTACTTCTGGAATTTTGTAGACAGTGGCTTGACTTAACATAAACTAGCATGAAGTCACCGGAGAAAAGCATATTCTTGACCAGTTGGGACCAATTATTTCTAGTGGGGAAGTACATGTAGTTTCTTGGAAATCAGATATATCAGATGAATACTAGAGCCATTCAGTGCTGCCTGAGTGCTTCAGTGCTACAGCACAACACTACAATTAAAATATAAGCTGATACAGGAACTATTCCTACCCTTTGATTTATATTAAAAAAGAAAAAAAACAACACAAAGAGGCTTGTTCTGTGCTCTCTGTTTTACTGGCTTTCTTTAGTATTTTACTTCTCTGGAAATGGGATTCAAGTACTTGATCTGGATTGAAAGGAAAAAAAAAACAGCTGTATCTTCACAAAGTATTTGTGTGTGTTTTCTTAAAAGGAATTCTAAACTGTATTGATTTGCAAGAGGTATTTTTATGCCTTGTACATCAATGAGAGGGTAGAAGATAGGAGTTTCTTTTCTTGATTTCCATGGAGAATTTTGTTGTGGCCTCGCAAAATTATGGGAGCTCCCCAGATTCCTCTCAGTGGGTGTGGACCCAACAAGGAAGGATCGTATCCCTCCATGGTAATAGTTTTCTCAGACGCAACTGCCTGTCTGAATACATGGGAATTCTTACAATGAACCAATACTTTAGAAATTATTATTTTTGAATCGTGTGAGTGGGTTGTTAAAGTGTAGTACTAGAGAAAATGAATGACTGCATTTTTTTTTCCTTTTCTGTTCTAATGAAAATGTTAGGTTTACATTTTTGACTGAGTTGCTGAAGCTGGGGCTCTGCAGAATAAGATGATAAGACCAAGTTTGCCACTTTGTTTGCAGTGCAGGAGTGCTATAATTTGAAATTACAGGGAATAGCAGTTAGGTTTTGTTCTGCGTTATTCCACTTACATAGGATGCTATACCTGTAGGTTACTTACTAGCTGTACTTTTTTCTTTTATTTTCCTATCGAATGGTGCCAAGGAGTTTAACCTTATAGTTCTTAGAAGTTCCCATTTCATTACAGTTCTTGATATAGCTTAGTATATATTTTGAAGTTACAAAGGTTGTCAGTTTCTCGTAGCAACATTACTTTATTTTCCCTCTTTCCCAATTCCAAAGGAAGTCTAACATATTTGGGAGAGTGGTTTTTTTACAAATTTTGCCCAGAGATATGCCTGGGCACATCTGTTGTTTTAAATGTCATTGTAGACATGAAAAAAATTACGGTATTGTATGGTCATAGCAGCTCTTCTATATGACTCTTCTCGTTTATGTCTATGTGTCTGTATTTTTGATTGTGAGGTTGTCTCGAACTCCTCAGATTCTCAATTTCAGAATGGGGCTACGTGACTCCAGTGGAAACCCATAGGCACAATCCGTACAGCAGGCATATTTCCATCCTCAGATTGCTTTCCAAACATTAGCAAGCCTTCTGAAAGCAACATTCACCCCGCTTTTCTGCCCCCAAATTACTTTTATGTCACATTCATTTATGTTATGTATATTGCTATTTATTCTATCTTATTATGTTACTGTATATTTTCCATGTCCAGTCCTGAGTTTTACACTTCTATTTTACTTCAGCTTAGGATACATAAATATGATTCAGTTAATGTAAGCATCTTACTGTAAAAATATATCTAAAAAATGTTTTTTTGTCCCTAAGAGCTTAGACTTTAAGCTAGCCAAGGCAAACAAAGCAAGAATTGAGGGAAGAATGAACAAAAAATATTATTCATTAGTTTTATCTCCCCATCTTAAAACTTGATTTTTTTTTTTTTTTTTTAGTGCTGTAAGATCTCGCGTATTGTTGCTGGTTTCCAAATAACTGGATTCATAAAGAATGTAGGGTAGTTCTCATTGTAAAGGTTTCCACAGACTTTTTCACCTTAGTTAACTTCCTGTGTTCACTCAAAGTGCCAGAAAAAAAAAAAAAAATACAAAAACCAAGTTTCCTGCTCCATTATTGATGGATCTATACATATTTATGCATGCTTTCTCCAAAAGCTCTTAGAAAACAAAGTCAGTTTCTTGTGAAATAAATTCCTATCATAAAGTAAATTGATGCAGAAGGCATGGAAGGTCTGAGAGGAATGCTTGGGAAAGGCAAAACTAAGATAAAAGAAAAACAGTAGAGAAGATAAGTCTTTAGATATTAGTCTAAATTTCCTTGATGGTTCAACTGGAGTGGCCACAAAATACCATAACTGAAAATGCTAATTTTTCTTCATGTTATTTCTGATGAGAGGATGTCTGGGTTCAAATTCTGTTGTCTGTGTGTCAGAACCATGAAGGACTCTGGCCATTTCCAAATTACGACTTACTGTTAGTGAAGCCAATCCATGGGTATTAGTGGAAATTGTAACAAGAGATGAGGGCAAAAAGGTTCTGCTTAGGCAAACAGAGCTTTATTTATAAATGATGTTCAAAATTCTATAAAGGCTGAAGTTCTTTCCCTTTTGATTAGATCATAAATATCATAAATTGAAAAAAATGCCACATATCTTTCTGGAGCTTTGAGTTCTCAAGGTAACTTCCTCTGAGGAAAACTGTGAGGAGGAAAGTGGTGAGAATTTTTGGAAGCAGATAAAGTTATTTGCTGGTATTAAATGGTTTGTTAATTTGGTAATTTAATGTAGAAATACAGTTCTTTTTTTGCTGCATGCTGGGAAATTTGCAGTATCTTACACTTAGTTTCATTCCAGAGATATAAATAAACTGCTGAGATAGACAGGAGGATAGCAGTGTATGTGTGTATTAAGTGTATATGCGATAGCTACTGAGAAGTCTTAAATGAAGTTGGGGTTTTATGATATGGTATAATTTGGTTAGCTACTGACCACTTTTGCCTGAAGCAGGGAGAGATTTAACACGTCACTGCCTTTCTTTTCTTCTTTTTTTTTGTCAGCTACCCTAATATTCATAAAATCCACTTAGTTTTAATGATTAGAAGGTGTGTGCAACAGCATCTTGCTTTTGAAATGCAGATACTCTCATCTGATGTGATGGCCTGGGAGAGAGAGATGTACGGATGTGGAATTTCCCATTATTGGAAGCTGTATGAGTTGCTGCCCCTTGGGACCTAGGTACTGTCAGCCCTTAAAGTGGGCAGCTCTTTAGATATGATTGTATAGTGCTTCTTTTTTATTTTTTCTTTCTTTCTCTTTTTTCTTTTTTCTTTATCTTTTTTCTTTTTTCTTTTTCCTTTTTCTTTTTTCTCTTTTTTCTTTTTCTTTTTTCCTTTTCTTTTTTTTCCTTTTTTCTTTTTCTTTTTTTTTCTTTTTTCTTTTTTTTTCTTCCTCTTCCTCTTCCTCTTCCTCTTCCTTTTTCTTCATCTCTCTCTCTCTCTTTCTCTCTCTCTTCCTCTTTTTTCATAGTTTTAGTTTAAGAAGAAAAAATGAAATATTTCCACACTCCACATAATCCACCCCTAAGTTCCTCACTTTTGTCTCTACTCCTGCTTTTGCAGTACAGACGTAAATCTGTAAGTTCAAGGGCAGTCTGTCTTTACTGAGGCAGAGACTGGGTTCTAACATCCTGTAGGAAACTTGTGTGTATATGCATGTGTTTATATATATATATATATACACACACACAGAAAAAAAAGAAGCTTACACACTTCCTTCATGGACGTGAGAGTAAGAATTTTGTGCCAGCTTGAATTTCACTGCTTTATTAATATCTATCAAAAATTTATAATTGTGCTCTTTTTTTTTTTTGAGTTTGAAGAAAATAGATTTCTAAGCTTCCTCCCTTTCCATCTTCGACATAGGTTGTAAAAAAACATTACAGCTTCAAAAGCGTGCAGGAGAATGAAAAGGTTGGGTGTGTGCTGCATTAATTGGCTCTGATTAACTCTGGTCAGTTGCAAGTTTGCTGTCTGGTTCTGGACTTCCCAAGTCTAAATTGGCTAAAAACACTGTGTTGTTTATAATACTAATATTTTTTCCATTTACTTTGGAAATTACGTAATACAGAGAAAGTTCAGGCTCAGTTCTTATTTTTGTGGCAGCATGCCATTCTTCACCCTTCTCTTAAAATCATTTCCAACTGTGTTTTCATGCCTGGGACTGATTTGGGAGTACTCTGAAGGTACATTCAGTCATATGAAAACTGCTTTTGCATTTTCTGTTATAGTCTTACAGCCTTGTTGACAGTTTCTTTTCTGTTCTTAGTCAGATATAATCTTATCCGAAACAGCAGTATGTCAAATGTATAAACTGTTCTGCCAATGAAGTAAACACCCAGTGGTTTATGGGTATTACACTCATAGACCTATTAATCTTCACAAAAACCTGAGAGTTATTTTCCAGATCATATGGAATTGGGATTTGCTGAGAGCTGTGCATAAGTGAGCAAATTCTTTTAAGCTTGTGTTTTAAACCTTCCTTTGGTAAATGGCTGTCTTTTGAAATGGTTGGTAATAAAATGTAGAGGTAGAAAGGCACTGGCATGCAAGTTCAGTGTACGTTCTGGAGTATTTGCAGAACACACAATGAAGTTCAAGGGATTTTCTACGTTAGTAAGGTATCATAGTTCTTGAGTAACTTGATTAGTTAAGGCCTCCAAATTAGTAACAATTACGATTTTCCTAGTTTATTTCAGAAATACGGCGATTTCTTCCTTCTAATAACAATCCAGGTGGTGTCTCTTCATAAAACTCTCATTTTTATGTTACGATGTAGATTACCCCAGAAAGTGTATTGGTGCACATTTTATAGATAAACCTTTGCCTTTCAAATCTAGACTTTTATGTAACTTGAGTAAAGGACAAACACAATCACGGATGGAAAATAAAGTTAGCAGTAACAAAACAGGCCTGGAAAATTTGAAGAAAAGGACAGATTTAAGGAAAAAAATCAAACAATTCACATTTCAATATAGAGTAATTTCCCAGGCAACAGTTGCTTGGATATCTGCACTTCATCATGGTATCAACTTCTGTGAGAGCAGAGGGAAGGGAGAAAAGCATAACCTGTGTGTTTAGAATTTTATCAGTACAGTTTTATAGAAACTTCAAAGGGAGTATACTGTAATGTTAGGAAAGGCTCCTCGAAGGGAGTGTGCTGACAACCTGGTGCAACAAGAAACTTACTGGCAGTGAAGAAAATACTCATTGCCAATATTGAGGAATCAAACTGACCAGCGCTTCTAAGTAATGTGTATTTGCATGCTACAGTGCATCCTGGTTAATTCTCTTTGTCTTCCATGGGACATTCTGTATGCACGGAGCCATTTCCCATTAGTCTCAGAACCTTCTAATTCTGGACTTTGCTTCTATTATTACTCTTTCATTGATATTTACTGCAATTTTTTCTCTTACCTGCACCTTTTTATTCAACACTGATGTGAAATATACACTACCCTTTGCTATAAATGCATGTAAAAAAATCAAAAACAAAACTGAACTATACCTGTCTCCCTCATCAGCTCTCCTCTTGGTGTTCTTAATGCTCCATTCTCACTTTCCCATATGCACTCATTTCTTTTGCACTTTCACTGGTGTGTGCTGCTGTTTCTAGCTCACAGTCTCCATCTCTTCTCTGGTCTTTCATGACTTTCCAGATCTTTCTAAAACCCTCCATTACATCTTCCCTCGTTACCTTTGGTCCTTGACTCACTTTATCCGTTTCTTCTGAACTTACTGACTGGAACTGAAATGAGTGAGGATATGGGTCCTCAGAGAGATCTGACTTAAGCCCTGGAGTTCAGCACTGCCTGGAATTGGGGCCAGGCAGATGGAGTTGATCCTATTACACAACTTTCAAAGAAGAAAAATGTAAGGAGGCAGAACAAAATAGAGTTTATCATTAGAACTGCAGCCAGCAGCATAGAGAAGTCTGAATGTGGTTGTGTCAAGCAGTGTTTTTATATTAAACTGCAGCCCATGTTGCTGACAGTTGGAGGGAAATGTCTTGATGGTCAGATTTGCTTCACAACCCTAGAATTGTATATTGCTTAGAAGGGAAGAGGAGAAGTCTAATTTCTAGTTTTCTCTACCCTTTGTGACAGCGCTCAAGCAATATTGCAACCATCCTTCCAAAACTGTGAAATGTGTATAACACAAGTAATTATAGTGATATAAGATGAAATCTTGACATGTGCTGTTATTCTTGTTGCAGTTCTTGAGCCAGAAAACTAAACTTTTCAATATGTAGGCAAATCTAAACTTATGGGACTGCATTCCTTTCTCCTGCGATATAGCTAGCATTATTCACATGTGAAGTTTATCGTATAGCTCCATCTTAAATTAGAACATGTTAATGAATTGTTCTCAGCAATGGCTGTAGCAGTTGACAAATCCCTACTCATTTTGCAAAAGCCATGACTTCCCATCCACATTAAGGATGGGATGCAGGAAAGGTGCACGGTCAAAATACATGAGCTTTCACTGCTCAGAAATGGATGGTCATTCCTGCAAACTTCACTCCTTGTCCAGGTCCATGACTGACACTGCTCTATTAAATAAGTCTTTAAAAAAAAAACCACCATGTTTTCATGGCAATAAAACAATACATGACATTCCATCTGTAATAAATGTCATCATTCAAGACTTATTTTTTGTTAGACATTCATTTTGCAGATTGGATGTACCAACTTGTCATCATAACATTTATTTATTGCAGGAGGCCCTGATTAGGTATCTCATCTGTAGCAAGGTAAATATATGTAAGTAGGGAAGGACAGGATTTTGTCATATTATGCTTCAGGTACCTCTTCGAAGTACAATACTGTGATTGTTTAACAAAATTTGGATTACATGGTGCTCAGAAAATGGAGTCAATCTGTGGGAGTTGCGACACCAGGTATTCACGTAGCTGTTAAACCACCGGTGCATGTAAGAAGAATTTCTGCCGTTTTTTCTCTGCATTTGGTAACAATAAGCTTTCAAAGTTAATCAGCCTATAAGATAAACATTTTTTACAATAAGGATGATGAGGAACTAGAGCAGGTTGCCCAGAGTGGTGGTGGATGCCCCTCCTTGGAGGCACTCAAGGTCAGTTTGATGGGAATCTGAGTACCTGATGGAACCATAGGTTCCCTGTTCCTTGTAGGGGATGTGGGTTAGGTGGTTTTTCAGGGTCCCTTCCAACTCAAATGATTCTATGATTCTGATTTTTTTTGAGAGAAATTTTGAGTGAGAAAATAAATCCACTCACTGATATTGGGAAGCCATCTGGAAGGGTAATTTTAATATACATTTTGTTTCTCTTGGTTGGTATTTCCTTTGTTTTCCTTTCATTTCTTCAGATGCTTATAGGGTCACATTAAATTTTCAGGATTTTAGGATCTATTTTTGTATACCTGAGGAAAAGTGGAGGCGGGCAGTTTTAGAGATATAAATATGAGAAAATGAAGTTATGTCAGTCATAGATACTTGACATTTGTTTTATTTATTAGTACAATTGAATGTGTACTAAATGAATGCTATTTGCTGTCTGCATAAAATAAAGACTGACCTGGAATAGCTTCCTCATGAAGGTGTAGCAGATATTAGAGAGGCAATGCTTTTAGCTTAAACAGAAAAAAGAAACAATGAGATCTGCTTAAAAAGGGATGGTAATTTTTCACATGCTTCTCTTTGTCTTTATTTCCTCAATGAAAGGATGAATACTGAAATTCCTCACATTTGAAATGTGGAAAAAGCCCACAAAGAAATGTCATTTGTTGTTGTTGAAAATTCGTAATTCACTCAACTTTTTGCAAAATTACTTGTTATATATAACAGTGTAAAGAGTCAACAATATGAATTCACAAACCAAAGAATAACCACAAGTGCTAAATTAATGTAATAAATTCTAATTCTCTGAATATACAGCAAATGAATTTATTGCTTTAGATTACTTCATGCTTATCGATTGTCATTGTAAACCTTTCTCTACTTAACTATTCTTCCTGAAACAATTCTTATTAATTAATTTGTGCCTATATTTAATAACTAGTCCATTAATACATTTTCCCATAATGTGGTCTTCAAAACAATGTGACATAGTCAGCAATTTACTCTCTAACTACAACATCATTTTTATTTTTTTTTTTAAATAGATAAGACAGCAGTTCTTGGTAATTGAACTAAGTGATTTCAAAAGAAACTGCCCTCCATATTTTTTCAAGTATTGTTAATAAGAGTAAGGAAATTGACTGCTTCAGTGACCCTAAATGCTTTTAAATTTTTGGGTTTTTTTTTTTTTTTTTTTTTTTTGTATGTACCTTTGAACAATTGAGGACATTACTTCCATATCTTTATTACAGTTATTTGGTTATAAAGATATTTGGTAATGAAGAGGGATTAGATGCCAAACCCAAGTTTGGAATAGATTAGAGCAAATAATTTTTTAATGCTGGCTTTCTAGATAGCTTTAGCTGAGGCAGTGCAATTGTTTTAAACAAATAAAATCCCTTAAGTAATCATTTATTAAATAGCTCTGAAGTCAGGGGGTTGGGTTTTTTTTTTGTTGTTGTTGTTGTTTTCTTTTTTCTTTTTCATTTCTCCCTTTTTTGAAAGTAGCTATCAAAATGGTGGTACTGAACTATTTCTTGAGTCAGTGTTTCCATTTCACTAGTTAGTCTGTAAGGTTTTTCAGTTTGTTGCTGTTTTTCAAATTGTAACAGCTAAGAAAGCTTCTGTACACTGAAGAACTGGATGGCTTTCCCATCTATTTTTTTTTTTTTTTTCAATTGCTGCTCTGCTGTTTTGCTCAAATTTTCAGTTCTTAAGTCTATAAAAATATAATACCTGGACACTAAAAATATTTAAATTTCTGCAGCTTTTCATTTGCTGCAGTCTGGATGTTTGATAAAAACTTGTGAGTAGCTGTCTGGACAATACCACAGCCATGTAGCCTGGTATCCTATCCCTGTTGCATTTAGAAGCCTGGTGCATAGAGTAGTGTAGCACTGCAGCTTTTCCCATAAGGACTTTCCCGTTTCCAGCCCATCTTGGAGATGTAGTTCATGTGTGTTTAATTTACCAAAATGGATTGTTCTATTGTGTGGTCCAGTGCTCTTCTGAATCCTTCCCAGATCTGCATTCGTAGCATCTCATGGCAAGAAGTGCTGCGGCTTAGCTGCGTGCTGGTAATGAATGACCTCCTTCTGTTTATGTCTGAGTTTGGAGAGTTCAAAACTCTTTCCTTGGGATTTGTTTCTGCCAGAGCTGACATGGTTATCAAACTCAGGAAAGTGGGCCATGTTCACTCTTTAAGTGGAGAGGCCATCTCCATGCTTTTCTGGTTGTCCTTTCACTTATCGTTCATCACTGTCAGTAAGCTGAAAGGCAAGGAGGTGATGAAGTTTCAAGAAATAAAATTAATTTGTACTATTAATAGTATTATTTCTTTTATGTAATTAACATTGAGGTTAACTTTGTGAAGAGTGGTGATAAAACTTTTTCTCTTATAAGAAAAGTCATTACATTTAACTCAACCCATGGGGAAATGCACTGGTATTGTAGAGGAAAAAAAAAAAAAAGGAAGCCCTATAAGCTCTATTCCAGCTTTTTACATTTTGGATTAATGAAAAATGAACAAAAGCTTAAAGCCAGATTTCTCATTGGTTGGCCTAGTTTTTCTTGGCAGATTGATAGATTTTCCTTTTTCCCTCTGTATTCCTTAAAAATAAGCGAATCTTTACTTTTTCTTGTACACTGAGGCATTTTGTGCTTTGTTTAGTTATTGGTTCTGTGGAAAGGAAAGAGAGAAGGTATGATTTAGAGAAAAACTATTAAACCACAGTAAGAGCATGCCTGTGAAAATAGGAGTTGGAGTACGTACGTGATTTTAAAAGGTACAGAGCACTGTTGGATTGGTCTTGTTTTTTTCCATCTCAACTAAAATCTTTTTTGTTGGTATTGATGGTAGCAATTTATTTGTACAGAAAGACCCCAGCATGTTGTTTCTGCTAGTTGCTGCTTCAGTCATGTTAAGTTTTAGTTTTCTATGTGAGTCATTTAGATCACAGCTTTATGATTAATAGTATGCTAATAATGACTTAGAGATTTTATTACTGACTGGTGACAGTGTATTAATCTGACTGCAAAGAAATGGTTAAAAGAAACTGAAATTGGAGAGGTTCCTGTTTAGTGGCTGAACTTTTGGAACCAGAGGGGAAACAAAGATAAAATTATTGACAACATTATTTGAAATTGGTTTATTCTTCTTAGCGGATCTAGAAAAATAGCCTTTTTGGATGCCACCTTCCTTGAGATAGCCTTTCTGTGTTGTCCTTGTGCATGGGGACTCGATAGTCCTTGCAAGTTCCTTCCAACTTGGGGTATTTGTGACTTCCACGATCAGCTGTTTTGTGTAGGTTGGCTACAAAACCTGTTTTTCATCCATGTCTCTGGTCACAGAGCAAGCTGCTACTATCCCTCCTTTCAGCTGTTTCAGTGTTAGTTTGTTCTGCATTGTTTTGCTGATTTCCTGCCATACTGATGACTTCTTCATTTATAGTTGTGTTGTTTTCTAACTGGTTAATTATGGGAATCGCTTTCCAGGAACTGGTCAGCATGAAAGTCCTCTTCCTGGGCTTTTCTAGGAAAATTTTTGCCTCTTTGAGGTTGCCTAGACTCTGCCAAATTGACCATGAAAGGGGAAATAATTAAACGCAGAGATGCAATATGCATAAACACCATCAATTGGATTGGCGCTTTTTGCAAAAGAGAACTTGGATCACTTCTTCACTGTATTGATCCGTGTGAATAGTTTGAAGATTTACAGACCTCATGGAGGAGATACTACTCAGTCATCAGAGATGGATATGATCTGCTGAGCAATTTTTCTCTGTCTGGACAAGTGTGTCCATTGCTCATAGTCAAAGGCTGTCCTGAAGCTGCAGAGGATGCAGCTCTGACTGAGGATGTGGTTATGGGGAAGGCATTGCTTGCTTTATTCTACAGATTGCTTTTTTTTGACTGTTTGGGCACTGTAAGGTAATAGAGATTATTCTGCAGGGAAAAAAAAACAGTATTGATCACTAAGGAAATAATTTTTTTATGTTAGTTAGTTTGTACGTAAAAGAATGAGGATGCAAGGAAGGGTTTGGAATGTGAATTGGTGTCTGGAATGTGTGAATAATTCCATTAGCTATCTAGTCTTTTTTTGTCCTTCATTTTTTTCTGTGATTGAGACCAAGATTCTGATAACAGCAAGATGAATGTCAGTACTGATGAATGATAGATGAAAAGGGGCACGTAGCACCTTCTAACTTATGTACTGGTTGACTCTGAACTTAGTTCTCTGAAAGCTCAGCAGTAGTCAACATAAGTAACAAGAGAAAACATCTTGTTCTCCCTGTGTAAGAGCAGAATTATGCATCTGCATCTCAGATGCTGTGTACTTCCATGTCAAACAACGTACAGCAGGACAAGATAAGGTACAGAAAATGGGCTTTAAATGTGCAGAGGTATGGAATGATGAATAGCTGAGAGAGTTTTATCCTAAAAACCATGGATAGTATATTAAAAGTTAATAGAGAAGATTACTCAGATTTAAAAAAAAAAAAATTTTTTTAAGGTTTTACATATTATAGGACTGAAGCAGCAACAAATAATTGGATTGGAGTTTCTAAGAATTAAAATTTTTTTTTCATGCCTTGTGTATGTTACCTGCAGGGCTTTTTTCTTTAGTTCTTACCTTTATGAATGTTCTCTTGACTGCTATCAAAGACAGGACAGTGATCTAAACAGACTTCTGTCTGACCTGCTCCCGATGGCTTGATGCTGTTCAGAGCATTTATTCATGATCCAGATGGAAAATGTAAAATCCTCAGAAGACAGTCTGCAGGAATGATTATATCCTGGGGCAGTTCTGTGGAGTAACCAGGATCACTTGGCAAGCGGGACTCAATAGATCAATGTTCATTTTTACATGGCCAAGAACACTGTCAGATATCCAGAACAAAGAAAGTAGTTTGTACTTGCACATTCCAGAAAGCTGTTCCAAAATTGTGTCACTGAAAAGCAGTTAATTATAATGGTCCATAATCAGTTCAACATCTGTTCCTGGTGTGATATTATTACATGAGGACTGATAGTACTGCCCTGGATCCAAAAGCAGGGAATGAAAATCAGAGTTAAGGAGTCAGTATTACCTTTGTTTGCCACTACTGGGGGGGAAAAAAAAAAAAAAAAAAAAAAAAAGAGTACTAAATAGAGTTGTTAAAATATATTTTGAGCTTTCAAGCTTAATTTAAAGAATAGAAAACACATGTTGTATACTTAAATCTCTTCTCATAAGTTTCTTTAACTTGTTTCAGATTAAAAAGTTTTTTGATCATGTCCCCTAGGTGTTTACAAAGAAGAAAGATGTCCGATCTCAAAATAATTTTATTTGGAAAATAAATGAGAGACTCACTGAGAGTGCAAATTGAATGTGTTCAGTGTAGGAACGCAAGATAAAATGTAGGTGAGAATGAGTAACCTTTGGAAGACATGGGAGGAAGTATCCATCACGACTCCTTTCTTAATTTAAGACTGGATATTGTAAAAACTCAACAAGAAACTGAGCTTTTGATACACTTTTTACTAGGAGAGGTTCTTTTGAATTAAATGACTGGTCTCTTCTGCGTGTTATATGTTATTTGAGTCTTTTAGGGGTAGGGCACAGAATTACCAAGAGAATGCATGCTTTTCTGAAGGGGAGAAGCTGCTGATATATTTGTATAGTAGTGAATGTGTGACTCATACATTTTGTTTAGTACAGAAGTAGAATTGCTGTAGTACCAAAATAATTGTTTGTTGACTGTGCAGTAGTACACTGTGTATTTGGAAATACTCAGCACTGGAAAGTTTCCAGGTGTCATCTGCATGCCACTGACAAATGTGTTCACCAGGTGTACTTCATCTGTGAGTATTTATGCTTTGAATTTTTCATAATACTATGACTCTACTTTAACTCTTGAGATGTCAAATCCACTGGTTGTAATGACGTCTATTTTGTTATTGTTACCCAATTATTTGAATTCCCAGTCAAATTTCACCCTCATTGTTTACCTTCAAAATATTGACAGCAAAGAGGAAGCCAATAAGTGTGCTAGCATAAAAAGCTGCAGTTTAAAAATAATCAGTGTGTTTGTATGCTTCTGCAATTAACTGTGTATCTGTTTTCCCTGTCTGTTGCTGCCATGAAGATTTTTTACTTGGTGGTGAGTATGGGTAAAAAAAGATGCTACTAAAAACCATTATAGCTTTAAGTTACTTCATAGCAGCTTTATTGCAGAGATGAAAGTCGCAAAGAACTTAGTGATTTGAATATTACTATCTTTTGATCTTTAAGTTTCTCATTAAGTTTAATGTTTCAATAGTGACTATTTTTAAAGTGCTCCCCTGTACCCTACAATTTTTTTTTTTTTTTTTTTAAAGTAATTTCTGTAATTTGGCAATGTTTCTCTCCTGTACTAGGAAGTGTGACCTTTCAGCCACACTGAAAAGATTTCCTCCTGGTCTTTTCTAAAAATTTTTAGACTTCATACAGAAATTAAAGTAGTGTCCTATATAGTATGCTATAATTTCAAAAGGTGGGCTAAAAACATTAGACTTCTGCTCTTTTCACATTGTATTCAATCAAGTCTGCAGTTAGCTGGAAAACAGAGGAGTCTTATGTGGAAATCATGTAATTTATTTACTGATTGAAATGACAACTGTTTGGAAGAGTGTATTATTCACCCTGAAGACTCACTGGTAAAGCTTTATGTTATCTAGAATTATTTTTTGTATTATTTATGGATAGTAGATTGTGCAACAGGTATAGAGTATACGTTATATTATAATGTAACTGTAACCTAAAGGAGTAATCTGAGGTATTATTAGAGGAAAAGGAAGAATCTTCAAGCTGGCAATTTGTTAATCACAAATGCTTTCTGGACAATTGCTTCATTTTTTAAAGTAATTTGGAGGGGGATTTGTAATGCAGCTTTCAGCTTTCTGCTGTGTAGAGCATCCCCATAATTCATTTGGAACCTTTTGCAAGTTGTGTTTATGCTTTAAAAACAAAAACAAACAAACAAAAAAAACCACCACTAACAAAAGAAACTTATCTTAAATCTCTGGATACCAGCAAACTTTTTTCTCTTCTGTAACTTCTGTGTCTGTCTTTTCCCAGGCAATGTGCAAACTATTATAGAAATATTCAAGAATGAACTCCTTTGCCAGAATTCAGTAGCAGGATCTTGAAACATTTTTATGGCATTCATGCTGCAGGCATTAAGGGAAGCTGCTTGTTCCCTGCATGTGTTCAGGGCTCTTCACTTCATCCAGGTTGTCTCTGGAGTATTAGGCTGGGATCGGATCTGCTGTTGGTGCAATGATTGTTGTCTATTTCTGTAGAATTTTCACAGAAAAGTCTCTTCTCAGCCACACCACATTAATGGTACTGCTAATGAAGTCTGGATGTGACAGTTCTATGGTACCATATGTATGATCAGTAATTGCTAGTCTTATTTAATACGATACATATTTACACAGGATTTTGATGGAGTATATAGTCAAAAGTCATTGTCAGTAAATCCTTATGGCAACCAAATGGAGAAAATACAAACCTACGATAGCAGGTGGTACTTGAGTAACAAAATTTCTATTATGAGAATTTCTAATACGATAAAAAAAGGTATTGAATGACTTAAAACATGGGTTTTTGTCTAAATTCAATTCTTGCCATGACACATGAATAGTACCATGTTTTATTTAGGTGTTTAAATCATAGGCCTGGTGAGAGTGATAACTTCATGTTATCACAGGACTTATGGTGAGAACACTGAGTGCAGAACAAGTTCTCTGTCCTTTCAAGGTGAATAAAATCTTATTTTATTTTTATGAATATAGAAAGGGGAAATCTCATATTATTCTGACACATATACGTCAATACAGATTTTTGTGAAAGATGATAGCCCAGTACTTGCTTCATTTTAATCATACAACTGAGAGATGAATTCCTATTTTCTGTGGTGAGAAATCAGTTGTATGTAATTGGTTGAGTATTCAAAGTCAAGATCAATTTTTTTTTGTTCTGAATAATCCTCATTGTTTTGCTATTCCTAATGGTACTCAAAATACAAGTTTTAAGGTATCCAGAAGAAACATTTTGCCAAGTCTGTGACAAAAAATGCAATATTGCAGCAGTTGTTTTCTGACTAGAGTACTGTGGTTGACGTAATCTCTCATCTGGTCTAGAGCTAAATGTATGCCAATTTTATCTGTAATATTTGTTGTTCTGGGTGTGCAGTAAAAAACAATTTAAAATCAGTTTGGATTTATGGTAAAATGACTTTTGGAATCTAAGTCCATGCTGTACTATGATAGCTCAATCTATCACCTTCATACTAACATTACTGTGTCTAGATGTGGAGTTCTTAGTTTAGTAGAGATGTGGATGTGTTGGAACATGTCCAGAGGGGGACAATAAAAATGGTCCAGGGGATGGAGCATCTTCCCTACAAGGACAGGCTGAGAGAGCTGGGGCTTTTCAGCCTGGAGAAGAGAAGGCTCCAGGGAGACCTGAGAGCAGTATCTAAAGAGTGACTATCAGAAAGAAGTGGACAGATGCTTTAGTGGGATCTATTGTGGCAGGACAAGGGGAAATAGTTTCTAATGAACAGAGGATGGATTTAGATTGGATATAAAGAAGTTTTTTACGAAAGGGTGGACTGGCATTGGCATGGGCTGCTCAGAGAGGTGATAGGTACCCTGCCCCTGGAGACATTCAAGGTCAAGGTGGATGGAGCTCAGAGCACCTGATGGAGTTGTAGGTCCCCCCTGTAGAGGGGGAGCTGGACCAGAGGTTCTTTAAGGGTCTCTTCCTACTCAAATGATTCTAAGGTTATATAGTAAAGTTTTCAGAAGTGAAAGTCAGTGTTTAGGAGCATTAAAAAAAACAACTCCAAATACCCTACTTAGTCAGGCCATTGGTCCTCTAGGCAAATATTCTCTAAATCCTGTTATTTTGAAAAGTATGAATTTAGGTTCCAATATTATTATTTTGTGAAGATATAGAGGGGAGAAAGAGAAAAATGAGAGGGAGAAGTGTTGATGCAGAGCTTGTAGGAAAGTCATAAACTGCTAAATGTCATACAGATTCGGATTAATATTGTCAATGTAGTGAAATACTTTCCTTCAAGTAGGTTATGGATACTTCTCTAGCTGCAGAGGAAAGGCTCAATTATTCATCTGCACTTCCTTTCAGTCGTATTGTGTTTTCACATCTATCTACTGTCTTATTGTTGTTTTCTTTCTTTTCATTACAGTCTTGCAAAGAAGAGATATTAGACTGGATTTCTTGAAAGTATTGTAAGAGAAATGGCCAGATAATTTATTCTCTTTATGCCTAAGAAGTCACAGATAAGATGGCAGTAGCATATTCTGTAATGGCAAAAATGGGAGACGAAGTACTTTAAGGGAGGTCTGTTGTCACAGTTTTTTGGTGTTTCCAAGAAGTTCCTGCCAAGCATGGAAGCTCAGTAATATGCAAGTGGATTAATTGAGTATCTGCTATGCTTAATTCTGCCTGGATTTTAATCTGATATCCTCAGGAAAAGGAGAGGTGAGGGTGGTGGTGAACAAAAGGAAATACTTCCTTGACCTCACCACTGCATAAAATATAAAAGCTGCTGTGATGAAGCTTGAGGGAAAGAAGGTACAGCACTTTAATCTGTTTAGAAATTTGGCCTGAGAGAGAGAGAATACTGTCTGTCCACCCGGGATTACCCAGCAAGGATGGCAGTGAACAGGAGTGAGGTGTCTGTGCAGTGCTGGCCTCACTGCAGTGCTGTGGAAGTAGCTGGTGCTCAGGACTGGATATCCCTCCTATGGAGGTTTCAATTGTCACTTCATGATAGTGAGTGCTGCTGTAGAATTCTGTTACTCATATTTTGGGTGTAAGGCGGAGTGTGTTTGTATTTAATTTCAGACTAGCTCTTGTCTAATCTCACAGAATGAATGCTCCTTACCTTTCCTTATGCAAGGCATTAGGTGCATTCCTGGAACAGAGCCTGAACTTGATTTCACCTGCAAGAAATCCCATCTGTGTGCTCTGAGGCTGTTCTGTACTGCAAACTGAAGCAAAGAAGTAGGGATAAGCAGGAGGAGGTTGCCTTTAAACTGTGCTTGTGTCCTGAACTAAAACAACAGTGAAGGCAACCAGATGTGGCAAGAAAAGTCTCCTCAAATCCTCCTCAGATCAGGCTCCCAAGGCTCCATCCAACCTGAACACGAGCACCTCCGGAGATGAGGCATCCACAGCTTCTTTGGGCAACGTGGAACTAGCTGTATCTTCAAAATGCTTCACATACCTTAGTATTATTATTTCCTATTACTTCAGCTGA
The DNA here is from genome assembly GCF_019232065.1 of Centrocercus urophasianus. Taxonomy (NCBI): domain Eukaryota; kingdom Metazoa; phylum Chordata; class Aves; order Galliformes; family Phasianidae; genus Centrocercus; species Centrocercus urophasianus. The sequence goes on from NW_024884722.1 coordinate 13,525,655, forward strand.
TGAACAATAATTAAATTAAAAGGCTGAGCACAAAGGGCACAGTCAGAAATGGTGAGAAAAAAGACTGGTTAAACACAGCTGTTACTGAAGCCCGCTGAGGTGCTTCTGAATTTAACACTTAGTGGATTCATAGGACAGATTGATTTATATTAGCTTGATTTACCACAGTGAGTTTTAACTGTAACATCATGTTATATCAGATACAAGATACATGAAGTTTTTGAACTGACACATGTAGGTTAAACATCCTCCTGTTGAAAAAATGATTGTAACCAGTGTTATGTCACCAGAGTTTTCAATTCCTGTGCGACTGCAGGTCAGAATTCAGAGCTTAGGGATTGTCCTGGCTTGTGTTTGAACCTTTGGCAGGGTATCAGACTTGACTTTCAAAAGTCACTGTTGCCTCTCAAGTGTTGCTGGGAGGGCACTGCTGAAATAAGCCCTTTACTTTTAAGGTCATGTGTTCCAAATGGATGATCTTTTATATAAACACACTCATTTTTTAGTTAATACATTATGATTTTTGTGTGAAGTTTCCTTAGCGGGGAAGGGTAGCAGGCATATTTTTCTGTTTCTGAAGGAATCTGTGAAATTCAGGTTGGATATTAGGAATAATTTCTTCTCAGAAAGAGTGATGATGATCTGGAATGGGCTGCCCAGGGGTAGTGGAGTCATTATCCCTGGAGGTGTTCAAGAAATATGTAGATGTTGCATTTAGTGGCATGGTGGTGATGGGTTGGTGGTTGGACTGGGTGGTCTTAGTGATCTTCCCAGCCTTAAAGATTCTGTGAAGATAGTAGGAAATTACTTCCCACCTCCTTATTCTTTTCTTCTGAAGTGCTTTCAGTTTAAAGTTCTGGTGTGCTTCCACATGGTCTTGCACTGCAGCTGGAACCAATCGGTGCAAGTCCAGCCTACTTTCTGCAGCAGTCAGCCTAAATATAAAACTGTCAACCACAGATAACTGTGTTGCTATCACTGTGTTGATGTTGCTATAAACTGGGGCTTTCCAGATATATTAGGAATCAAACTGAGTTTGATATGGAAAGTATCTGTTGTATTCTGGTGGTTGCTTGCATCTCAGGTCTTCCAAACGTCTGTATAAAAACTGCTTCTCATCTTAGGCCCTGCTGCTGATAATCCTTCCAAATGTCATCCCAGAGCTGCACAATTTGATTCACAATTTTCTTTCCTTTTGCTTGTCTCTCATCCCGGAGGCTTTTCTCAAGACCCGGCCTAAAAGTATCGGGGCAGCACGGTGCCTGCTGTGGCCTGAAGGTTTCACCTCTTGTTTGCAGTTTCCCTTTTCATAGGTTGTGCAGTGAGAGAAAGAAGTGACAAGGTTTGCACAGTGACTCAAAATTGTGCCTTTTTGGGAGAAGTTCATGTGCTTGCCAGCCAGTCATTCTTGTGTTATATTCAGTAACTGGGGGGAAATCATGATTTATTGGTAATCTATCATGAAAATCTATAGGATTTCTCAAATAAGCTGAGAAGTAGGAGGGGATTGCTTTATTTAATCACCATGGTTCTGCCTCAGTTGTTTCATTCCATGAATAAGATGCTTGGTACAAGTTATTCAGTAGACTTTAAAGATAATGCAGGAGAATTAAGCCATCAAATACATGCTAATTGTAGAAAGAATATTTTGAAAATCTGGAGACGAGAAAAAAAATTTACCAAAAGGAATCCAACAATTCCAATGTATTAACCTTCAAAGAAGTATTTCAAGCAGAAGCATAAAGATATAAGAAACCCACTGGATGCTGGTAATTCAAAATCATCTTAAATTTTATTCTGATAAGGTTATAAGAACATGGATGTTGACTGCCTATGTTAGGAGGGAAAAGGATGAAGTGAAGAATATGTTCTAAAATACTTTAGTGATAGGACTGCTTCTTAACACAAAGGAGTCATTATGTATCATATATTATTTTTGAAAATTTTATTAGGTGTTTTTACATTGAAGTCTGATACGGTAAAAAGTGAGTTTTTTTAATTTTTATTTCTTGAGATATAAGAGGATAGTGTCAAAAAGCAGTATTTTACTGGATAAAGAAATATTGTTCTTGATAGACAAGGATTGCAAGACTTGTTCTATGCTTGTTTTCTTTCAGCTCTGGTCACGTTTTGTACTTCTGTTTACTCCTCACTGATAAAAAAAGATCACTATTAACCTGTTAGACACTCCCACATTTAAAAACAAATTAATAATAATTTTAAATATGCATATTTAAACTACTTTATATCCAAATTTGGGAATATAATAATATTTCTGTTTATTAAAAAAAAACACCAAAAACAAACAAAAAAGCAGGTTTCCATTAAAGTAGTTCTACTTAATCAATGAACTAGGAAAGATAAAGCTTCAGTTTTTCTTTTACATGCTGCACTACTGTTTTGGAGTTCTGACAAAACAAAACAAAACACTTAATGAATTTTTACACTCTGACTGATTATTCTACTTACTGCACTTCAAATCTCCTTTATTTTTTCTAAACACAAATGAATCTGAAAAAACTCAGTGCTCTGAACTTCAGAGAATGATTAGCAACATAATCTCCAGTAAGCAAAGAGTAATTAACATGGATGCAACAGAATAAAAAGTGAACAAGTTAATTGAAAGGATATAATGAGCACTAAGCTTAAGAACACTAAGACAGATTTTAATAAAATTGGAGAGGAGGTGAAGTTAAGAAAGTAAAATTGAAGTATGGCACAAATATTGTTTATGAAAACATCATTATATAAAAAAAAATTTCCTTTTGCTATATATACTAAAAGAATAACTAAAAAGAAAAGTTCAACAGTCTGAGACAAATTTCTTTGATTGAAATAGAAATGCCTAAGTGAAGCAGCAAAGTTATTTAACCTGAAAAACAAGTTTAAAATGGGTCAGATGATCTAATACTTATATAAGCTATATTCAAATTCAGGGGGCACAATTTGTCAAAGCAAGAAATATGATGATTTAAAAGGAAATTTAGAAAAGGAAATGTACAATGAGAAAAATCTGTCTACACTAGAGTAGATTAGAAGGGCTAAAGGCTTACATTAATCAATGCTACGGATTTATAACCTTACTGAGCACAGAATTTAAACAATGTGGAGTTTCTTTCATTCCTTTGAAGCGTGCAGTACCTTGTGCAGTCAGAAACAGGGTTATCAATGTATGATAAAATTAATCAACCAGTCAGATAATTTCTATATTTTCGTGTTGTTATTAACAAAAGCAATCAGAAATGTATTTCAAATGGTAGGAAAGTGCAAGAAAACCTTGATGAATGCTGATAAATGTAGTTACCATATGCGGCTATATTTGGTTTGATAATTTGCTAAATGTTGATGCATTAAACAAACGTCATATCCTTTTCATTGATTGGTGTTTGCCAGCTTCTGTTTTAATATAGCATATGCTCAGAACAATATATGCAGGGCAATATTTATTTTTATTTTTTGTAGGTTCAGGTCGGCTGCACATTTTGTTATTCTACTTTTTCCTTCCATCCACTTCCCTTAAGTCAGGAACCATAGCTTCCTGTAATGTGGTTTTCAGATATTCTCTAAGGAAATTGAATTTCTAGATTCAAAAGCTTCCCATCTCAAGTTTAAGAGCTCTTCATGAAAACATATTTATGAAACTATATAGCTTAAGAAAAGTTTAATCAGTCTTATGAAAGTTCTTTCTCTTTAAACATAGTATGAAAGCTGAAGGAATTTAAAGATAAAGGCACATTGTTGAAGGTTAGAAAACCGTCTTGAAGGTTCATAATAACACCGTAGGATTTAGGAATTTAAATTCCTTTTATTGCAGAATCAAAACCACCCCTAAGCATATAAAATACTTTGCCTAGTTTGCAGATTTAACATTCCAAGGCAGTACGGCCAAGAGCTCTGCTTTTATTTTGAACTTATGGAAGTATTAGAATCGTGGTAGCTTTCTCTGAGGGGGCAGAGTGAATGTTGTAAAGAACCAAGTCCAGTCGGAATCCAAGCTTAGTGTTTTTTTTTTGTTTGTTTGTTTTGTTTTTTTAAGTTATGCTTCATGTTAGAAAGTAAGATATTGGAATTTTCAGTTGTTTAAGTGGTAATTCATTTGGGAATGAAGGAGGCCAGTGGTGGCATACAGCTAATTTTTGCTGTTTTTTCTTCCTGAAACAGGGCAGTTACAAAATTATGTGATGCAAACAGAGCAACAAGAAATAGCACTCATCATATATGTGCCTTGGGCCCATACAGCTTATAAAATGTTCTAGCAAGCTTAAAGAAATATAAATGAGATATACAAGAAATAATAGCACGTGCACTGTGCAAGCTTGTCAATATGGACTCAGTCTTTTAAGTCACATTCAAGCTAAATAAGAAGTCTGTTAATCTTATTCTTGCATACCTCTTGAAGCCCACAGTCATTTTGTATATATTTTTAAAAAATTATGTAATAAATTGCTACCTAAAGTGTGTAACTGCTGACTAGTCAGTGGTTAGTTGATGATTTACAGATGGGAGTGAGATGATCGAGATTGTAGGCCAAGGAACTTTTTATAGTTCTGGAATATCATTTGTATAAAATTACAACCGTGGATGCTTTAGAAGGAGGGAGATTAAGTAGTTAAAGTGAATTACCTCTTGTTTGGTTACTTATCCAAAATCCATTATTCAAGTATGGGGAACACTGCGGAAAGTGCTGGGGGATTCATTGAAATTTCACTTTTTCAAGCAGAAAGGAATACTGAAATCTAAGAAATGTGAGAAAGTAATAGAAAGTGAATTCACTTTTGTCACTACAGTCATCTCCCATCCAGCACCAGTTAAATATTTGCTACAGTTGCTTGCCCATTACGCAAGGATGCTGTGCAGTTTGCTCTGTCTTTTCCTACTTCCCTCTTCTGGTTCTGTTTATGGACCAGAATCTCACTTCCACACCTGTACTTTAGGTGGTGTGAGGTTGCTGCTCAACTGAGGAAGGGTAGAGCTTTTTCTGATAATTTCTAAGGTAAATATGTAGATACTCTATTGATAAAAATGGCTACTCACCAAGAATGCTCTGCCTCCTTGCAGAATTCTTGTTGGTGAAAAGTTGCTTAAGAATGTGACAATGATGTATAAACGAACCTAGATTTCAGAGCAACTTGTCTAGTTACTTGGGACTTTTCAAATGAATAACTGTGAGAGACTCAGATATTTAATCAGTATAATTCAATATGGGTGAAAGTAGCATGCTCAAGAACAGAGTAATTTTAGTTGTAGTTCTTAAGTCTCTTTTAAAATGATTATTTTGAGTCACATAGGTACAAAAGCAGAAATAACACCTGAGATAGTAGAGGCATCTTAAAGTGAAAAATAGCAAAGTACAATGTACAGAGTATCCCTAGAATTGTTCATTTACATTCACAAGCAAGGGAATGGTACAACTTGACTTGCAAGTTGACTAACAAGTAAAGTTGACAATTTGACTTATTTGATAATGTCACTAGCTTTATTAATATGTAGTGTAGAGATCTCTCTTCAAGTTTGGCATTTTGAAAAGCAATAGTCTGTTATGGATAGAAATGGGGCTTGTGATGAAATTAAAAAAATCACGAAGGCACCTGCATTGCTTGGTCAGCTAATGTTAATAGGCTTTGAGTGGTTTTCATACTTTGTTGGCATTCTCTAAATGAGATTGACATTTTGACTATTTTATTTTGTTCAACTCTAAGATACTTCAGGAAGTTGGTAAGCATTAATTTTGTGCTTTTTTTGTTTTATTCTGATCTCCCCCTCCTCCTCCTTGATAGTTGAACTAGAAAATATGGTTTTGAAGGTATCTGATTTCAGGCTCCAGTGCTAGTTCCGAAATTATCTTCAGAAAACAGTCTTTGAAAGGTTTACAAGAGTGACCATCTTATTTTAGAGTACAAGTCATAACTGTAAATGTGATTTCATCTGCATTTAAGATAAATTTGTGGTCATGCAAACTATAGTAATGGTAATTTATCACAGTTGTAAAAGGCTGTTACAAGCTCAAAACCTTATCCAACATGGAATGTTTTCTTGAGACTTATTGCCAAGGTAGTTACAGAGAGGCTTTTTGTTTCAAGTCTCACAAATGATTTAGTTGATCAGAGTGAGAGTGGGGTGGCAATTTAGAACTGACAGATTGAGCAACAGTTTTTCTGTCAGACAGTATTATGTGTAGATGAGAGGTCAATGAATGCCACTACAGTTTTTCACTGCTTTTGGTAGCCAAGCATGTACGTAAGAGACAGGGTTAGAATTTCAGCAAGATACAACTGTTTTAACCCTTCTGGGCCAGTTTCAAATGAAACTACTATAATGAGTCGTGGTGTTGAATTAAAGCACTCATCATTATCTGGGGTCACTTGTCTTAATCTTCAGAATGGCTGTACATTTTCCACTTTGCGCCTTTCAAATAGAGATTATCTGTTAAAAAAAATGTTGACAGTGAAAATCTTCCTTTCAAACCAAAGTACTTGAAAATTCTGTAAAAAAGCCACCAAGTCCAGCAGTCTTTTTTATTTATTTCCTATGACGGGAGAGGAGCTGACAACACAATGAGCACCTGATGCCTTGGTGGAGTTCTTTAGCTATGGTCTCTGGCAGGATTTGTTTGTTGCTGTCTTTAAGTTTATGATGAACCGTGTGGATCAGCAATCAGATTTTGTTGCAATAGTTTTTAGGTCTTTTAGTACACAGCATCTGCTAAGTGAGAGATTTTAGGCTTTACAGCTTCACTTTGCAAAGTCAGTGCTCTGTGCTGTATTCTTGGTCTGCTGAAGTCACATTGAGCTTTCAGTGAATTTCTGTCAAGCCATACAGTTACAACTAGCAAATATCCCTTTAAAGCTCAGCTGCATACTCCTGAGGGTTTGGCAGCATACAACAGATACTGGGTTCCTAAAGAGGCCTGCAAAACACTTGTTCTCTGACATTAACAGAAATATGATCTGGCGTGGTATCTGTGAAGATAGCTGTACTTAGTGACTTTAAAAACTGTTACACTGATGTGGCCTGTAGGTATCTGAGTGCTGCTGAAAATGGAAATGGCCATTACTCTCTCCAGGATTGCTGATGCTTGCTGAAATGATGCTCCCAATTTTTGTCATGGTGTATTATGAGAATAATGTGATTTATTACCTGAGAAAATCTGTAGGTTCATCTCTTACAAAGGTAGTTAAGTTTTGTGTCAGATGGTGATTTATAGACGGAATGAAATTGGTCTTTGCTCTGAGATTTCCTGTCCCCCGAGGATGCTGTTCAGCACAGTCATCTCCCATCCAGCACTGGGTCATCAGCTCTCCCTGGAAGGAACAGCTGTTTTCACTGCGTTTCTCTTCAGAGATGTCATCGCTGAGATAACATTCCAGTTGTGTTTCACACTAAAGCACTCAGCACTATGAAAGCTTTCCCAGAATGATTAGCTGGGGCTGTAATGCATCATAACTGGTTTAATGGAACCTGTGAAATGAGTATATGGGTATGTTTTAGTTTTCGTACGTAGTGATTTAATGAGAAGCTGAATCTTACAGGTGAGATTAGCTTTGCCTAAACAAGTGCAGCTGGATTTGTCTTAAGCTTCTCTAGGCTGGCTTGTACATCTCTGCTAATTCCTGCTTACAACTTTTGCTCTTGTAATTCTCAGCTACATAGTTCTTATTCAACCTGGAGCTCAGGTTGAAATCAGTGAAGTGGGAAGGAGAGTCACTTGCTTAGAGCTGCAAACACCGGAAATTTGATTTTGTTGCAACTCAGCCACAAGTCCAAAGCCACATGAATAATTCTCTTTCTGGTACTTTGATTCACTGTCTGTGAAATAATAATACTTACATAAATGACTGTAATTGTAAGGGCAAAGCAGTCAGATGTACTTTATGGAATAATGTGCAATATAGCTTTCATTGGTTTGGTCCTGTTGAAGCTCATCTTGTTTTTTGATTTATGACAGTGTTCTGGATTTTGGTTTTGATCATAAAACCTATCTAAATGTTTAAACATTTTTTTCTCCATTATTCTTTTACTTGTTTTTCAACTGTTCTGAATACCTGTATTATTTTGCACCAGAAGTGAAGGCAGTTTGAAATTCTGTGTTTATTCATGCCCTGTATTCTTATCCAAGTAGATTATTACAAAATAAAAGTAATATTAATTCCATTCCACTAAAACTGGCTAGAAAATCTTGACGGTAGAAAATAACCTTTGAGATTCAACATCATTCAAAAGACACTCTGCCATTTTAAATATCTGGAAATCTGTTTCCTTAAAGAAGGCTAAGAGATTACCTCTGGCCAAGTAAAATATCTTCCAGTGTAAGGGATGATATGTTTATATATCCTCTAGCACACATAATAGAGAACACAAGGTAATGGCTTTTGCTTTACTGAAGCTTTCTTTTGGCTCTGATTATATGAAATGCATACACAGGAATATTCTCCTGTGCATCGCATGATAACTGTCTTCAGATGCATGTGTATCACAATAGGTGGCTGTTACCTTGTTTGTTGCTGTAGATGTAAGAAAGATGAAAAGCAATTTAAAAACTCCGACAGTTTCGACTCTACTGAATTCCCAAATAATATCTGAACACCTACATAATAGTGTCTGAAAAGTAAACATTACCTTTCTTGGAGTGACTGGTCTGACAGAGGAATGTTTCTGAGTTGTGCACCTCCAGCAATGTATTGCTGAAATGGAGTTAAATTTACACATGCAGTCTTTGCAGATAAGAGGTTTCAACTATAATAATAGCATCAGGAAATCTATTTGCCATTTATTTAGTAAAGGAATTTAAAGTCCATGATTTACTGAGTACTTTATTATTCGGCAGCAATTCTATAGCTTTTAGGTAAGATTCACTGTCTGTGAATACTTCAGATCTAATAATTCAAGTACTCTGCTGAGAGAAGGGCCCTCCAGGAACCATGGACACTCAAAATGGTGCTGCTTGATGAGATCCCCAAATCCTTACACTAGTTCTGACTTGCTAGCTGGGGAAAGCTCTGAGTGAATGTGAAAGTCCTGTTGAGGTGTTCTCAGTCATAGCAGCTCCCTGACAGTTTTTCATTCCCATATTGATCGGACTGTACCCTGTCCGTCTGCTGCTTGTGTGCTCTCACAGCCCAGACTTCCTTCCCTTTGCAAAGAATTGGTGATTCTGAAGGCTTTTGGTGAGAGGGAAGGCTTTTGTTCCAGAGAACACAAATGGAGGGGACTACAGAGGTAACTGTGCTGCTTCCTGACAGAGAAGGATGTAGCTCTCTTGCTATTTCAGAGTTCCAAGATCTGTTTCAGTATTTGCTTATGGTATTGTTTGGAGGAGGGAAAATTTATGTGCTCAGAAGCCAAGAGTCAGAGTTTGGAAACAAAAAATTTTGAAGCAAAACCCAAACCCCTTTATTCTGTGTATTCCTTTACTTAACTAGCCATTTTTTGAACCTGTAAGGTGCACTTAGGGCAGCATTTTAAGCCTTTACTTTTACATTCACAATAGCTGGAAAATTTTTGATTTAAAGAAAGTTGAAAGTGACAACCAGGATTCTTAGATGGAAATTAAAAAGTCAAATCCCTCAAAAACTTCATTTCCAGACCTGTCATCTTGAAATAAGATGCATTTCATATATACAGAAACATTTTTAAAAATGAGAAGAAAATTTGAGCACAAAAGGGGAAATAATACTGCTACGGGCAGGCAACTTACTTGAATGCCTTAAGCACAGTTTCAGGTCTATCAGTCATATGGGAGAGTGTCATTATATTTCTGTGAAATGCTTTAATGCAATCTTTTATTTTTTGCATAAATATTGATATTGCTTAGACCAGAATCACTTATAATTAAGATACTGAGCTGTTCGGGTTTTTTTTTTTTTTTTTTTTTTTTTTTTTTCATGTTCTGTGCTGAATATAATTGGTTTCTGTTGAAATAGTTTGTGCAAAGGAGCTGCTCCATGTACCTGGCTCTAATTACTTCATGATCACTGCAAAACTCTGAAGGACTTGGAATAAGAAAGTTTTTAGTTTGTATCAGGGTTTTTTTTTGTTTGTTTTTTTTTTTTAATACTGAGATTAAAATGAAACATTGTAGAAGCTTAAATACTACTGGCATTAAATTCTATACATTAAGCTTTCTGTTAGAATTTTGAAAGCGTTTACCCTTATAAAGGAAAATCTGCTTTTACTTAATCTTCAGTACACACCGCTCACTCAGCTCTTTAGATGAAGTCTGCTGATACGCTTTAACTGTTTTGTGGCACTTATTTAAACTAATTTAAAATAATCTCTCAATCTATGTCAGTGCTTTTTTTGATATTCTCTAAGAACTTGAGCCTGACAGAAGGTTATACATCCTCCATACATTCTAGTACACCAAATAATGCATTACTCTTAACATATCTTGTGTGTGAAATGAATGCCTGAGATATTATTTAAGGACCTGCTGCTCTTTTTTATTTTTTATTTTTTTTATTTTTAATTTTTTTTTTCTTTTTATTTGGTCATTCTACTTAACTTGAAGCAGGTCATGCTAATTTTCTAAGTGTTTTGGTGTTTCGTGTTTCGTGGGTTTTTTTTTTTTTTTTTTTTTTTTTTTTTTTTCCCCCTACTTCTGGAGGAGTTTAATAAGTAGGTGATAAACCAGTATATGTACCAGACCAGACAACCCTTACACCGGTTTATTTTGGTTGTTTTTCTTCATTGGTACTCATAGGTATGAGTATCTCCTCCCTGCTCATTTTGTTTTATTTTCTGCATTTATTTCTTCTGTTTTTCCTGCAGACATTCTCTGTTTTTATGAAAATGTCTCACTTAAGCAGCCTTCCTTCATGTCATTTCAGGCATCCCTGAATGATGTTATTGCTCTTATTACTTATTCAGAGATCTGAAGACATTTCTGAAAAATGAATAAATTACTCTGTCATCATTTTTTAAGAAAACTTTGAAAACCACTAAAAGAAATGAAAAGGGAAGCCATTAGGAATAACCGAGCTTCAGTTAACATAGCTTTGATAGCTTCAGGACATGATTCCCTACAAAGGTTTTGGAATTCCTTGTGGATATTGCTGCCAGAGTTTATTACTATAAAAGTGATGTGATCAAATACTGTAGAAGTAAATGTCTTAGGAGTGATTTGGCAGAAATGCACCCTGTAAGTTAATGCTGAATGCTTGCAATCAAGTATCAGAAAAGGTGGTTGAATGAACTAAACACTAACTAATGTGAAAAAAAAAACAAAGCAAAATAGGAGAAAGTTACTTTGGTGGAAGTTGGGTCAAAGTTTAGGTAGGTTTTTGTTTGTTTGCTTTTATTATTTATACCAATGTTTTGAACAGTTGTGTTGAAAGCTTTATTTCAAAGATTGCAGATATAACTAAAATGGAAAGAACATCAAATATTGAACAACACAGCCTTGGGAAGACAGGAAGATAATTTAAAGTACCTGAGCTGATAGATAGCATTTGAGGCTAAGATTAAAGAAAGACAAACCCTAAGTAAGACTGTCTTTGGCCACTTTAGCTTAGAAGCTGAGAGGTGCACTTGGAGATGATTGCTCCTGTTTGTTACATTGTGTGAGAACTGCCTTCCCAAACTGCTTAGGGGAATCTTAGCTTTTAGGCTGTTTTCTTAAGGTAACCATACTGCCCTTCCCCAATGCAAAATCCATTTGCAGGGTAAGAAACAACAGTGTTTAGGCTCGGAAGCAGTACTTTTATCAAAGTAAACTGAATCTTCTACCTGTTAATTCAGTGTACTGATTTGGCACACCATAATATATATTCAAACAGAAATTAAAAGATGAAGGTCTTATTATTTCTAGAAGATAACATAAAATGCTTGCTTCTTACTGGATGTATACTCAGTATACAGAGTTTTTCAGCATACTTTTAGCATACACAGGTTTTTCTAAAGTAATCTCTTTAAGTTAGTGCTGAAAACAAGAGAAATTTGATATGGATTAAAAGTAAGGCAGTTTTAAATATATGTTCTCTGGGGCTCATTATTTCTGAAATGGGTGCTGAAGATCACAGTTCTTTTTCACTGTGATGTCTGAAGCCATAGTGGTAGGGTGCCACCATAGGAATACTGTGAGCAAGCTGGACGGCTGGGCATGTTCTCTCCTCTATCTCTGGAAAAGGTCTAAACCAAAGCAAGCATGTTACCAAACAGCCTGATTTCCCCCCTTCGCTCCCTGAGTGGATCTGGTGTCCCTTTCTATCTAGATGTTTTGGAGATAGTAAATTAGCCATAATTAGATGTCTTGCATTTTCTGCCTCAATTGGATGCTGTCCTGAATCTCAGTTTTTAAAAGTATTTTCAAACCATCACCAAAGAACTGTAAACTGATATGATAGCCTGTGTGTATTATGCAGAGATAGTTAGTTCTCTGAATTAAATATGAATAATCACCACCTGTTTCAAATTTCAGGATTCCAATATGGCTGAACATATACTGATCGTTGTCTGCAGGACTTAAGAAAAAACTTCTTTCTTATTCCCTGTTTGCATTTAAATCTCTGCTCCTCTGTCCGCTTTGAAACCAAACAGTGCTAAAGAAGTGTTCTGATGTGTAGTTCTAATGGCTGAGGCAAAATAGAGCAAACAATTCAGATTTAACAGCCTTGCTCTTTAAAATGTCTCCTTCTGAGAGAAGAGTTTCTCTTAAAACTCATCTAGGAATTATTTTCTGTTGTTAGATGAGTTTCTTTTCAGGTTTTCAGTTTTGAGATATTCTATATCCCAAAGGATATAGAGTAAGTTTTGTATTTTATTGAATTATCAGTTCACATATATCATCATTTAAGAAAGTACTACTGTGGATACCTTTTGCAAAATACAACTACAGTCTCAGCAGAACCTATGAGTTAGGATATAACCATCATAAAAGCAAACCTGTTTGGGAGGAAATCAAAACAAATTACTACAGCGAGAAACTTTAACTGTTTTTCTGGCTTTATATTCAGCACTTTTACTGTTTATCTGTTGGAGTAACTGAGACGTGCATTTTTTGAAAACCATCCTGATCGTGTTTTTCAGAAATAATATGGAGACTCTTCAGAACACTGTTTTAGAAATACAAAAATGGCAAAACTGGGAAAAGCAGAACAGGTGTTTCAGATTTTAAAAGAAGGGTGATGGGCTGAATAAGAGTAATGATGTGAAAAAGAAGCTGAAAAGATCTGACGAGAAATAAATAGAAGGTAATATAAAAAGTGTATTAAACAAGGAATGATGACTCAGGAATTCTAAATCCTTTTTCAAAGTGGCAAAGGTTGCAATGCTGATAGTTATTTGACTAAGCTCTATGTTTCTTACAATGAATCACTGTGGCAAATTACTTGTGGTAGCCTTCACTTCATTTTGAAAAGGGGATCCTAAATGAACTCCTTGGTCCCACTGAAATGAGTGTGAAAATTCCTATTGTACAGGATAAAGGTGTGCTTCTCTAGCTCTTGGCTGTCTCACTGATGCTGGGCACACTGAAATACACAAATCTGCAACCTGTTCTCATGCATTGGTCACTCACTTGCTCCTCCTGGTGTTTGTGCAATCACTACTGGTGAATTGTATTGAAAGTATGACTGGGTAAAAGATAAGGAAGTCTTCCCACCATAACGCTACTTGATCTCAACAAAAAGCTAATTATCCTCTAATTTTTCCTAGAAATGATGACTAGATTAAATTAATTTTTATATTAAACCAGCTCAGTGAAAAACTTATTTTTGTTTATCCTGTATCAGTCTTACTTTTCCCATTAAACTGCATTTTAAATATGTGTATGTGTATATCTATTCAGTAGTCTGTGTGGTGTGCCAAAGGTAAAACCAGGAGCAACAAGGCATGCAGACCCACACTGTCATGCCTGAAAATGCTTTCAGAAATGGAGAAAAGAATTTCCTCCTCATTGTAGAAAGATTATTTTAAATAATTCCTCTCTTTCTTGAAAAAAAAAAAAAAAAAAGTTGACAATAGAATCTTCAAAAAACTAATGCACGTATCTTTAATTAATGTGAGTAATTCTGCTAAACTCATTAGGACTCACAATTGAAAGTTAAACACATACTTCAGTATCTCAACTGCAGATCATGCATGAGGTACGTGTAGTGGCATAGTCTCAAAATTCAGTTTTCAAAAGATGTAATGGGAATGCTGTCTTATCAAAAGATAATGTTACCTGCGCTCCAGTTAAAAACATCTTAAAGTGAGATTTATCTAGACAGTTTAATGATGCTATAAATCCGTATACATGTAGGAAAATAGTAATGGTTCCTCATGCTTTTATATCGTCAGTACTTCAATAGTCTATGATTTCAGTGAAGTAGGACCGCATATTTTTATTATGTGTACTGTTTGTATCTCTACAGTTATCCCCTAATTAAATGTTTTCTAGGTGTTGAATTTCTTGAATACAACTGATTGAACTTGAGCCGTATAATTGCTGTATGATACTTGAAGTCTCCACTGAGTTGTGGATGTGACCTTTACATCTTACATGAAAAATGTGGTTTACTTAAAAGAGGATCATCTAGTTCGGAAATTTGCCAGTGCTTGACAGAAGTAATAAAACAGACAACTGCATTTATTTCTTGCAGTACTTACAGTCCTATTAGTAATGCTTTGATTCCTGCTGTTTCTTTTCCCATTCAGTTAATGAATATCACACTGTAGTGGAGAGAGCTTGTTTCGAAAGCTGGGAGTTCTTTACCTCCCCCACTGTTACAAAATCATATTAAGATTTCTCTTTGAGAATGGCCTTCTTGCTTCCTTTTTCTTAATACATTAATACCACTGAACCAGTATTAGAGAGAGCGTGACTTATGTATCCTGCTATGGATGGTGATATTTTGTTTCACTGTTTGGTTTGTGATGTTGCTTACACAAAAATGCTTTTGAGTATGATTTTTAGTCAACTGAATCAGTTGTTGCTATGATTTATGCAAGAAATCTTTGGCTTGGTTATTTTGAATGTGACCTGGCAGTCTCTTGTATAATGCAGGAGGACTATTGGTGAAAAGCCATCAGTTTCTTCACTCTTCAAACAAAAATAAGAGTTTCACCTTATATTTTAATTTACTGAAAGTGAGGCAGTTGAGCAGTGCTTTTCAACTAAAGCAGTACTACATTTCCATAATATGAGTGGTCAGATAATGAGCCACATATTAGGAGAGCTCTAGTTTCTCTTACTACATTCTATCAAATGTATGGCAGATAATTAGAATCTTTTGCACATTTGGAAGAATTTTCACTCAAATGGATAATTATCTAGAAGAAAATTTCTTGTTGCTTATAATTCTATCACTTTTTTGCTATCAAATAGTATGAGGATCAGGAAATATCTTTCAGTCAATACCGTTCTAATTGGAAGCACAATTAGTACATTCGAGTTGCTTTGGCTATAGCTGTTCACTTTTTTTTACCACTTGTAACACTACTTATCTACACTTAAAGGTAATTTTGATTATTTTCTGTTTTTTTTTCTAGTGCTAGAATAAAACCAATTGGAATTTGGGGTGCTAGGTGGCCAGGTCTTACTGTTTACGTGACTCCTGTTAAGAACATTGGCAACATATGGTTTATTTTGGGGGAAAAATGAAGAAGAAAAAAAAAAAAAAAAAAAAGCAGCAGTATAGGAGATCGTAATTATCTTGCTTAAGAGGGATGTTGCTTGAGATATGTGCATCTGTACTATTCTGATAACTTCTCTTGATGCTTTTTTAAAAAAATTGGATATTCTCAAACTCAGACTCAATAGGAGGCACTATGAGTGTCTTAAGTTCTAAGCATGCAGATGGTCATAGAAATTGATAACATTTTTCTCATCTTTACAAGTTTTTCCTACTTTCTGTTTGCTTACCAAAATATGTATTTGTCTGACACACCCTGTTCGTTTGGTGAGCTGTCAGTATTGTTCTTCAGGTAGTAGCTACAATTACTACTGGTATTTTTCTGTTGAAAGCTCCTTCATATATATATATATATATATATATATATATATATATATATATATATATATATATATATATCTTTTTATTTTTTAATATATGTATTTATGGTGCATCTCTCAATGAATTATGCATGTTTTGGTTTAACAAGGAGGTTTTTAAAACCTGAAAAATTATTTTTTATTTTACACTGTGGTATTTCAGTATAAATAATTCCATTTTTATTTTGACACCATGAAGAAATGAAGTAATATTTTCACATCTATTTCGCACTACTGTGCCTAGGTGTTTATGGGATGTCTGCTCCCATACCTTTTGTATCTGACCACATAATGTCTAAGAGAAGAAGCAGCTTATAGTGTTACATGTCTATTGTTATCAGGGTGCCATGTAAAATGACTAATTATTATTAGCACATATGGGGCTTTTTTGGTTGCTGTTTCTGTTTTTTGTTTTTTGTTTTTGTTTTTTTAAATAAAAGTCATTCTGTTCTGCTTGAATTGAAGTTAGTGTACAAGTGTAGCAGAAATGCAGTCACGGCCTGAAGCAGTGACTGAGCACCTGATGGGAAGGCAGGGCCAACCCAGAGGAGCTCAGGTGCATGTAACAAATCTGAGTGACTGGAAGGAGTGGTGCCAGGATTCACCCC
The DNA here is from genome assembly GCF_019232065.1 of Centrocercus urophasianus. NCBI lineage: Eukaryota > Metazoa > Chordata > Aves > Galliformes > Phasianidae > Centrocercus > Centrocercus urophasianus. The sequence continues at coordinate 13,542,233 of NW_024884722.1, forward strand.
TTCCTAGACTTCATTTTAGAGTCGGCAGTGGAGGAAGTTGTCTTGCTGGAGATTTCTGCCTATATGAGGTCTTCCAAAGGTATGCAGATTTTCTTCCTTTGTTTCTCTGCCCACAGCTGCTGCATTTGGGCTTGTTCTCATTTGCTGCAGCCACAGACTTTGCCACCCCACCATTACTGCTGCACTTCCCATCACATTATAGGTACCAATAAGAGAAACTGCAGAACTTGAAAAAGAATTTCTTCAAATGGCTTCCACACAGAGGTCCCAGACTTGCTGTCTTCATGGACTGAGCTTTCTTTTGTCAAATTATCTTGGATATCCATCTAGCACACCTTCTTAATCTATAAATTGGGGAAAAAAGCAACAGGAATTAAAAGGAAGTGTAAAGCACTGGCAAGAGTGGTTGCTCTTTTCTGTAGTACTTCTGTGTACCTTCAACTGGTCTTGGAGCATGCTGTGAGTGAAGGAGCTCAGAGAAATTCATTTTCTAGATGTTGGCTGTTCAGCTCATCTATCAGCTAGATACAGATTTGGGTTAAGTCTGGTCTGAACTATTTCCTAGGCTGCTCAGTAGAAAATCCAATGCAATTTGACATTTTCTTAGTCTTCACTTAAGAAAAGTAAATAAATGTATTTTTTTCCTGTGAGTATTATCAGAGGAAATGCATATTTTCAACAATGAGTCACTCTTCCTTCTATGTTCAGTATGCATTTGGAACAGGATGGTCCATCTAAATGTTTTGTCTTTCTTGGGCCTGTTTATCTGAAATGGGGTTTTTCCGTGGGACTTGCTGCAGCATGAGCTCACACTGTAGGTTTTACTGAGTGGGATGCGGCATCATCTTGCTGTAGAGGCCTCAGTTGTGGAATTTGTTTATTGTGATGAATGAACCCAAGTCCATTGACTTCAAGGGCAAGGCATAAGGATTCTTTTCCTCTGCTTGAGGGGTTGTAGGTGAAGTTTGTTTGCATTATGATCGAGAGTTTTTTATTTGGTGCATTTTGAAATGCTATGTTAGTTTTTCTGGATGTGTTTTATACCTGAATAAGACTTTGTTGCACAGGATTACATATTTCTGCAGACTTTTTTTCAGCCTTTCACTAAGGCAAAACTCATGGAAGCCATTTAAGATAACTGTGTTAAGATTTGTGTTCAATTAATTCTAACGGAGGGACCAGGAAGATATTCAGTGGAATGGGTTGTGATTCATTAAACATGCAGGCCTTGAATATCAACTATTTGTATGGTTTTTTTCCCACCACACTCACTTCCTCCAGAGAAGAGGGGAAAAAAGGTTTCCATGTAAACGTGAACCTTCAACCTTTATATGGGTAAAAAGGAAAAACTGAATGACCATGCTGCTAAGAGGGCTATGATCTGGCCTAAGGAGATAGGGGGCACCAGTTGGCTAATTATCTCATAGCAGATCTTTTGCGCTTTTGAATTGCATTTACCACTGGTTCTTGTACCTCCCAGATAAATAGTATTGCTGTGTAAAATTGAGGCTGGATTGATTTGTTTGAACGTATGGATGAAAGAGCACATAGCCTGTGCTGCAGCCCAGAAGTGTATTTGCATGATATGTAGGTAATGTGCTCTAGGATATACCTACAGGTCACAAGAGAGAATTTGAAGGATACCCCTTCAGAGCCTGTGGGGTAAGACAAACCTGGTGTAGAGTTACTGTCTTCTGAACACCACCCCTGAGGCAAACGATCCCCTGGAATGTCTTGTGAGAAGGAGCCATAAGATGCAAAATGCTTAATGAAATTCAGTAAGTGTCTGGTCAGGTTAGTGGTGCTGTTTTAGTTAGATGGATCCCATGAGGGGTAGAACTGAGGGTACCATCATCTGATATGTTTGGTTTGCATTTTATCTTCTGGTTACTTTGGGTTTGGATCATGACATATGTTGAGTACGAGAGTTCAATTTGAAAACTGAACTCTAAAATAAATACCTTCACAGAAGGCTTCTCTAGGAAATGATTTACTTATTTTATTTTTAAAAGAAAAGTAAAACATTGAATGGAATTTGGTTTAGGAAAATAGCTTCACTGAAATAAAGAGTGCTCATTTTCTTAGTGTTTCTCTTCTCAGAATAAAATATTTATAATGTGAGATTCTTAACACATGGCTAGAAACTGATAATTATTTAAACCAGCTGTCTTGCTGCAATATTTATTTAATCATTGTGATTAAATGGCATAAGAGAAAAAATAAGACAAGTGAAAATGCTGTGAATAAATAAGATGTGAGAAATATACCATAACAGTGTGTGCACAGCAGTGATTTGTTCTAAAAAAAAAATGAAAATTGTATTTAATCATTTACTAAGTGATTTATTTTCTGATGTGGTTAAAAGTACTTTTACATCTGGAAGTGATCCAAAATCGAACATATGAATAGCACCTTTTCCCATGTGTTTATCTAATAAACCTTTGTGTTTCTTGTTAGTGTGTAAAAAGGATGTTCTTTTTCCTTGAATTTTTGTTGATCTCTAATGACATATTTTGTAAGCAGGTGACTCTATTTAAAGGAAAAGTGATAACTAACATAAGTTATAATTCTTATTTTTTGTGTATATTCAGTCACTTTTGAAGAAGTAATATACAAAATTATTCAGTGTAACTTCAGCATCACAAGTCAGAGCTACAATTTTACTAGGCATTGATTCCTTGAGAGGGTTTTCTTTTCATCACCTGTAGTTAAGCCTTGTTTCTGTTTTTGCATTCTGAACAGGGTAATTTTTCTCCTTTCTAGCTTCTACTCACACCAATTGTCCTTGGAAGGCAACAGTTTCATGAGTTCCACTAAAACTTTAATAAGTGATTAATTACTGTACAAAAATAATGTGATTTACATTTGCTAGTGACACAGGTTTTTGTAATTACAGACCAGCTCCATTGGTGCAAACCAAATCCATTCTGATTGCAGCCTGTTGCAAGCTCTTGGGCATGACTGAAGCTAATTAAAAGCAGGTGGATCCTTCCTGTTTAACAGACCAACGAGCTCAATGAAACATAGATAATTTATAATTCTTCCCTAACAATTTAATATATATTTTTTTTCCCACAGACCTTATTGGAATGTTGGGTTTCTATAAAGCCATGATTCTTCCATGTTCTGAACAGAAAAACAATTTTATTTTAACTATAGCATCCATACTACCATGTTTATAGAACCTGCATTTTAGTTGGTAAAGAGAAGGCCCTGAAGGAAACCTAAGTTTTGAAACCTGATCTCTGTGTGAAAGTCTCTGTGAAAGTCTGGTGTAAAGATTTGAAAGAGTTACTTCAGAAACACAAATCAATGTAGGTATGCTCTGTGATATTTTTTAATTTTTTAGTGTCTGTTGTATTTCTAAAGACTTAATTTCTCCTTCAGAAAAATGAAATGATGACTCAGTGAGATGGCAGCATGGCTCATGTTTTGCAATATTGCCATGTTTATGATCTGAGTGTTCAGATAAAACTTGTAATTTATTATTAGTTAGATAGTTCCCTTTCATTTCTTTTATTTTATTTTGTTATTTTGAGTTTATGTAAAAGATACCACCTTCTCTCCATGTATATAGAGGAGACCCAGAGGTGGAGTAGGAGACTTGTGGGACTTTTATGGACTTGCCAGGAATGTTCAGACTGTCTTCTTTTTCTAGGCTTGATGAACAAAAGTCTGGAAAAACAAATTGGCACCATGAACGTTATTCAAAGACAGAAATAGTTGTATCTAAGCCAGATGAAAGTTCTGAAGTGCGTGTATCTTTGCAAATCAGACTATCCAGAAGAGTCCAAATATAATATTTATACCTAATGTCACTGTAATAGACCTTAGAGATGGTCTCTCTGTAACATAGCGTATAACCAAATGACCCAATATGAAATGGAATTTAAGATGTTAGTCTTTCTAAGCCCAGCCAATTTTTATTTTCAGACTTTGCTTTTTTTTCCTGAATGATCCCAGTGCAGTGCAGCCTCAGAAGATACGAACAGAATATAATAATAGAAAGAATTATGTATTTATGTTTTTCTTTTTGCATGTTCATAATTTAAAAGCGATTCTTCAGTTTAGTCAGTCACAGTGTAAGTACCTATAAAGTTTAAAAAAAAAAAAAAAAACCAAAAAACAACAAAACCACAATCTGACAGATAATGCAAATTGAACAGCTAGCTGCCTTGTGGTCTTGTCATTGCTGAAATGTATTGCTAAGATTGTAGTAAGGAGCTGTTGGAGAAATACATACAGTCTTTTTTATCTGAGAAGTAAGAGGCAAATCTTGTGAAATACAGTTTCCTAGTTGATGACAGAATAATGCTTATGTATAGTGGAGCTGTATTTTTTGGTGATAGAAATAGGATTCTGTGTGCTTTAAAATACTTGGGTTTAAGTGTTTGTCTGATTTCAAATTGCCACTAGTGTTTTATAGTGACCTGCTCTGGTTAAGCAGTAACGCTGCCCGGGCATATTCATGACACCTTGGTGTAGTACCAAATCAGTTCCTAGCTCAGAACTGAGTTGCTCTGCAATTCATGTCTTCTGATAGTGGGTCATCAAATCGCATCAGGTTATTTGTACGTGTCTAATTCTTGCTAGCATTTTAAGTGTCCAATAACAGTAATTATATTGTCTTATTATCAGTGGTGTTGTCTCTTGCATATGGACTTGAAAGTTGTTCTAAGGTGTATGTGCTGTGTAAAGCACTTGCTGTTTATATGTAATAGGAAATACTAAGAGCCAGAAAAATTAAAATAGTTTTGTGCAACAGATTATTTTAAAACATCACAAAAATAAAAAGTTGAGACTTAATGAATCAAGTTTGCTAGCTAAGAGCAAAAGATGTCTTTTGAAATTTTGTTACTAGCTTTATCACAAGCAATGTCTCTTACTTTGAAGTCATCTTCTGTGCACTACAAAAATGTAAATGTTATGTAGGAGAACCCATTTTTTAAGCATTTGGAAAAAGATTTGTTAGCAGAATTTTTTTTCCCTGCACATTGTGCAATCCTTAGATCTGTAGAAAAAAATGATTTATTGAACTTTGAAATCAGTTAATTTTTCTTTTGTGAATTGTAAAATTTTAATAGGTATTAAATAAATTTTAATAGGTATTAAATAAATTTTAATCGTCAGAACGAGTTGCATGTTCGTATTGTACTGCTTCTGAAATGTAGCGATGAAAAACACCGAATTAGGACCTCTTGTGAAATTGACAGTAGGAACAAGAAGAGCTGACATATTTTTCAATTGCTTGCATGCACAGAGTTTGCGTGTGTGCTTCATGGTTGTGAATGGGGCAGATGAAGCTGAATTACTAAATTTCTACTGTACAAAGGGTAGAGTCAGTCTTTGTACATCCCTGCTGTAGCAGCCACTGAAAAGTGGTTATACTGTCTTCCAGTAACTGTGGAACAGTTCTTAACACATCTCTTGCTCGATCAGCCTTTTCCTGGCTGGGAAATACAACAAATATGTTTACCTATGGTAACTTTCAGTCTGCGAGTGAAGTGGGGGCACTTACCAATGTCATACTTTTCAAGTTGCAACCAAAGTTCATTTGTTGACATTCTTGAAAGTGCATTTATTATTAAATAAAGAAGAAACTAGCTTCTTCAGAAAATGGTAATCTTTATGAACTGCTATGTTGGGAAAATGCAAATGAAGCAGAGAATTTTGTGATTAGTATTTTACAGAGCAGTCATTTACTGTAATTGCATGTTTTTAATCAGTAGAATTATCGTGTTCTATTAACCAAATTCTTTCCTGAATTCTTCTAGGATTCTGAGTAACAACAAGATCTTATGGTTGAAGAATGGCTCTTTCTTTGGACTGAGGTCCCTGGAGAGACTGTGAGTAACTGATCAGCCTCTTCCTTCTTCAATTAAAATGTCTTTATATTTTGAATGTAAAACCAAACCTTGGATAAGAAAGTTGAGGTGTTCTGAAATGTAGTGTGCAGTAGATATTCTAAGCAACTGTCAAGTTAAGAAATTGCATAGAAATGAGTGAACGGGGATGGACGTGGAAAATACAGGAAGGCACTACCATCAATTTAAAACTAAAATAAACAGCTAGTCAAAGACTTGTACTACACTGTGTACACTATCACAGGGAAGACTGGTATATGTAACGGTAACACTAATGTACCTGACATATAGTTTGGGTTGTTTAACTCGCTGGTCTCCAATACTTTCATTTTTTAATTCTATTCTAGACAAAGAAACTGAACAGCATTCCTCACTAGAGCAGACAATGACATTGACAAAGCTCTGTGATTGTGTGTTTGTAGCCAGTGTTTGGAAGGGCAGGAATGATATTCCCATCTAATCTGCTCAGAAGCAACCTATGAATTAGGAAGGAAACATTTAGAAGCGTCAGTGGAATAAGCGATACTTTAGTAACACTATTTTCTGTATGTGTAGGTCACTCATTTGAAAATAATGCTACCAAGTCTAAAAGTCCATATTTATTATCTATGGGAAACTTTACTGTTGTGTGTAAGCCATGCGATTAAATTATACACATCTTGTTATCTCCTGCAGGTTGAATTAAATTAATTTTTGTTCCTTCCTGAGAATATCTTCGTTATATAGAGCTGTTGATGTGAAGTAGTTGTTACGTTTGTGAGTTTGTGAATGTATTCTGACATATGTTTCCATATGCAAATAACCCAAAACAACACCCCACATTTAAATGAGCTACGGCTAACTGTCTGAACAGTCTCCATTTTAAAAAAAATAATAAAAAAATTATACGGTTACAGGTGTTACATTTAATATTGGGAATATTAAATGGTATGGAATGAACAGCATTTATGTTGTATATTATATAGTCGCTGGTGAACTTTCAGTTTAAGAATGATTGGATGTTTATAAGGATGTTTGCAAATATTGAGGAAATCTAGAGTAAGGGATAGAATTACAAATCAGTAAATTAAATCCTAAGATATTACAAGTTGTGTTTAGAAATAAAAAAAAATATTTCCTCTGTATTTTTCTTTTTTCTGTGTTTAATTTGCATTTCTACGCATCTTCTGACATGGGAACTTCAAACAAATATGTGTATGGATTCATAATGAATAAAACTTGAATATGCTGTATCTTAGCAATAGTACTGAGCATGTACTCTTAAAATGTATATTAATCACCTGTTAGGGAAATACTTTCAACCTGAAGAGACACTCCAGACATTATTGAGAACAATAACAAAACAAAATGCCTTGAGTGTGTGCAGCCTTAAGTATCATCACCATCTAAACCCTAGTTTTATGGTATTGACTTTTTTTTATACAACACTGCCGATGAAATGAGTCTCGTCTCTGTATATGCTGACTGCTATTTGACCATGACGTTAATACAAAATCCATAAGTTGTCCTTGAAGGCTAGGAGTGACATTCTCATCAGATTCAGATGCTCTGTTGCTCGTTGTCTGTCCATATGCACTTCTCATAAATACCTACAGTAGCCCAGTTTAATCTGAGGGGTTAGAAATGGCTTGGTTAGTCTTCTAAGAGGTGGAAACAGTGAGTGTGAATGAACTACCTCTGGATGAGTGCCCCTAACGCTTAGACAGAGGTTTCCCCACTGTATTCTCCTTGTATACAAGCCACTTCAGAGTGCTTAAGATGGAGGACCATAGCAGCAACTGCTGGCATTTTTCATGGATCATCAAAGTGGACCAAAAGAATTTTTATTCCTTGCCTTAAAGGTGAGATGCAGAATCCTATGAAATGTATTAGCAGGAAAATCCAGTTGAGGTGATGTTCAGTTCACAAGATCACGTGGTTAGAGGTTTGGATGTGCTGGAGTTAAGTCACATTCATTCAATTTAGGTTTGCACTCCTTGTGGTCTTACTGGGAACAGAAGGTTAGGGAAGTGAATGCCACAGATACAAGAATCATGCATGTCAGTCATTCTTTCGTGGTTACTGGGAACCAGAAAAGCATTAGTTCATGTGGGTGATGAAGTAATTTAACATCCAACTTGAAGACTTTAGAGTTCAATATTAAATTTTGCGTTCCAAGACGTATCGCAACAGGATTTGGATTACAGAAATGCTAGTCCTCCCAAGCTCTGGTAATTTCCCAGAAATGTGTTGCCCAAGTGAGAAGCCTTGCTGAGCAGTTGCATAAAATGAAGAATTCTAGTTTGAAATCACTGAGAAGCATTAGTTGTTTACACTTGAACTGACTGTTCTAAGAGTAAGGCAGTAGCTATTTATCTAAAGACCATGGTAGGTTGTCCTGTATTGTGCATGAAGCACGTTATTTATTTTAGTTGTTGTTATTATTATTGTAGTTGGATCTTGTCTTATTTGTTTTTTTCCAGGCTTCTCAAAATACGTTTTTTAAGCATAGCATTAATATAAGTTTTCTATTTCAAATTGTATTCATTTGTATTACTGCTGTAAAAGAAAATCTGATACTAGCTTCTATGGTGATACAACCAGCTAGGGAAAAAGAAAACCAACACAACACAGATTTGAGTATACAGTTATTTCCCTTGTGGTAGTAGAAATATATTAATAAAGTATTAGTAAATACATTATTATTAAAATTAAAACATTTAATATCTTCTATACTAAAGATTATATAAGTAAAAATTATCAGAGTATGCTTATGAAATATTAGCTCTTTTACTGGAAAGCTTATAAAAATGCTTTGAAAAACCCTATTTCACAAAGGGTGTTCTTTCTGTATTCTGTGAGCGTGACCAGTGACTCACAAGAGTGCTCAGTAGAGATGGCAGACTCTCTCAGCACTCAGCTCAAGTTTTCTGAAACCCTTGTGCTCATTTGTGAGTCAACCTTTACAAATGTGTTTTAGCATCTGGATCATGATGCACCTCTGTGCCTCTGGGTTTACTTTGTAGTCTAACTAAAAAGAGGTGAATACTATTACTTAAATACCACGTGGGAATAGAAACTTTCTGAAAACTTAGGTTTTGTAGTACTGTACTCAGTTATATTAGACTTTGACTACTCCCTTTGTTTTGGATGAAAATCAGAAGCCTGGGTAGAAAAATAAACTTTTTTGAAGCAAATGTGGTAAGCAAAGTGTTAACACCTTGAAGCCATTTCTGTGGTACACCCTATGGAGATGGCTTCATATCTGGGGAGCTCAGAGTTCAGTTTGGATTTGAAGCTTGGGGCAAAGACTTGCCAACTTGTAATGGTTTCAGTTTCAGTGCCTTCTTTGTTGGTATTCAGTGTCTTTATTCTTATGAGATGCACTGATCTGAGCAGGACAGCATCTGTTATTACAGTCAAGTAAGTTTTTCGCATGCTTTGAGTACCACAAGGGAATGGCAAAGCAAGTTTTCCAAGCCATGAAACAGGTGCTCCTTTTAGGTAAGTCTCAGACTCAGAGGCTTTCATTTAAGTAAGCATGATTTTGGAGGACCTGAATAACTGAGTGTCTATATCGTTTGTATATAGTTCGGTGCTTAAAAAAAATATTCTGTAAATTGAAACAAGATATAAAATAGAAAAATTTCCATTATAATTTGGTTATTTCTTCTAATTTTTATTTTTAACTCATTGCCTATAGGAATAACCATTACTATCACCCAAGGAATCGCAGGTTAGTGCAGATTACCACATTACTAGGATGTACTGTATCATGGCATTGTATTGCATGGATCCTGCTCCAACAGTGTAGAGCAAATGAATATTATGAATAACAGTAGTGGCAAATTTCTTTATGCTTGATAATACCTGGCCTCTAAAAACTTTTCTGGAAAATGTTGTTGTCCCCAGAATCATGAAGAGGACTACAATTGAGACTATTGGGCCAGATGTTCCAGCTATGCTGGACCCAAAGTTGAGGTCTATGCTATGAAATTAAATGTTTTCCCCTCATCCTGATGTCAGTTGGCACAAAAGAATGTGCAGCAAGCTGTTAACCACACTATTCTTGTTCTTATTCTCCTCAACTTTGCCTGGATAGCTTGTTTTGTGCTGACCCCCGTGCTACCTCTAGCAGATGCCAATCTGTTGTGGCTTCCAGTCCCCTGTGTGCTCACTAGGATTGATCTTGTAGTTATGAATTTTTTTTAAATGGGTGTACGAGGTCTCTCTCTCTCTGTTTCGTAACAGAATGTACGGTTTTATGAAGTTTACAGAAGCATAATTACCTCTGGGACTGCTGCTACGTTGTCCCATGTGGCTGAAAGTCTTTATCAGGTTCAGAAGTTATTTGGAGAGAATCAACAAACAAAAATAAAGAAATGTACACAAACAGAACATGGTTGCATAAGCGACGTTTCCTTGGGAAATCACGATGGAAGATCACTATGCAAGATTACACATATTTTTCACAGTTGACCCAGAACAAAAGCATGTCAGACAGTAAGACTTCAAGTTTCAGTAAAACTATCATTGTTACATTTTTCCTAATACTCCTGGACATGTTTCTAGACAAAGAAAAATTCCACTGAAATATTTTTAAGATTTAAAAAAAAAAATTTTAACTGTATAGACCAGTTCACACACTGATTGTGCCTTCATTAAGTGTTGTGGTATTATCAGGCTACCAACTAAGCAGCCAAGTGTTGTCCTATTTACTACTAGATAAGACTGAATAAAACCTTAGTTTTGATAGATTGCAGTACAATTACTTTCTGCAATTCTGTATTGTGCTATGCAACTGAAGTAATAGCACATTAACTTGAGGGAATGAAAGAGCAGGAAAGGCAAACACAATGAATTAGATCATAGGAAGAAAAACACTTTGTTTAACAGCTCTTGCAAAAATATGGTATTTGGTTATTCTTCAGCAAAGCTCAAGTGATGACAGGTCAAAGTATAAAGGTTTTACATTTCAGTATTCTGAAGTGCTTCTCAGAATGTAAAATTTACATTCTCTAAATTCCTGGCCACTGCTTTTTTCCTGCCTATACATGTAAAATGTGCATGTATACATGCAGAAACAGAGATGTGCATCTTTGACTCTGTGAAGGATTGGAAGAATGTTTAAAGAAATGCTGTAACAATTTGGGTTTCAACAAAATTAACAAATTAAATTTTGAATTACTTGTTGTTTCTTTTTTTGAAATCTTTTAAAAATAGGTAAAGACTAATTATTACAAGTTAGTATTTTGCAATGACATTCAGGATTCCATTGCAAAAGTCTTTTTTTTTTTTTTTTTCTGAAGAGCTTGCAGCTAAGAGGCTTGACTGTAACTTCATGTAAACATGTTGCATAGAGTGGACTAATTAATCTTGGAGACCTCTGATAACCACATTAATTCATCTCAAATACAGCTTAGCCATGTTCTGAGAAATGCTGTGACGTTACTCAGGGAGAGGGTGTTTTAATATGCATTTCTTAGAGCTCTCTGTTGTGCAAGTAGTCACAGCATGACTGAAACTATTCACTTTTATTTATTTATTTGGAGAAATAAGAAGGGAAATCAGTACAGATTTCTTTCAAGCAGCTGAAGTCTTGACATTTTTTGTTTTTCAAATCCCGCATGGATTTAGTGAATTCTCTTGTTCCAGTTGACAACCACAAACAAAAAGCTTGTTTTTTTTTTTATACTCACCTTTGGTATTCTAGAAGAATAAAAATATAAATGCTTCAGCAATTATTTTTCCTTGTCTAGCAATGCATTGGGGAAACAAGCAATTCTTCATTTTTAATTTCTTATTGTGTTGGCTTGTTGTAATTGTTTGCAACAATCTCATTATGCTAAAAAGCTAGATGAAGTGGTTGAGTATATCCCAGCAGATGAGGAAGGTCAGGAACAGTTATTTGGAATGATGTTTCTCCTGCTGTACTTTGTGTAATCTCTCTAAACTGGGCTGAGAACGGTTCCTGTTCCTCTCTGTGTTCATTGAACTTGAGTTACCCTTTAAGACTCAGTGTATGATTGAGAGATGACTACAGTGTTGTTAACTGAGCAGAGCGGTAAAGGACAATTCTCATTCAACATTTATTACTTTTTATTCGTTTAAAAATAAAAGAAAGCAAAAGCTAAGCTATTACATTGGAGAGGGGAAAGGGACAACAGGAAAACCCACCATTGCTTCTGAGTTCTCCAAACTTCAGTCATTATGTCTTAATGTGCAGTATCAATGAGAGATGATTTAGTGTCACACCAGGAATTATGAAACTTGTTATTGTTAGCATGACTGTCAGAAACAGAAGAGTTAGAAATTAAAAAACTGTACCACTCTCTTTCTAATAGGCACAGGTACTGTAAGTCTTACAAGCATGATGTGCCTGTCAGGGTACTTGTAATGCAATCTGACAGAAAGATAATGGATTTTTTTCCTCTGGTTAATTATTATTTTCCAGCACAAAGTCACAATATAGACTACTAAACATCATATGTTTCATATTGTTGTGGATGAGACTACTCTGTATGCATATCTGTAAAAAGCCTCTACAGCACAGCACTGAGAACAAGCAGTGTTTTCAAGGGAGTCAATGCTTCCTTTTGGATATTACAGTGCTATTGAAAAACAGTAGCAATTAACTCTAGAAAAACTGGTTAGTGAAGTCAGTGCCATAGCTCTAGTTCAAGATGTCCAAAATCAAGTGTGATTTCCATCTTTTTTTCTATCTTTAGATTGTTGCTGACTTGTGTTCAGTGTTCATTTCTCTGGATCTCAAATAAATTTTCCCTCTGATAAAAAGAGTATGGTCTACCAGGCCATGTCTGTACTCTTATTTCTGGGCTTCAGAGTGAGATGTGGAGCTTGTCACCACTCATTTGCTGCTAGGAATTTATACCATGCTAAACAGGCTGCTGGGATTGCGTTCTTCCACTCCTGGCAGTGAACTATAGTTTCAGCCTGGGCACAGAACTGCCAGCTGCTAGTATATGTGCTATCTTAACGGTATTTAAGACATCCGTAGTTTCTCAGGCTTAATTGCTATGCTTGTAAGATTTTGCATTTCTTTTTCCCTAACAACACACTTCTGTTGGAAATGCCACATGCCAGTATAAAAACATTTCCTAGGGATGCAGCAATTTAAGGAACATCTTTGTCAAATGTGTCAGTACTTCATTTCAAGTATGTACTGTTTTGTTTCCACATAGAGAACCTTTTTGAAGTGATAAAGCTGAACTATATGACGAAGGACTGAAGCAAGCTGTGCACCTTTTCTATAAAGAAATGACATGTTAATTGTTGGAGAAAAACTAGAAGTGCAGTTTAAGGGCAGTTTGTGTGCAGTCATGTTGCAGCATGCTGGAAGCCAAGTTGGCGAGGATTGATGTTAGCTGGGAATGACTGAGTTGGTCTTACCAAGTGAGCTGAGAGCTAAGTTGCTAGAAGTCCTCTGTTTAGTATTTCATGGTTGTGATTCCTCAGCTGTAAGCTGTTGCTTATGTGGATGGAATAATACTTTCAGACTTGAAAAAGTATTGCAATATGTCTTGTACTTACATGTAATGTGCTCACTAGCATTTTTACTGTTCACGTGACCAAAACTGGTTGTCTCATTTGGTCACACCTGGACATAAAATGTGAGAGACCACAGGCTCTGAACAGGAACATCTGCCCTGTGTACCAGTAAAAAGCTCTGAACTCTATTCTTCCCCTGAGAGCTCTTGGGCTATACTGAATCACTTGGTTTTTTTTTCTCTGTATCTCTGACTGGATATCAAATGGTAGATGTTTCTCACTTGCTTAGTCACAGAAAAAGAATAATGTATAAAACATATTCTCCTTCGGAAGCTTAACTGTGCAGACTTGTGAGGTCTCTGATGAGGACCTGCTGTTGCTTGCTCACATCACAGTAGTACATAAATCTGCCAAGGGCAGGCATTGGCCTTTGGATATCATAGCCATCAAAATTTTTTGGAATGCCTGCAGAAAGCATAGCTTATTCTCTAGCTCTGTACTTGACCAAGAATCTTTGAGATGATAAAATTAAAAAAAAAAAGAAAAAGAAAAAGAAGAAATTAATGAATGAACTGCATTTATGCCAATTGAGTTTTAAAACTCAAAACAAACAAACTAAATAACCCAAAAGCAAAACAGGAGTAAGTTGTCTAAAATAGTTAGGAAAGCTGATGTAATGTTACAGCTGTGGGCAGTTTCTCTTTCCACTTCTTAATATAGACACAATTGATTAGTTGGCTGTAGCATAGTGCTGCGTATGTCAAGTAGGTACAAAATGGTTGTTCTCACGAGAAAATTGCATGCAGACTTAGCACATGATAAGCTGTCTTGCGTTAACACAAATTACCTCGTTCTTGAAATGGAAAGTGACTGGGAGAGCTATAGAGGATGTTTGTGTAGTCTGAGCTATGCACATATTCAGTGGAAAAAAAGGAATTACAAAATTCCTCCATGGTCTACTTTAGGAAGTGTTTTGTTGAAAGGAACATTGTGCTGGAATAAAAATGTGGATTTGTATTGTCCTGGGTACTGAATGAATAAACTGAAATTATTCTACACAATGATACTGAGCTTCATCTCATAGAAATAAGCAATTTTAGTTAAAAATAAGCCACTGGAGTTAGCATAATGCAATAAACTTGTCGAAGCATAAATAAAATGTTTTTATCATGCTTTTATAACCCAGAAAACTGCCAGAGGGGCAGCTTGAAACTCTTCGTAACAATTCATTTTTATGAAAAAATCTGGAAGATGCTACATCAGGAAAAATGATTTTAGTTGTAGGTTATCAAGGAAAAAAAAATAAAGTAAAAAGCATGCCCCCTCAACCATTCCTGTAATGCTTTTGCTACAATGCTGTAATTACTGGCCAACGAAAGAAAATTTTACCACTGATGTACGCTCCCCAAACACATGGTGCATTGGTTATTTTCAGTGAGTATTCTATTTCTTTATGTTCAATATTCATGTTGTTGTCAGTGCAAAGGAAGTTAATGCTTTTTAAAAGACCTTAAAGACATGCATTTCAGCTGAAATGAGAATTTCAAGTACACTGTGTTCAGAACAAAGCAGTGTTTTCTGTACTGTGTCAGCAGCTAAGTTGAGCATTTGATAGCTTTTCCCCCTTTGTACCATTAATTGCTTGTAGGTATTTCTGAGAAGTGCTGGTGCCTCACAAGGGACAATTCTCCCAGCTGAGTGAAGTTTGAGTACTGTATTAAGCTTTCCTACTGTACAGAGTTATTTGAGCTCAAAAAATATTTAGGAATGTGAGAGCAGAAATTGCAGGCAGGCTGTTTCCAGGGATAAGAAGAAAATTTGTTCAGTGCTCCCTGTCATAATGTATGCCATAAACCATGCTGTTAATTGCTTTCCAGCACTCCATTAAGAACTCTGAAACGTCAGTTCAAAATAATGTCTCTTAAAATTATAATGTGTCAGGGAAGATGAAGTCATCATGTCATATATTTTTTTCTTTTTTTTTTTTTTTTTATGTTTCTTTGCCATTGGAACACATAAATCCTTATCAGTCCAAACCTGGCAGTTCCTTTGACCACAGCATGGGCACCAACATTTTTTCAGTGCCTTACCAGTTCAGGTTGCCGGCATGTAATGTGTGTGTAATGTGTGTAATACTTCCTCTCTTGGCCTTTTTTGGCATTTTAACAAAAAGGAGGAGTGGAGAGGAACCTCCAAAAGCCATGTCCTACATCGAGTAAAAAGTGACATGTTGCTGCTGAACATTGCAGTGCCAAGAGGCGTCTGCAGTAAAGATGCAAAGATTCATGTCACAAATTGTGTTTTTTAACTTCAGCAAACCCCAGCCAGGCACAGAATTCCTTCTGTAGCAACTTCAGAGTTTTGAGCAAATAATTTAAGGGCTGCTGCAAATCTTTTTTTTCTTTTTTTTTTTTTTTTTTTTTTCCCCTGTATTAGCTACACTCTTCTGCATTACTTTTCCATTTTTAATATGTATCTTAATGGCCTACCCATGTTATTTTATAGGACTGTTATCCTTTAATTTAAACAAATTCCTTTCTCATTGTGGTGTTCACCACTAATAAACAATGCTGTAATATTTACTTTCTTTGGCAAAGCAAACCCAAACTAGGCTAATCTCAATGACATCATGAGAGTAACTATGAAGTGTTTATATTTATGGGCACAAAGCCTAAAATGTATCTAAAAGTGACACTCTTATCTGATTTATTTTGTATCCAATCACAATATATTATTTTTTTGATAGTCTAGCAAGTGGATTTATATCCCATTTATTGAATACTTGGACAAGAAAAAATTCAGCTTGGTTTAACATCTGAAAGTTATGCTCATATTGTGAAGCTCATGTATAGCTGAATAAAAGGAAAAACCCTTCTTGAGTACCCACATGCAGAAAATACTCTCTGGAAATTCATTGGGATATTCAGGCTTAGAAGATCTATATAAAGTATAAAGCTGCTTTCTCTGGTCTTGTGTAATAGTGCTGACCAAATTGTCATTTAAGCCTTAGGAAACTTGAAAGCTCTCTACTGATGACATTGAATTGATTTCTACTTTCCTCCTTATTGTTCTGTTTTCCCTGAATGCTGAAGTTCCCTGAATGGGGGAAGTTTTTCTTTCCGCTGTCTCTAAAATTGTAAATTTGGTAAATGAAACTTACTTATTCTTTTATTTATTGGAACTGTCATCTGCATAGAGATAGAGGGTAAAATACAAACCTTTGTCTCCCAGTTTCCATGTGTTCAGGTGTGTAGGTAGAGGTTTGTAATGAGCACTTTGTAGTTTACGTAAATCAAATGAAATGGTTTTTCTTCCAAAGCAGAAATAGACATCTCATTTATTTACCTTTATCCTGTTGGCTCTGTTACTCCTCAGCAGCTGCTCCATGGTTTCATACACCTGCCTGCTCATGTATTCTCTTACTGTCAGAGGACAAAATTCACCTTAGCTAATAGCTTTGACATAGTTTCTCCTTCATTCATCCATTTCCTATTTTTTCCACTCACCTTGTCCTAATTTATGCTAAGTAGTGATAATGAAAGGAAAATCATTTAGCCTTGAGTAAAAGAAGTGTGTTGAAGTCATAAATAGAAGAGTGGAGGATGCGTGTAAAATGTCAGAAGGCACCTGCCTGTTTGGAAGGGGTTAGCAACAGCGCATGTGGAAATGATCTTTATACAAGCTTTCTTCTTTCACTAATACTGACATAATGAAATTTCTGGTCTTTCAGCCTCTGTTCTCAATCACTGTGCTAACGGATGTATGTACTAAATTTTTATTTCCTAATTTCAAATCTCTGCTCTGTGGTAAATCCCAGTGCTTCTCTGATTTATTATTACTTTTCTTTAAGTGTAATATTCATTTCTTAGGCATGTGATTCCTGTGAGATCATTTAAAAAACAATTGTCATTGGTTACCGTATTTTTGTCCTCACATTGTTATGAGTACTTATTCATGTACCGAGACAGGTACTTTATTCTTGCATTAAATAACTGAATAATTATTTAAACAGATATGTAAGTGTGCATGAAGTCCTGTATTATCTCTTAGTTTTGGCTCATTTTACGTACATCCACTAAAACATTGTAGTGTGAAAATTCCTCAGTAAAACAATGGAGCTCTCATTCTTACATGAATGAACTAAGCCAAGTTATATCTTCAGCCTGCCTAATGCCTCTCAGTATCCCTTGTCTTTACCTCATGCTATGGAGATGCAGTTCCCTAATGCTCCCCTCTTTCACAGGAACTGCCGGTGTTTTCTCCCAAACGTGAAGCTGGCATGAGGCTGAGCAGCCATTTTGTTAGCAAGCATTCTAGAAAGAAAGGTAGCTTCCAGCTGAGAAGTGAAGCCATCTCTCTGGATGAGGTCTACACAGAACATAATACTGTAATTTACCACATAAGTCTACTGAGCTTGTGAAGCTAAGCACATGCCAGCAATCAGAGCATGAACTCTTCAGGACTCTGGGCTCATGCCAACATATGCAAAAGCCCCTACAAGCATGTCGTTGTCAGTGTTGTTGTTACTTCAGCTTGTGGAACTTGCGACCACATGGTCTGCCACACTTTCTTTTGCTGAGCAAACCCACCAAATATCTTTCTTCAAACATTTGGTGTGATGGCTGAGCTTTAACAGAATAAATCTTTAGGGTTTCTGATAAACCGTAGAGAATTAACTGTGAGATTATTTATTTTAATGCTTGCATGTTTCAGAGGTTGTAAATCTGTAATGAAATTGCTGGTGGTTCATCATGAAGTCCCATTTGTATCCTTTTTCTTTTTTTTTCTTTTTTGTTAAATTAGTTTCTTATACAAGTAGATATGGATACTGTTTTCTTCAATTTGATTTGTAGGAAACTTAAATCTTCTAAGATACCTGTGAAGGGTAAACAGCATTTGGTGTTCCACAGTCAGACTTCCATGAAGAAAACTTTCTGAAACCAAAGCTTTTCTGATGACCTATCTAAGTCACTGTGTAGTTCAAGAACATTTAAAAGATGATATATGAAAAACAAACTCTAATGAGATGTGGTGAGTCAGCAGAAGGCAGACAGGATCATGCAAGGTACTGCATCCTTGGCCTTGAAGAATGAGTGAAAGAACCTTTTATACTAGCTTACAGATTTTACTGTCAAGCTGTAGTAATAGGCCAATGTAAAAGGAGCAATCTATTTGCAAGCTGAACCAAAACTTTAATTTCTTCTTTCATTACAGAGATAGCAGCATACCTGGCCAATTCCTATTGATCTTGACTTTGTGAACAATTATTTAAATGCGTGATTATCTTGATAATATTACCTCTAGCTTCATTGCTCATGAGCCAATGTTCTGATATTAAGAATAGAACAAATCATCAAGAATTTCTACCGCACAGCTACACATGAGTGCACTGTTTGCATCACTCACTAGAATGAATTCAGGTTAGCTAAATATGAGCTCATAGATGACAATAATACTGCCAGTTTGGCAGTATTTATTCTAGATGTGATTACCGTTCATTTTCTGTTGAAGTTCCCAGCTCCTATCCAAGACAGAATGAGTGTGGATTCAAAGAAAATAATAAAGAATGCATGTGCGTGTACGTATAATATCAGTGCCAATTTGCCAGCTGTGAGCCTGAAGGAAGTCAGGCAGTCTGCTCCAGCACTCACCCAGAAATTTAGCTGAACAGTCAATCAGCCAATTACCCAGCAAGCCAGCTAGAGCCCAGAATGCTAAAAGCCAAAGCCAATTTGTTCTTAACTGGCATTTCTCCTTTTGCATGCCAGCTATTCCTGGAGTTTTTTGTGTTCGTTTGGGGATATGTTAGCTTTGTTTTATGGCTTAGTCATCTGATTTTTCCTAATAGTATATTTGTATATATTACTGCTGAGAATGAGGGATTCTAAAATTTACTTTTAAAAATTAGGTTAGTCTAGGCATTCCCGTTTCTTTTTATCCTACCTGACTTCATAGAATTAAATTAAAGGTGTTCTGTTTTACTGCTTATTCTCTTCTTTCCTAACAAGGTCAAAGGAAAAAAAAGAAACATTTGAAGAAGGGGTTGTTTGAAACACAAAGTGTTAATGATCTGCCACAGATCATTATTCTGTACCCAACTCGTTGCTCCCTCCTCTCAGAGACAGAGGCAATGGAGGTGCTTAGAGCTTACTGGTCCTTGCAGAGGAAGGCAGCTGTTTGGATGAACTTGAAACTTTTACATGTGATATACCACCCTTCAGTGATTTGTCCTTTCTATTTATTCATTTTGTCTATTGTTGAACAAACGGGTAACCCTTGTTAGAAGATGTTTTTAAACTATTACTAATCAGTAATTCTAAAGAAGTATAGTTTATTTTAACCTGAACAAAAATCTATGCCTGAAGTGATGCTGGAAATGAGTCCAGCCTTGAGATAACACAGTTTAAATCAGCCACAGGTACATCCGCCATCATTTGATCTGCATGCATTTTGCTTAAAACAAATATGCTTTATAGTTTTATATATTTACAATTTCTGAAAGGTGGGTTGGTTTGTTTTTTAATACTGTGAACGGTCATAAATTTGGGTACTCATTCCTGGTTTGCTTGGTTGCATAATGACCGTGAATTGTTAATTTCTTTTTCTAGGAAAAGCATCTAATTTACTTTTCTGTAGAACTCTTCTAAAATATGCTTTGAACGTTATCTTTGTAACTATTTAAGAGAATTTTATACTGTATTTTCTTGGGATACAATAGATACTCATACTAAAATTGGTGTTGCCAATTACTGATGTACTGATTACTATTGCCATTACTGATGTAATTTAAAAATGCAGACTTCTCCTTTGTTTTGGAAATCATGTTATATAAATTATTTATATAATACTGTCCTTTAAAAATCTTCCAAAATGCAGACTTGGTTTCTCAATGGTATGTTTAGAAGGTTTAAACTTTAATTTTGAAATCTTCTCTTTCTCTGCACAAAGTCTCTTCCAAAGGCTTAGCACGGATTTGTTCTAATTGTGTATTTTTAATCTCTAGTGCTAATAATTTCATCAGATCTTTTGGAGGCTGTTTGGCTGTTTAGGTTAAGCCAGAAGTGAACATCTTACAGAGATTTGTTAAAAAGCTGAATTCTTTCTGAGGACAATTGGAAAAGGGATTTTGATAGAATCTAAAGAAATTGTGCAAAACAGTGATTTTTATCTACTCCCTTCTTCTCTCTCAACACTGTTACATTCAGATTTGAAGCATTCAGACTTGGAATCTGGTGCAGATTTGTCTCTGATTTTCAGTTGTGGTCCTTCACAGTTTAGTAATAATCTGTTTTCATTTGGCTGAATTGCAAAAAACAGTATTCCTTACATTTGTGCAAAGATTTATATAAAACATTGAAATTAATTATTCTGCAACATTCACTTGGTACATTATGTGTGTGTCATATATCAATACAGTGAAAATTTCCCAGTAAGTCATTCTTAATCATTCTTACAGTAACTTGATGCATTTGTGTACATTAAAAAAAAAAAAAAAAAAGAGGAAAATGAGTTCAAAGATGCATAGAGGGCTCTGTATGATAACACAACAGTGTATGTGATTGAAAGGCATTGATAAGAAAATTGTAACCTCATTAATTGTAGAATAGAGCACGAAAATTCATTGCTTAGATGTACATATTGGAACAGTATGTGATGGAATTTTTATAGCAGTAGTTTAGTTTGCCAATGAAAATCTAAATGGTGCACAAACTTAATACAATACATTTTTTTATATAAAAAATTCTCACTTGAATATCTAATATCATATGATTGCTGAAAATAAGAAACTTTGCAAATGCTTTCTTATAAGGAAATCAGACTAGGTGGTGACAGGTACTTCTGTTAGTACCTCTCATCTTAGTAGAATGAAATAAGAAAAATTAAGTCTAGGACACTAGAAAATAAATTTTAGTATACATTTATCTTTTTTTTAATGTTGTTGCTTTTTAATAGATTTAAAGTAGCAATGGTTTCAAGTTTGCTAAGGTTACACAATTTAATCAAAGAACCTTGACATTTTCTTCATGGTGTTTTATCAGATATCTTGTTCTGAAAAGTATCAAATATGATATTTTTTTTTTCCCCTGAAATCTGGGTTTTATAATGGAACTGCTCTTATTTACAACATCCAAGTCAAATTCATTGTCTTTGCCCATGCTAGATGGAGACACAAGCATATGAATAGATTCTGCATTGTGCTATGGAATAGGCAGTAATACAACATGCTATAATTACAAGAATATTTAGCAAAGTAAGCTTATACTAATATACATATGTTTTACCTGTCTTCCCTAAAGTTTGATGCTGCTACCACTTAAGTTGGAGTGCTTTTGTGACTGACATTTATTATAATAAGAATATGATCTAATTTGTCACTCTAAATGTAACTGTAATATATCATGAGCGTGAAAATTGGTAGGGAGTATGGTAGTACCCATTATTAGTCTCTAACTAAGCCTGACACAGTACAGATGTGGTCATTCACTACAAAAATGTTCTGCTGTTTTGAAGCCAACAGTGAGATAATTATATTGGGTTATAGAGAATCTTATTGCCAAATAATTCTGGGATATGAAAGCCAAACTGAAAACACTAAATGTTTTCCTATATACATTGGATTTATTGTAACAGGAAGCTAGATGGAATTGGAAATCAGTGTATAGGAAGGCTGACTACTTTATCAGGCATTTGAGCATTCTGCTTGCAGCATGGAGTTTCTCATCCATGCACCTTGTCACAGTACCATATCATACAGCACATTAGCAATCAGGAAACCACGTGTGCTCAACCAAATGGGAGATGAAGATGGTCTTTGTAGAAGGTAGTATTGTTAAGGCTGTGATTAAGGCCTCTGCCATTAAGATGACCAGTGGAAAGGGTAAAAAAAAAAAAAAAAAAAAAAAAGAAAAGGTGATGAAAACATTGAGCAGGAGAAAAGGAGTAGGAGGTTAATTAATCAAGATGGAAGGAGGAGAGTTGTAACAGGCTGATAGGACACAAATACAGGATGGGTGTTACTGTGTTGGAATGCTGATACTAACATGAGGAGAAGGGAGAGTACTGCTGAAAAAAGTGTATACATTTTTTTTTGTTCTCTACATCTATTTAAACTACAGGCATGGTGTGCTCACTTGAGCAGACATAGCTTAAAAGTAATATGCTTCTGATCTGCCTTTGAAGGCACTGAACAGAGGATCTGGCAAAGAAGTGGATTGTGTGCATTGTGTTGCATTTAGGAGTGTCCAAAGAAAAATATCAAAAAAGATTAACCCCTTTGAATTCTTACACAGTTATTTGCTCCATCGCAAATTTTCTTCTTTGCGAAACTATGCTACAAGTCTACTGATGTGAAACTAAATCCTCCCTTGTTCTCAACACTGGATTGAGTACTGAGGGTGTATTGATGCCTGTCTGTTTTCTGCTTGAAGTCAGTGCTTTTTACCAGGTGCTGATAGCTTTCTGGCAAAGCGCTTGAACAATTACGATTCTATGGGGGACAGGCTCTTCAGCAGGATCTGTTGTGATAGGACCAATGGAAACAGTTTCACACTAAAAGGAGATGTAAGGAAAATGTTCCTTATGATAGGAGTGGCGAGGCACCAGCGCAGGTTGCCCAGAGAGTTGGGGGGTGCCCTGTCCCTGGAGTCATTCAAGGTCAGGCTGAAGGGTCTCTGAGCACCTGATGGAGCTGTAGGTGTCCCTGTTCATGGCAGGGGAGGTGGACCAGAAGGCCTTTTAGGGTCCCTTCCAACTTGAACGATGATTGTAAAAAGAGAAAAATAAAGTAACCCCAAAAGCCAAACAGCTGATTTAGACAGCAGAACGAAATGACGAGGGGAAGGGCAGTGGAAGTATTAAAGTAACAGGATGGGAGATTGGCAGCATTAGTGGAGCCTGTGAGGCACAACCACTATGACTACTTTTAAAGAGAAATTTCTGCCTTTGAAATTTAACAGACAGTAGAAGAATTAGACTAAAAACAGCATCATAAAATTGATCATAAAGGAAAAGATCTGCATGTTCTTAAACTGCAGAAGTTGTGGATAGATCCTGCTGAAATCATCACTGTCCTAGGCTGACCTACAGAAATTCAGGGCTTAGCTTCCTGTGTGCAGATGTTCAGTTTGATAGTGGGAGGAATAGATTTTTCTTCCTTAGTAGTAGTCCTCTACTTGCATATCTTACTATCATTTGCAGGCAAGGAGCTGTTAAGGGTGCTCCTAACAGACAGGTAGGAGATTGTAGAAAAAAGCTGTGACTGAGGGACTTCATTCTTCCTTGGGGCAAAAAAATGCAGAAATTCAGAAGCAGAAAATGGGCAGCAGTTGTGAATATGGATTACAGCAGACACATTGATTTGTTTTTCATCTGTTCAGGCCTTTCTTAAAAAGGCAGTTTTGCAGTAGCTGTTTTTTGGTCTGTAAAATGCAAGTTTCTATTTCCTCTGGAAAGGGAATCGGTTAAAAAAACAGCAAGATATCTCTTCTCATCTTTCTTCCTTTTCTTTTTGAGAGTTCTGACTATTGAACTGTAACACTGGCCACATGTGCATTAAAACTATAAAGTCCTTATGAATCTTTAATGAGGAAATTCATGTGCGTACAAAGTGGATGGTTTTAACAGAGGCACCTCAGTCACTTTTAATTTTGTTTTCTTCACCATCCCCCAAATACCTCAAGGGCTCTGTTCTGCATTCCTTACACATTTTGCTTGCTTGGGAAAGACTCTCATGCAAGTTGATTGAAAGACATCACCTCCTTCCTCATCAAACAGCTCTGCATGACAAAATACAGCTTGTTTTGATCGCAAAAAAGTATATAAAGAGTTTGTATCTCTTTTGTTCTCTGAACTTTTGATATGATTTAAGGAACATCTCAAAGAATGACGGTGACTGTGGAAAAGTGAAGAAGTGATCAGGCTAGTTAGTAATGTTGTAAGGTTTCATTGTAGGTGTGGCTGTAATTAAAGAGCGGAGTAAAAAGGGTGAAAGCAGGGAGCCTGTCAGGTTTAGTCTTGAGGAGTAGTGAAATGACAGAGACAGAGCTGCTTCTCCTTGGCTCTGCACTCAGCCATGGCTGCTGGCATCGATGAATTGATGCAATGTTGGAAATAATAAAGGTCTATGCCGTTACAAACAGCATGGGAGGAAAAAGCTAGTCTTGCAGGAAAATCTCACAACATACTATGTGTAGCTTAATGGTGAATTAGTATAATATTAATGAAAGGGTTATCTTGTTTTTCAGAGCTATGTGGTGAATGCAATCAATAACAATAGGACTGTATAAAATCTCATTTTTTTTCATTCATTTGCTTTGCTTAGGAAGGTTGTCCTCGCTTCACTGTCTGCATTTCAAATAGCTGTTAATCTTAAAATATAGCTCTGGTTTTTGAAAGGAAACTGGACAGTGAAAATGTAATGCACTTTGAAATCCATGAAATGCTTTCTGTATTTTATTTTTCTAAATAAGTCTTTCCATGAAAACATATTAACATAATAGTGCTTGTAGTGAAATATAAAACAAACAAAACTAAACCCAAAACAAACACACATCCAAACCAATCATTAACTTGTTTTTGCCTCTGGAAAGGAGTAGAAACAGTTGTCTCCCAACTAATAAGTTGTTTGTCAAGATACCACTCTGAAGTATTTGCTATGTCTCAAACCATGATGATGGAATTGCTCATACACTACTATTCTTAAAATCAGGTTCTGAATTTTTAGTTTTGTCTAAGCTATATGCGGTTTCAAATGTAGTTTGTTAGAAGTAAAGGTGATATTCAGAGCAATACAATGTATGAACATTCTCTTTAAATTTTCTCCCATTTCTGGTGGAGTAGATATCTATTGAATGATAACAGGGAAGAAACAAACTGTTCTTGTTACTGTCATCTGATTGTGTGGGGCTCAGATAGCAGATAGCAGGTCTCGTTGGACCTTCCATGAAGAGTGTTAAAGACAGGCTTTCTGTCAAGCAAAGAAAGTGAGGGTATGCACGAGTAACTGCTTCTGAACACTTGTTTGGGCATTTTGCTTTTTTGGTTTTGGGACTGAAACTATGGGACTGAAAACAATTAAGTGTTGATAATCAAGCTGATAAAGGACTTTTGCTTTAAAAGGGTGAGCTTTAACAAAGTAGCTACTTTACTTATTTGTTTGTCTTATACTAAATTAAGTTATTTCTGAAATCCTGCAAGTGTCTATTTGAATGCCCCTTGGGAAGGGATTGTGCTTTGCAGGATGAAGATTAGGTGCCATCCAAAAATAGCCTGTAGGACTCTACACTGAATTTGCACTAATCTTCCACAGGCTGTCCCAGCCCTTACAACAATCTGAAAACCAAGCAATATAAAGACATGCAACTTTATTTGCCTCTAGCAGACCATTTATCTGTGACTATCCTCTTCCCAGTCTAGTCATGTACAGTACCACAGTGTGCAGAGCTGCATTTCATTTCTTTAGACAGTTATTTTGATTAAATATATATATGACTAGAACTGATAAGGCTTGGATTGGCTATGAGTTAAAGAAATCAGTACTTTGCATGAAGTTCCAGGATTTAAGCTTTATCTGCGAAAAGAGGATGAACACATGGAGCTCAGCATGTCACTACATTGACCATAGCTAAGCAGCATGACACCACATAGTAATGTATTATGCCAGCTGGAATTGCTGGCAGACAACTTAATTCAGCTATAGGATCGTAAGGGAGGTTAATAGTTGCAATAACACCAAGCCACGCAGCTGCTGCTGTCCATGGAAATCTGTCAGATGTCAGTAGGGCCTTGTAAATGATTTGAAATGCCAAAGAGTTTGGTGTGTGACAGACACTCCTGGGGTGTGTTGTGCCAGGCTGTATGCAGAGTGTTTCACAAAGTATGGAAATATAACCCAGATTTTGAGGGAAGGGCTAGCATTCCAAGGAGTGCAACATAAAGGAATGGGAAAGTCTTTCTTTTGGCAAAACTTCATTTTCCTTTGCTTAGTACATTTTTGGCCACCCAGGAGATAAAGCAGATAGTGTATCAGTAATAAAAGTAGCCTCACTTACAGGTTTGAGGGTTTGTCAGTGAAATATTTATTTTTGTTGCTCTGCTAGACTGAAGGTTTTCACACAGACAGTGTGTTCTGTTTTTCTCACATCATCAAATGTTTAATGTACAAGCTGTCCGCAGTGAGGATGTAAGGCTTGTGAAATCCTTCGTTATAGTGTGTTGCAGTGGTAATTCTAAATATTTTCAGCTTGGTGGGTGGCTTTAAATCTGATTTAGTTTTCTGTTAGTTATGAGCCACACCGCTATTAATTCGGATGATATTGAGCATTTTTGTTGTTGTCTCTGCAAAAAACAGTATTTGGACAGTTAACTGACCTAAATAGTTTCTCATCTGCGCATGTGCTCATTTTACAATGGAGTTTTATAAGGTGGAAATTTAAAATAAGAATGTGTTGTAACAACTAATTGCTTGAATATTTTTTATTTTTATTTTTTAAATATTAGTTGTGGTATTCTGAATTCAAGGAAATAAAATCAGGAATTTGTGAATTCAAATGCGCAGTGTAGCAGCAAGTTGCACATCTTACTGTGCAAGCAGCTGTTTAGCTGTTCAAAGGATTGCAAATACATGTTTTCCAAAGTTAATCACCTAAATTTTGATAATATGAATGCTAAGAACATTTAACTAAAAGTTTCAGTTACACTAATTACACTAATATCCATTGGCATAGAGTCATTTGAGTTGGAAGGGCTCTTTGAGGCCGTCTGGTCCAACTATCCTGCAAAGAACAGGGACACCTTCAGCTCCATCAGGTGCACCAATTTGACCTAATTAATCATTATGTATTATTAATAGAATTCTTTATGTAATTATTATATAATATGTTAATACACAGCAATGTCTGTAGATACCTATTAGGCCATGTTTGTCCATCTGTCTACCGCTTCTGAATAGAAGCAAGGTTTCCCTTGACAAGGACTGCTTCTTGTTGTTAACTTGCAAATAAGATTTCTAGAAGTACATACAATTGGAGTGGTATAATTGTTGGGCTAATGTTTCTTTTTTGTTGAGAATTTTATCACAAGGAAACTTGCTAAACATAATGTAGTAAAACTTCCTTTATTTGCACTCCTGGGCTAATTTATATCAGACACTAGGGAAGATGTTTGTTTGTAAGCAAAACCAACCTCCTGCAAAATATTCTGAAGCAGCTGTGCATCGCTCCGGCAAGAATGTGTTGTCTAAGTGAAGAATTTTAAATTAGTCCTAGCCAGCCATGTATGCAGACTAGCAAAAGAATGCAGATGAGGAAGCACATGGGAATGCAGTGTGGAGAAGTGTGTGAGTACTTTCTTTGTGCTCCCAGCCACCTCTTGTACCACCAAATGCACTCACCTTGGTATTGAAGTCCCAGGAGGGAAAGTGCCCAATTACGGACCAAAGGTTTTACAGTTGGAAAGTGAGGAAAATCTGCTAGTGTTACTTCAAATAATGTTGAAGTTACCTCTTTGGATGTAACTTACACTTTAGGACCTTTCACTCAGTATTTTGATACTTTACTTGTCAAATTCAATCTAAAGTAATGGAAAATCTTTCTTAATTTAGGAAAGAGAGAAAGGGAAAAAGTCTATAGGCAGAAACTCAGACCAGAGCAAGCATGGGGCTGTTTGCCTGTAGTCATTAACACAGTGATGAATGCAACTCATATTTGGTTTTAGTTGAAGTTGCTGAAAGATTCTTCCACACCAGCTGTATTCAAACCACTGGGAAACATTATTCACTGAAGCACTGTATACCATTCATTCTTTTGCTCATTGTGTTTTGGCTATAGCCAACTTTCCTAGAATCACATGATCCAAATCAGAGCTATAGTTGCCACATTAACAAATAAAAAATCAACACCTTACCTTTTTTTTGCAATACCTTTAAAAAAAACCGAAATAACTGAACTTCCACTATTAATAAGAACTGTTGAATTGCCAGTATTTTTCTAATAACTTTGTTATATTACTGCCATATATAGGTTTTGCTTAAAAATTTCCTTAGGGGATGTTCTTTAGTGCATTAAAAGAATAATATTGTGAAATTCCTGTTAATTTTCATTGGTATTAATGATGTCAATCTCAAAGAATACTTCAAATATGTAATTGGAAAGCTTATTGAGACATCTTGGCTACATAAGTTAATATATCATTAACATTCTTTTATTTGGGAAAGCAGAATTTTACACTTGTTTCCCTAAATCTCTCATGTTATCTTGGTGCTAAGCGGAAGAACGAACCCAATAACCTATTCTCTAAATAAATATATCTTTTTCCTATGTTGATATACTTCCATCCCATGAGAAAACTGCCTCTACTTAGAAAAAAAATTCAGTTTAAGGAAAGTGATTGATGTATTTAAAAGGTCTGAATGGGGAAGGGGTGGGGTGGGGGAGGGCTCCAAGTATTGCTCTAAGTACATTCCCTACTACAGTAATGAAGCTGTGTGACTGTCACCATCAACTTGTTCACTGGAGTGGGGTCTTATGTGTGATGGAAAGTACTTTTCACATGAAAGATACATTCTGTTCTCTGGATTTCCAGAAAGTACTTCTGCAAATGAACACTATGGACATCTATGTAGATGAAAAAGACAGTTTCTGTCTTCTTTATGTTTTAACTGTTTTCATGAGATTTTTCTCAATTAACTCCTGTTTCCTTATTTGAGATGCTAGGAGTGTATTTTGCTGATCTTTGAAGATGGAATCCTTAAATATGGACAGTCTCTGTTTACTTACAAGCAGATTATCTGAATTCCAGATTACTTTTGCAACGTGTATTTCTTCAGGGAGAGCAGTGTGTGCATATAGCTATATGGGCTTGATGGAATGTAATGGTTTTGTGTGGTGCAAAGTTTGAGCTCAACATGTGTACTGGATCTCTGCTGAAACTGGAAGCACTCAGCAATGAAGTAATAAATTTTTAGGGGAGTGACAGCAAAGTAAACTCCCCTAGGGATGAGTACAGAACTATATGTTGGCTCTTCAGTCTTTCGGAAAGCAAGAGTCCTGAGAAGGACACCTCAAAGACATCTGAGTAGCAAGGACTTGATAACTTGACAACATTGGGTTTTTCTGTATTAGCACATGTGTTATCTCAGTTATTATCCAAAGTTTAATTTGGCATAAACTCTGCAGTTCCCTTTATCCTGGATTAAAGAAACTGCTTTGTTGACCTGCGTTTGTCAGATGGATATTTACTGGATAGGGAATGAGGATTTACTGAATAGGAGCCTGTTAAAACTCATCTTTTTTTAGAGATCGTGTTGCTTGATATCAAGTCATTCATTTCTAAAGACTGTGCAGAAAATCTGACTTAGACCAAGCATCAATTTATTTTTAAAATATTTTGCATTTTGCTTTTCTTTTTTTTTTTTTTTTTTCATATAGGATGTAATTTTCAGTGTTTTCCAAAGAACTCATATGGAACTTTGCAGATTTTCCTGCCTGTCAGTTAATGCAGAGTTCAAGACTAAAAGTTTAAATATCTTTCCAATATTTCCTTAATTATTTCAGCTGATTAATGCAAGGTCACCGTTAGTCTTGAACTTACAGTTAAGTTTGACTGTAATTTTTCCTCAGTTAACCCACAGCTGAGAAGAATATAAGTGGGTTATTAGTTAAGGAAAAGGATTGTGGGTGGTTTTCTGTGTGAGTTGTGTATGCAAATCTGTTGGTAAAACTGATGCATAGTGAAGTATCTCTTGAAAACCTTGGGTAGGCACATGCTCCTGAGATTAGTTTATTTGCAATTTATGTAGTTTATTGTAAGTAGTATATTTTCTGTAATTAGTCATTTAAAACTGTAAAAGATACAGTAGGGGAAGACGATGCAATGGTTAGTTATAATACCCTATTTTATATCATTATTGCTATAAAAGTTAAAGTCAATGTTAACATGAACTGTAAGAATTGATCTTTTCCTTTCCAGTATGTAAAACTCAGTATTTTATTTTGACATAGCAGAATTTTACTGAATTTGGTATGGTTATTTTCACTGTTATGTCGAATGCCATTACCACAGATGTCAGACTTGGGAGCAGAATAGTTTTGTAGGAAAATTTAGAAGCATCTGAAGTCTCAGAACAGGAAAGAAGCACTGCTGCAGCCACATTGCATGGCTCTGTACTTTCTGGAAAACCTCAGGCAAAAATACAGTATAGATGTAAGAACTCTAGCACATGCCCAGGAAGTGTGTACTGTGCTTTTTGCCTGTGTATGTGCAGTAAATCCACCGGGCTAGGTTTCTGAGCAAACACTGACCTCAGTACAAGGCAAATAGTGCTGGGTACAGTGTGTCCCTGAAGTGTCTGGCTTGTGCTGTGCACTTGTAGACACCTGAAATCTTTGGAGAAATGAATATTCAGGATTGTGCTGCTGTCAAGCTAAAATAATTAGTGATGTTTTTAGTGCTTTCTGTTTTCCTCTTTATCATTTTGAAGTAAATTTTAGCAGTGTTTTCTGTATTCAGTGAGAGAGATGTATTTTGTGGAAGTAAACCTCAGATTTGGCACTGTATGTCAAGTATGCGTTGTGAGAACAGGCATTGTTGCACCTGTAGCAGACTTGATGTTTTTTTTTTTTCTTTCAGCAGATATACACTACTTACAGTAGCTTGATGACTTTGAATTATTTCTCAACATGTTGTTGATGTCACATTTTCCACTGTCCATCAAAATTTTAGATTTGTGGGCAGGAAATTGTGTATTCATAGAATATGCAAGTAAGGAAGAAAAACTGCGAGGGAAATAATTGTTGATGGTACATAATATGGAAAATATGACAAATGGTCTGCCAGACGGATTTGTGTTTCCTGACCTTTATCGCCGATGTCAACGTTGTATCTGATTTCCCCAGTAATGACAGATATGATCCTGGATAGCAGAATAGAACAATACAGGCTATAGAACTGCTGTCTTTTGACCATGGTTCAGACTTCTGTCATCTCATTGATTTAACTCATAAATTGTTGGCAAACTGAAGATGCCTGGGTAATACTTATTTACCTTCTCCAGCAGAAGGTTTTGCTACTTTAGACAAATGGAATGGCTGGAGCTGTTTTCCCTAAGTGCAGCCTTCCAGATGAGATTGCTTGTTTTCTGCATTTTGGCTTGAATACCTTGCAGCACTTTTAACTTCAGGTGATATGGAGGTGTATACTCTTAAGCAGTTTACAAAGCATACTTTTATTTCTTGGCTTTTTGAAACCTAAAAGAAAACTAGATACAAACTTTTTTTACTACCAACGATTGGAACACATCTCAGAAGCAGAAATTTGCCTAATTATTTAATAAACTGAAAAGTGAATAGTATTTTTTATCCTTCTGTTAAAACAGTGGAGATAAAAAGGTCAAGATGGAGGGCAGAGTTGTTTCCTGCAGTGACTAGCACAGATGTCTGGTCTTGTCTAAGTCATGTTCAGCTGGAGCTGATGGTGAAACCTTTACCACTGTATACTTTTGATTAATAGTTATACTGTAATCCTAAATGTGTTGGTTAACTCTGTGCCCTGTGTCAATTTTCAGAGGAACAAATAAATGCTACCATTGTATTGTCTAAAAATGTTGTGGACTTTTTATGACAAAAAATATTGCCGTGTATAATAATTTCACTGCTACAATATACACGGATAGGGAAGATTCCATTTTCTACCTAAAAGCAATGAAACAGCATGGAATTAAATAATAATAACAGTGTTTGTAAGTATCTATAACAGAGTGACATATATGTCAGGATACCTGTGACAATACCAGTCGATACCTTAGAGGTGCCATGTATCCACTGTATTGCATGCATAAGTCTTAGACAAAGCCTTGTACTTATTTAAATGTATTTATAAAAAATACTTAGTATTACTACTTTATATTTTAATTATTATTTTGATACATAGGATTGGATCCTACTAAAAAAAAGAAAAAAAGAAAAAAACGAGCCCAACAACTCTGATATCTGTGACTAAAAGTAGTGCCTAAAGGTAACAATTCATTTGGAACTCAGCTAATGCGATTAAGGCATGACAATACACTGTTAAATTATCTTCTTTGCTAAGTAATAGGCATGGCCTGATTCAGTGGAAAAAAGTAAGAACATCTGTGCAAATTTCAGAGGTCTACAGGGTGTAACCCTCTCTTTTATGAAAGCCTGCAAAAAATGCCTGGAACCACAATACTTTGAATACTTTCGGTACTTTTCGGTAGTTTCACTCTGGAAACATCTGCTAAGTATTCAATAAATGTACTTCAAATTTGCTGTCTAAATTTTTAATTCTCAATTCTAGAATAGCTAGGTAAGCTCTTCAAGTAAAATTAGGAAATATTCTATGAATAGTTGTGCATGTATAGACCTATTCTTTTTGTTTCATAGCATAGACATTTGTTTCAAGCCATTGGCTCTTGGAAGTGGGGTGTACGGTTCACTTTGGCTGGTACTCATTTTAGATGACTCAGATGTATAGCACTATCATTTAATATTCTGGAAAAGGAGTCCAAGCCTTGTACTTCCCTAGGCAGAGCCACTAAAGGGAGCAGCTGAGTAAACCACGTTCTAGTCCTGACACGTTCCTTATCTGTTGCTTGGTAAGACTTCAGACACAGTAGAATAACTATTTAAAGTGCCTGACTTAAGATTGCTGAATCTTCAGCATCATCAGCGAAGATGTTGGTAATAAAAACATTTTGATATAGTAGTCTCTTGTCAATCAACGTGTAACCCTTAGTCTCTCATACCAAACTGGAGTTGAAAATCTGTTGTGAAGGAGCATTTGGATATTGTTTTGAGTGATATGATTTAGTGAGAACTGTTGGTGATAGTTGGATGGTTGGACTTGGATGATCTTGTAGGTCTTTTTCAACCTTGGCGTTTCTGTGATTCTGTCATGTGCCTGGACCACCACAAGTCTACTAATTTTTATTATTTATTGACAGTTTTGCACACATACACACACTCATATGTGTGCATGTATATATATATATAAATATATATATATATATACACATGTATGGAAATTGCTGATAGTAGTGAGGTCAAAGTGGATGGTGCAGGGAAGAGGTATAAAGTTCTGTGAGGTAAAGAAGATTACTGTCTTTCTTTTGGCCTCTGCCAAATGGTTCTTCAGAGAGCACTGTCAGTGAAGGAATACAACATGTGCCATTTAAAGGGTTTATTGATTAAAAGAGAAGTTGATAGCGTCTCTTTTTCTTTCCTGCATGGTTGACTGGAAAGAAACAATGAAAGTTGTCTTTTGTGCCAGTAGTTTTATTTTAATAGGATCAATTTAATCGATGTGAAATTGGATTCAGTTAATGATGATGGTCTTTCACTCTCAGATGAGAGCCCATAACTGTCTATGAAGGACGATAATATAAAATCTAGTGTGTTTCTACTGCTCTCCTATTATGATAAAGTATGTGCAATTGACCAAATTTTATATATAGTTTTATATAGTAGGATTATTATTTGATCTTTAAAAAAAAAAAAAAAAGAAAATTCAATAATTCAATACTTGGAAAATAAAAGGTCATGTTGTCCCTTTATAACTTTGATTAACTGGCCTCTAGCAGTTTTTTTCTTAGACTTCGCTGCTGCAGGATGGAAGCACTGAAGCTTATTATTTCCAATAGAAACAGGAATTTAATGAGGAGCATTTCCTGCCGTTTAATTTCTATGATTAACTTTTTTCTTTCTCTTTCTAGGTCACAGGACTAACTGTTACAGGGCTGCAATTTATATATATCATATTTGTGCATTTTGAAACAAATACACAAGTGTTTGTGGAAAATAATGACCAATAGGATTAGGAGCAAACAGATTTGGCCTAAGTGAAGTCCTGGAGGGAATGCTGCTGTACTGGGGTCTCTGGTTGCTGCTCTTGCTTGCTTATCATGCGTTGTGTTAGATAGGGATAAGTTATTGCCAAACTGTGTAAGTAAACACATCAGAAAGGAGAGATTAATTCAGAGAGATGTCCATCCTACTACCTTTATCTGCCTTTTTGGAGTACAAGAAATTTTTCATTTTGTGAGATTTGCTTGAACACATGAATCTGAACATGCTTTGAGAGAAAACAACTTGATCTAAACCCATATTTTAACAGTATTATAGTTGAGTGCAGCAGCCACCATGTTTATTTATAGTTCCTCTGACTAAAGATATGCATTTTCACTTCTGGCATATCTTACATAAGTTTGCAACTTAGTTTAGAATATTCATATAATACTATCAATAGAGACAGGGAAGACAAATGACCTTGCTGAACTGTTTTTCCAAGATACTAATTAATAGTTCATCATCTTACATAGAAGTCCATGAATTTTATATTTATTTCCCATTTTTGTACTTTCGTTTACATTCATATATTCTAATGTTTTTGATGGTGCTTTCTTAGTGAGAGATATGCAAATGATTTTGGGATATCCATCCAACAGTTTACAAACAAGATCTACAAATTACAAGCTTTGTAACTAATTCCTTTGAAAACTTAAAATGAAATACAGAGACTTAGATACTTAGTTCTACTGAGAGATGGTGTTCAGTCAGTTGCTGCAGAATCTGATGCAGCAATTTGCTTGCCATATACTTTGCTTTAAAAAAACAAATGGAGGAAAAAAAAGAAATTTTTCTCGGATTTTTCTGGTTTTAGATATACTATTCTGCATGACAGAAACAGTTCATAACTTTAATACCAGTTTGTGGTTAAGTGCAATTCTGGAAGTTATGAAGTGCTGTTGAATACATCACCTTGTGACAACTTTATTTTTTTTAGTTGGATCAATAATTACTTAATTCTATAATGGAAAATGTCAATGTTGGGATTTAATAAAGTCCACAAAACAGATACCAAATATGTGGTGAGAAGGATATTTGGATGGTTGGTAATAGGTGAGATTTTACATGTTGAAAGGAGATGTGCATTTTCTAAACTAGAATGGAAAGAATGTCACTATCAATATCTTTCCTTTGGGAAAAGCTGTGGATTACAGACCGTGAATGGGAGAAGTACCTTCCCCACGGCCTATAGTGAGAGGATGTTTATGTAATGAGTTAGTGGTATCATTTCTGATTAACCAAAAAATGTGCACTGTATGAGAGTAGACTTTGAAAGAATTTCGTAGAAGTATTAAGATTGAAAAAGGCCTTTAGGATCATCCAATCCAAGCATCCACCGATACTGCCCACTAACCATATTCCTCAGTGCCATATCTACCCTTTTATTGAACACCTACCTGACTCCACCACCTCTCTGGATAGCCTGTGCCAATGTATTACTGTTCTTTTAGAGAATAAATGTTTCTTGATATCCAACCTGAATTTCCCCTGCTGCAGCTGGAGGCTGTTCCCACTTGTCTTTATGCAGTTTGGCCAGCTGTGAATTCTAGGTTTTCTTCGCCTTTCACTAGGGTTGAATTCTGCAAGTTTTTTTCACCCCAAAAGCTAACCAACATTGCTTTTGTTAGCAAATTGCAAAAAGTTTCTTCTTCAAAATTGGTACAGCCTCCCTTACATATGAACTTGTTCTCAACAGTTGGAGAAGTTCTTCACAGAGCTTCATGTTATGGTTTGATGTACTAGTGACCGTTTCAAGGAGTCAATGTTATTCTCGTCTTTTGTTCTTTCTGCTGTGCTTCTGAATGCCAGTAACAATGGGAAAAGTCACAGTGACTTCCCATTGCATCTGCCATCTCTGTTTCACCATGTCAGCATGTGCTCTGTGTAATCCATGTATGAGGGTGTGCTGCTGTCTCCTCTGAATGACTAAATGATGATGAAATACATGTGGTGCAGCCAGGTCAAAGCTGGGAGTGTACTCAAAGGAGGCTTCCCTCAGTATCCGTTCCTCGTAAGCACTTACGCTGCCCACTACTGGCCACAGCTGAATTCAGGATTCTTGGCTGGATGGATTTCTAGTCTTGTCCTGTCTGTGCATTCTTGTACTCCTACTGTGTAGGAACTGTGAGCGCAACCAGACATTTAAAGCCTGAGCACTTGCCTTCATAGATAAAACCCACAGAGTCCTGGAAAAGCAGCATGACGCTCACTGACAAATCTAATAATATCTTTCAGAAAACTGGGGCCAACGTGCCAAGTGCTATAAATGCACTGTAAATACGAGGTTCCAACTACTGTCTGCTTCTTTTGGTTTTGTAAATGTTACTGTTGCTCATGAAGAGAACTAAAATGAATGAAAATACAATGAGACAAATTGCAGCTCTAAAGGAGCAAACTCATCTGGGACCAGCAGGCTTGAGTTTTCAAAATAGAAATACAAACAAATGATCTCTAATGAAAAACTATGTAAAAATAATAACAGCATTTTAGACATCTCCTGTTTTCTGAATAGGGTTGGATATTTTTTCTTTTCTTCTAATGTTTAAATGAGCAATTATCAGGTTTGATTCAGTGTTTTAAATTGGCAGTTCATTCCTGTCCCAGTTCATAGAAAACTCATGCATCATTAATACAGGATTTTCATGAACTTGGAAGAATGCATTCTACACTTTTGCAGCAGAAAGTAGCCTCTTTAGTTTGTACAATGTGTTCATTAAATACCTTTCTGTGTTTATACAAGTGCTCATGTCTCCATTATTCATTCAAGCAGAAACTAACAGAAAATGTGGTGCATCTGCTGTAGCACGTAGAAGTAACTAAATGGAGTGGGGCGCCGGGGTCGGAATACCACCACACCTTAAGAGGAGGTCATTCTGCTCACTTAAGAGGAATTATGATGCATGATTTTTTTTAGTATTTGGAATGCCATCTAATTTCTGATGGATACTGGGTAACATGAGAGTTCTACATGTGTTTTTAAAAACTGGAGGAGAGGTATTTTCTCATTAAAAATTGAGGTTTTTTGGAATAAATACATTGATGGCACTTGGAGTGGGAAGGATAAAAATTTGAGAGTTGTAGTTGGAACTGCAGAAGGTTGCTGGGGCTCCCTGCTGTTAGTGACTTGGAGATGTTGCTGGCTGAACTAGTCCAGTGCAGAAGGCATTTAGTTGTTCCTCTTCGCATGCATAGTTTTGGCAATTAAAACCAATGAGGCACTTGTCTAAGATCAGGGAAGTGCCAGACTCAAGTGTTTGCTTCACAATGAACAGTGATGGCCCCTCCCTTTCCTGTCCTCCTGCCTGGTGGCTTCTCACCTGTTCTCCTTGTCTTCTCTTTCTTTCAAAAAACATTGAGTAATGGATTTATCTAGTGTTGAATGAGAAAACAATACTAAGCCATTGCATATGAAGGGGTACAGGGATCACATTTGCCTGGATGTGCATCTAGCCTCCTAGAGGATCCTACTCTTGATAAAGCATACTTACTGCAAGTATAAGTCAATGTAAGATTCTTCTTGATCAAGGCAATAGTTCTGTGCGGCTACTTGTGCTACAACAATTGATACAGATATAAAACCATTAAACTGTCACAATGTCTTTGAGTGCTGATTATTTTTTTATTTTTGGGGGGATACAATCAGACAAATTGAGAAACTCATATAAATGCAGCCTTAAAATAACACTCCATTTTGCCTTTCCATTATGTATTTCTGCTGTCAACAGTTTATTTTTTTTTAATGTGAGTTTCTTAAGTCTGGAAGAAGTTTTCTAAATCTTGATACTTTAATGGAGGCTGTAGATGAAATATAATCCTCATCTATTCATAACTAGTCAAAAATAAACAATTTTTTCAAGGCATTAGAGCACAGAGAGTAAAAGTTCATGAACCAATCATTTGGGGCTTTTGGCAGACCATACGGAACTTTTCTAACAGCTATTTATAAGGTCCTAATGTGTTTATTTTCACAATAAATCTGACTTATTGCTGAATGTGTTGGTTTCAAAGTAAAATAAACAGTGAAGATTACAAACATAACCTTTTGTAAAGTCTTCTGAAAGCCCAAGGCCTAATTTAACAAATGTGATGTACTCTATATTGCCTGGGAAATGCATGCCAACTGGGGGGGGGGGGGGAAGAGGGGAGGGGAAGCAACTGCAGCCCAAGCCCTTGCTTTAAATTACGGAATTGTTTATCACACCAAGTTTACATAATGTTTAAGCCATTTGGCTTGTAAAAAAAATAAAATAAAATAAAAAAAAAAAATAGATTCATAGATATAAGAACTTAAGCAGTTAAGCAGTTTTGAAGTGCTTGGAACTCATGGGTTGTAATTGTTTAATTAGAGGAATTTAAGTCATTTTACCGTAAATCAGGTTATTTGTACAATTTCTCCAATATTTCACCCCTTGCCAGTGCTGGAGATGAGTATTTTACTAAAATTGGTGGCTCTGTTACCCATGTGGTTGAGGCAGGATTTCAGCTCAGATGTGTCATGCAGTTATCAAATCTTAAAGAGAGGAAATTAAAGCATAAGCGAATAAAGGTTTCTTTTATGTTAGTTGTTTTATACTGCGTCCTCAGAAATCCTGTCTGATGTGTATGTAAATGTCCTCATTAGGCATGTATTTCCTAATTCTTTTGGTGAATCCTACTAAGCTTTTGACCTCAATGATATGTTTCAGTAATGAGACAGTAGGTTAATTACATATTGTGTTAAAGTACTTTCTCTGACAGCTTTAAATGTATTGCTTTTGAACTTCATTAGATACTCCCTTGTTCTTGTAGTATTAAAATGTATCACTACCAACTATCAAATAGACTTTTCTCGTGGATTCATTGTTTTATTTGTCCATTACTGAACATAATTAATCTTTTCTTCTTCATAGTGAAGCTTCTTCATAATTTCACCAAAGCCTTTAGTTTTTGCACAATGAAAAAGTTGCTTTACATAAGTTTTCTTGTATTCTTTGTAGCTTTAGTAGTATGGGTGGGAAACAAACTTGGCTGCAAATTGCTGCAGTGCTGAGCATATAACTTAGCATTGTTTCAATATACCATTTATTCTCAAAAGAACTTGAATCGTGGCCACAGAATGTGCTTTATGTGCATGCTTTGTTCTCAGATAGAAGCCTGCAGGATCTCAAACAATTAAAAAGAAGTTGTCATTCCAGTTGCTGAAATGCTGGTACTTTGGGGATAGTTTGGGAATGGCTCCAAGGGACATGCCTGGGAGGGTGGATCTAGATAGCAGATTGTTTTTAAGAAAACATCCTTCATCTGAGTGATTTTATGTAAAAGAAGAAAGACACCATTGAAATCCATTAAAAATGCATTGTATTTTTGGAAATGTTTAAACTTTCATTAAAAAAAAAAGAAAGACCAGCTGGACTAAGGATCTTAATACACTATACAGTAGATATCTGTTTTCTGGAAACACTGTGGTCATTTACAGCAGTGTTGTTCTATGTTAGGTTCTTACCGTTATTTTCAGGAAAGGGCCAGGCTTTTTCTGGTATTGGGAAAGCTGGAAATTTCTGACACTTCTCCAGTAATTATCGTCTTGTAGAGCTTCTGTGAATATTTTGTTTTCCTAGTTAATCATGTAAGCTACGTTTGATTAATTCAAAGGAAAGATGGTTATAGCAATAAACATACACAACACATTCTCCATTTTTCTGAACGTGATTAAGACATTGCTGGCAAGCATTTACACTGTGTTAGCCTATAAATCTTGTACAGACCCTTAAGTACTGGTGTCATAAATACATTGCCTAAGAAAGAAGAAGCAGATTCGTTGGAAAGGAAATTTTTAGTTCAATCAGTATTGTGAAAAGTTTGTGCCCAGCCAAATGCTCACTGTTTATAGAAGTAGCTTAACCTCATCAAAGCAATGTGAGTAGTTGTTGTTTGTTTAAATCTTGTTTTATTTAAGTTTTTCTTTCAGCTGCTACTTTGTATTCCTGTTGTATTTCAAATAGTTCTACAACTTCATTCTGGTCTCACAAAGGTCAATGTCAAAACTCTTGTGAATATTGTTCTGATCTCTTCAGTGCAGGAACTATAACATCTGTGTCTGATCCTGCAAATGATTGTATTATGGGTGAGTTTATGTCCATGTATATGTTGTTCTATATGTATATATATTTCCAGAATAGGGAAAAAAAATCTGTTAGCACAGCACAAAAGACCTCCAGACCTGACTGAGACCCTCTGGAATCTTCACTATAATAAACATAAAAATTTTGCTGTCCTTGTTCCTGGAAATGAGTTCTTGAGCCAAAAGAACAGTATACATTCAGTTCAAATCTTATTGATTCAAATGCTGAAGTTCCCCTGGTTATCATCCTTTGTATTTTATTTATATGCAAAGGGACAGATTTGTCAGTGTTGTAGAATACATTATTTATTCATTTCTAGCCCTGTGATTTTAGACGGTGAGTTTGTTGAGGACCAATACTTCCCCAGTCTGTTACTATGTCAAGAGTAAATGCTTAACCTGAATGTTGACTGAATGTGGCAGCTCTAGATGAATTGCAGTGTTACACCTGAAAAGAACTCGCACAGTGAAGATGTTTCCTCACAGCAGTGGGAAATAAATCACGGGTAGAAATGGGTTACTTCTAGTATCTTGCCAAGAGACAAAGTTTAAAGCCAATGTTAAGATTGAGGCTCAAACTCTCTCAGAACCAGGTTTATAGAAGTTACCTTTTTAGAGTTACCTAACTTTTTTGCACTCTACATGTGTGGGTACTGTGTCAGAGAATGGTTTTAAATTTATGCCGCCCATACAATGTTGTTTGAAATCAGTCATTCAGACATTACACAGACATTACATTCAAAGTTAGAATGACTGTTCACATTGCTCTACCCTGCATGAGAGTAAAGCCTTCACGTAGGAAAAAAAAGCCAAACCAACAACAGCAACAAAAATCCTGACCCATCAGTGTTTTTACCATGTTTATTTAATAGCAGCAGTCACTAACAGCACTTAAAGGCAATACAAAGAATAGTTAAATACTCCATAAATCTTATATTTCATGTGCAATAATGTGTTGTCATTATCAGTTATGGAAAAATGCATACATGGTTGCAGGTAAAACTGAGAAATTTGATGATGGTGAGTGATACTGGATTTTAACTTCTAGATTTTGACCTTGGTATCCGCCAAGCATGTTTGAAGCCTTTATAGTAACATTTCCGTGATTGCTTTAATTGAAATGACATGTACATTTAGTTCATGATTACCAAAAATGTACATGTTTTGATAAATTATTTGCATTTTAGTTTCTTGAAAGCCATATAACATATTGTAAGCTATCAGAAATAATGCAGGATACTGTCAGTATAACAGTAAAATAATATGGAACTTGCATTTGCAGTTGATATATTAATAAAACACATAAATGTCTTCTATTTCAGAAAATTGAGAGGTAAGTTTGCTTTGAGGCAAAGACAAAATTATTTTTCTTGTGTATGTTTAATAACAGATATTTACAGATGCTTTTTTTATTTTTGAACTGCTGATTTCAGAATTGCAATACTCTTACCAGCTGTTCCTTGACTTGAAAAAAAAAACACATTGTTATTTTTGTGTTCGTTTTTACTGTTTTGCTTACATATTAGTTTCATTTGTCTTAAATTTAGTATGATTGAAGTAGTGTTTGTTGTTATGTATATTGATTGGCAGGAAGGTTTTAAATCTACTTAAACTCATTAAGCCAGGATCAGCCTCTTAGCTTCTCTCCCTGCTAAGTTATACAACAACATTCAGAGTTGGGTTGGATGGGGCTCTGAGCACCTGGTAGAGCTGTAGGTGTCCCTGTTTATTGCAGGGGAGTTGGACCAGATGCTCTTTGAGGATCCCTTCCAGCTCAAACGATTCTATGGTTTTCTTTCAGGACAATTCTCTGTTCATGAGTCTAACTTCCAAACAATAGCAAACTTTTCTTCCTTATGATTGTGCTTGTAATTTGTTTCTTAAGGTAAATACATAATTACTTGAGTATTGTGTTCGATTTGCGTAGTTCTTCATAATTACATTCAGAAGGAAATAATCTTTTCTTGATGTGAAAAATATGTATTGATGGTTGAGCATGTAATCTGTGTGAAAAATGTTTTGTTAAATCATTAACACTAGGTTGTTTGTCTGTTGGATCAATGACCTTTTGATGGCAACAGAGATTTCACTGTGATAGTTTTTAATATTCTTTTCCCATTAGGACAAGGAGCAACAGTTTTAAAGCAGCCTCTGTTTCACTTTGATATGAATAGATAAATTGTCAAAGCTGCCAACAAGAATGCTTCCGTATTACAGGGTATGTTGTAAGCAACACTGCATGCAGTGTTCTTGCTGGTAAACACAAACTGTGCACATTTAGTGGCACAGCTCAGTTCTCATCCTTCAGCTGAATTTAATGAGCTGCCACACTGTGATGAAATCTTAGAGAATCGGGTTAGTGTGTGCTGAGTGGGAGACAGATAGGGGGTGGCATTTTTTTTTTGTCAGCTGCCCTTTCTCACCACTTATCAAC
Source organism: Centrocercus urophasianus (assembly GCF_019232065.1). Taxonomy (NCBI): domain Eukaryota; kingdom Metazoa; phylum Chordata; class Aves; order Galliformes; family Phasianidae; genus Centrocercus; species Centrocercus urophasianus. The sequence goes on from NW_024884722.1 coordinate 13,584,977, forward strand.
AGAGGGGAAGGGATATGGGTGGAATATATGCATAGCACATATTGTTCCACAGGAAAATACTGTCCTCCAGAATTAACTCTCTTTCAAATACTCTATGTGGGAAAGGAAATGCAAAATCATATCTATCTTTATGCTGCACATCCTTCTGAAATTAAGGAGAATGATTTTCTTTTCCAAGTCTTCCCTGCATAATTTCTGAGGGATATTGCACTGCGGTGTTACTTCTTGGAGATCTGAGCTGCAGTCCCAAGTATGTACCTGAACTCTGTGTTGGAAGAGAGCATGTGTCACATTAATTATGCACTCAGTTCCAGTTTGCTACTACTGTCTTGTTTGGCTTTTACGTGCTGGTTTGAAGAGAAAGTGGGACCTAGTGCTGGCCTATTTTGAAGCAATCTGAAAACAGCTAAAAAAACAAGCTAAATGACAGCCAAATGGGTAGTAAATAATACATATGGTTCTTAAACAGAAAATTTAGCAGCTTGGTAGCAGAGGAAGTCACTAATGCTCCCATCATCAGCAAGATACAGTGGACTTAGTGGCTCCTGGCACTGTCATGCATAGCATAAATATCTAGCTTTCAAAGTGTAACTCTCATCTGTTCTTTGGAGGCTGGTGCTCTGTGTGCAGTGAATGGGAGGAATTAGGTGTGTAATGAGAGGATCCAAACATGCCATCATGTGGAGGACCAAAACAGGCACTGAGTGGCTTACAAATATGCTAAGCTTGACATGATCTCTTTTCCTATGCAACTCTTTGTGGGACTGGGATTTGCAACTGAAGCCATTGGTTTTTATAGGTGTAACTCACTCAGTGTTTTCCTTTCTAACCTGGCCATGAGAGAAAGATATTGTGCTTTTGCTCTTTTCTTATCAGCTGGCTGCCTAGAATATCTACCTGAGGAGAGAAAAGCTCATATTCAGCCCGAACACACTGATACATCTGTGGGAAATGTTGTAGCTGGAATGTGGGTCTGGCTACAGTGGAACTGTGCCAATATGTAGTCGAGTGTTTAAGATTTATGGGGCCAGGAAGAAAAGTGGTGAAGTGCCAGTGGTATTCCATCAACAAGGGGAAAATGGGTTTTTGCTATAAACATTCATTTAATAGTATACAGAATACTGTTCTACAGGACAGGAGCTCTTGTCTGCTTCTTCATGTCCGAGTGTGTCTTAAATGTAGGTATGCCTCCCTTTTGGGCAAGGACAGCACTGATGCCATGGGTTCCATTTCTCAAGCTTTAATTGTTGTCATAGGAAAGACAGATGGCAGTACTGCCTTACTACTTTGCAGAGCTTCGGGATACTGGGCTGTTTTGCATCTGTGGCTGTGCTGAGTATGTGCTGTTAACCTGTCCACCACATGTGTCTCATCTGCAATTTCGAAAAAGCTTTTGTATGTGACCAGCTCAATCTTGGTGCACTTGGAAGTTAAAAAGTGAGCACCAAGGTACCTGCAGCAGCTGTGCAGGTGTGGGAGGTGAAAAGGGGGATGTGAACTGCTCTCTGGGACTGAGTACCTATGTTCCACTGGAGTTTGGCTTCAGACAGCCTAAGTGCTTTTTTGGACCTGGGCCAGTACTTTCATTGTCATGCTTCTGGTGGCCAGTGGATATTGCTCTTTCTGTGTTTGGTATGCTTGAAGCATTTGAAAATGTTTAACGTGATTTCTGCTGTTCAGGACAATTGATTGAAGATACTATTATCAGGTTCTGCTTTTTATTTCAGTAATTTTTGTTTTGCAGTTAGTGAATCTTTTACGTGATTTGACTAGCAGTGTCCATGCATTCTTTACTGATACTGCTGGTATATAAATATAACAGCTAAATGAAAATAACCTACAAAAGGAAGACTCAAGCCTCCAAAGAACAACATATGCAATATTTATTGAGTTCTCTGGCAGCTGTTGCTGATCCGTTGACCTGAGTTATTTTCAGACATTCGTAAAGTCAGAGTTCTCAAGAAAAAGGATGAGTTTGAAAGCTGGTATCAACCTTAAAGATTTGTTCTCTGATAAATGAGATTCATGTTAAGACATCTATTGTAGAGATTCATAGTTAGCTCTTAATGAAAAGGTCAGCTTCTGCTATTTCACAGAGTGAGCTTTAGTTCACGATTACTGGAAATTACTTCATCAGCATGAGGAGCTGTTGATTGGGTTTCAACTAAGAATGTTTGAGATAGCTTGGAAAAATGCTGCTTTGAAATAGCATTGTTTCCCTTTTAATAAATCTCTCCTAAGTTAAGAAATATTTCAATATTTTTCAATGTGAAGAGAGATGCAGCAGTCAAGTTTCATTTTCTTAGCAAGTGAAGAGAGTGAGGAGAGATGCTTTTGCAGAAGCCCAGTTGAGATGTTGATGTGTACTGGAGTGCAAATAGCATACTACGTGGCAAATACTTTGTCAATAAAAGAATATAATTTTGCAGTTAAATCAAAGTTCCATAATAAATGTCACAGGGTTTTCTAAATTATCCAGGGGTCAATGTTGTTCTGTTGGTCATGTTATTTCTGGTTTTGAAAAAGTGCTTGGTTCCTACAGACTAGGAAATCTTATTTGTGCAAGTTTGTCTTCATGAAGAGATGTGAGAGTTGTTTGAAATTCAAGGTTTAAATTTACTTGATCAGTACCTACGTAATCATCAAGTTGGAAAAGTTCACCATACCATTATAGGTTGCTGGTGCTGCTGCTGTTATCTTTATGCATCTTTTATCTCTCCTGTAAACAAAGCGTTGTTGCATTTATATAGTCATTTATATTGCATTAATTAAATAGTTCATAACAGGACTACACAAGAGATGAAGATGATTCTATTTTTCAGTTAGAGTGACATTTGCAAGTCATGGTCACAACCTGCAATTCAATAATTTATTTTACTTCATAAAAATATTAAGAAGCCTTTTAAATTTTTGGATAAAAAACCATTTAGGTTACAATTCTAGTTCCATGTTTTTGTGAATAAGTGCTGAACTCAGCATGTTTTAAAAAGACTAAACGTGCTGTGTGCATATTTTCAGATGTAAAATATAAAGATTTTTCAACATTGAAGGAACTAAGGTTTATGTTTTTAATATATGTAATATAAGGGAAAGATTTCATGACAAAATATAAAATATCTAGAATTGTTATTCCGTGAGGACAAAATGTGCAGGATGTAGCAAAACTCAGAAACTTCTGGTTGAAATTCAATGAATGGCTGTGTAAGTAGAGGGAAATAAATCTAGGGAAAATTACCAGTGATTAAGAGTGAGTTCTTGACAAAGAGAATGCAAGCAAGTTGTATTAGACAAACTGTAGCCATGAATGAAATGTCATAATTTCACAGAATCATTTAGATTGGAAGGGACTATAAAGATATCAGTCCAGCTCCGACCCATCCCCACCATGCCCACTAAAGTGTGCATCAGTGCCACATCTCCACTTTTTTTGAACACCTTCAGAGAAGGTGATTCCACCACTTCTCTGGGCAGCCTGTTCCAACACCTCACCGCTCTTTCTTAGAAGGAATTTTTCCTAATATCCAACCTGAACCTCCCTTAGTGCAACTTAGAATATTATGTCTTATCTATCAATGGCTTCTGCTATCAGGTTATAATGAAAAAGAATCTTTCCTAGGATTTGGTCTATGCTACAATTAAATACCATACTAATTCCGCTGGGTCAATTGTAACCCTATTCCTACTCTAGAATAGCCAACTAATCAACTAATTTACATGTTTATTAGAAGGAACAGTTATTATAAAGAACTATTTATGCACCTCTTGTATTGTGGGTATATAAAAGCACCTGCCATTTTTTCTGGGGAGTTTTGTCTGGAGAACTGCTGTTAGATCGTCATTTCAACAATTTGTAAATAATTTATTACTTGTACAGTTGAACAAACTGGTTGATTGTATACTAAGATTATTTTTGTGGTAGCACAGTCATGAATAGATTTATGATGGTATCTCACATCAGAAAATTTACATAATGATTTATGTAAAACTCAATGCTAGTGGTCAGAAAATAAGTTAGTTTATAGAGCTTTTTGAATAATGGATGGTATGTTGACTGTGGTTTTGTTGTTGTTGGTTTTTTTTTGTTTTGTTTTGTTTTAATTTATGTAACATCTGAAGTTCAGCTGTATTTCAGGAGGTCACTTAACTGAATTTATGAGCATCTCAAAGCTCCTGTTTCCCGTTAGGACCGCAAATAGTCCGGTTAGCCTGATGTGCAGCCAGACATCTCAGCTTTGTGATATACTCATACAACATTTTATATAGTGGTGTCATTAAGGTAACACATAATTTGTGTCAGATGCTGTCATTCTTAAAGAAGTTGTCGCAAGCACAGATTTATAGATATGCGTTAAAATAGCTGCCATAAAGCACCTTTGCTGCCACTGAAGTTTCTTCCTGCAAACTTGCAGTACTAGCAGCACTGAAACACATTCACTTTTTTTTTTCTTTTCAGTTTTGTTTCTTTAGTTTTCTTTTGTTGGGAAATAACTGTTGGCTTTGTCACATATGGGCATGATTCTGAGCTTTAAAGTGAGGTCTTTGCTGCATAGGAGCATGAGTATGCTTGTGTTCTTAGTACAGCACACATTCTATACTGCAAAACACAGTCTTCACTACCACAACTAACTGAAAACAAAATAACTCATTAGTTAACCAGCGTGGCACAGTCAGGGAGGGAGAAAATGAGGTTGTGGGTCCCCAAAGCACCTTTTGAGTTGCAGACATCCTTCCATGCGTGGATGAGGTTTTAACAAATAAAGTTAAATGTCTGTGGAACAGAATAGCAGTGTTCCTGGCCCAGCTGAGATGCTGGAGAAGAGTCAGTGTGAGGAAGGCAGCAGAAGAGATGTCATGGAGAAAAGTAGGAAGCAGTATGCTGGAAAAAGGAGCTCGGTACAGTTTGCAATGCGAAGGTTGGCAAAAGGAATTGGTATTTGACTGATCAAATATGCTAGCATGGTTCAACAGTGCATATCACCAACCAAAGTACTGTCCTTCTTTCTGTCCTCCATCCTTCATTTCTGGAGTTCAAGTTGTACTGTTAAATTGTGAAGTGGTGACTCCGCAGTTTGAAATTTAATCTAGGAATTTTTGGAACACATTGCTGGAGTAAGTGCAGCCTTAGAACATGGAATAATAATTAGTCCACTGGATTTTAAACCTTTCCCAGCAGAAAGTATTTTTTATTTTCCATTCACTTTCTTGGTATGATTTATGTTTCATTTTGACTGCACACTTCATTTAAAGACAGAAAAAGCACAGGAGTCCTGGTCAGGGCAGAAACTGAGGAAGCCTTGGACTCTGCAGCCATGAGAGGTCCCACAGAGATGCCTGCAGCACAGTAGAGGTCGAACATTGTGTGCCTGCACACCTTGACATCTACTGCTTTAGCCTGTGGAGCAACTCTGTAGTTCCCATATCTCTGTTCTTGGGGTGTTTTCTAGGAAAAGGAGCATGTATATGAACAGTTGTGTGAGTTGTGATTTTGAATGTTTTGCTGAATTTGTACTACCTGAAAACAGACCAAGGAGAAAGAATCTGGGAAAAATGAAATGATTTATTTTTATTAGAAATTACATTTAATTTTGAATTATTAGTAAAAAATACTGAACTAGAGGAATTCTTAGCATCTTCTTTCCAGATTCTGTTTGGTTGCTGTCATATTTAACATGAAAGTGGAATTCATACTGTGAAAATTAATCCTTTAAAATGTTTTCTAAGTGTACATAGGAAAATGCATCAGCAGAAGTTTTGCAGCAAAAGTTTATCAGTCTTTACCATGTCATTTTCTCACTTTTTCTTTGACATACTGTCTGTTCAGTTACAGTACTGTATCTGATCTGTATAGTCTTGCTTTACCATTATTACCACTGAAATGAAATACGTAATATCATTCCCAAAGTATCATGGGATACTTTGGGAGAGCAAACTGCCATAAAGCCTGTCTGTATCTTTGCACAGTTTCAGCTACTATTATTGACATGGTTCAGTATATTTAGTCTTGTTCCTAAATAATGAATAATTGCTACATTACCACAGCACATTTGATGTGAATGAGTCATCTTCATTATATTTAAGATGAAAAAAAAAAAAGGCAATGACTTTTCTGTTGCTCTATAGGCCATTATTGCCATCGTAATGACTGGTTTGGCACTTCCAGTCACTCCTTATTACCTTGAATTGCCAGTGGTTGTGTGTCTGTCCAGTCCTTAGGGTATTCTGTTTTAGGCAATCCAAACAATAATGGCTTGGATTAAAAAGGAAAATGAAATGAAAATGCATTATAAGGAAGAATATCACCACACTAAACAAACAGACAAAAAACCTGTCACCAGTGTCTGAAAAGGCACAGTTATTGTTCATGTTTCTGTGTATGTTGGCTTTTACTGTCCTTGAAAGTTAACTGCAACACAACCATATCTTTTTCTGGTTCTGGAAAATGGATTAAATATCCGCTATCTTTATTAAAAAAACCAAACAATTGAAAACCAGTGAACAAAACTAGAGCTCTGGAAATTGGTGTGCTTTAGTTGTTGATAGTGATACCAGCCCGTATCTATGCTGTATAGCCAGTAATGCAATCACCAACTGTGAAAATGAACATAAGTTTTAACAGTATCAAGGCCATGAAAGCATCACTGTTTTCATTGCAGAATAGATACTAAATGTGGTCTTTCAGCAATGGTTATACTCCTTCCCACCGCTATGATCACAATGATGTTATAAAGTGAATCTCTTGAATTTTGATTCTGAGTCTGTATTCCTTTCTTGAGCAAAAGTGCCATTTTGTTTAGTTTGAGAATTTAACATGAGAAAGAAGTGGAAGATGTGAGCTTATGTTTTTTCTGTTGTTGTTGTTTCATAGTAATATGCAAAATGTGGAAAGTCAGTCATATTTCATTGGTATTTGGCATCTGCTCAACAACTGATTGCTCTTCTCAGAGCTTTTTTGGAAAGTTTGCAGCACCATAATGACAGCTTTCTAAACACAGATGTCCTCTTGGTACAACCTATAATTTTTTATGAAAGATGTATCAATGTCAGAAATTTGAACGAAGTAGTGGAATTAGTGGAACATTCTTGTTAGGAATAAGTATTGAAATATCTACAGTCTGTCTACTGGAAGTGGGGGGAAGATCCTGCAGAGACAGGAGGGAAAGAGTTGGATGCAAAATGGCCAAGCTGTCAGGATGCAGTTTAAGATGAATTGATTCTTTTATTAATGGACTGTGTATGCTTCAGCAATTTTCCCACTATGTTTTATACTGTATAAGTGCATGCAGTGAACTTGAGGCATCAAGAGTCCCAAAGACACATTTAGATAATTAGGGGTTTGGTCATGGAAGATGTCTAATAGCTGAGAGGCTGGGAGTAACTTTTAAACATTCCTGTAAAGACCCATTAGTAGCTTCTTCCTCTTGTTTCATCTACATCTCAGCAAAGCCATCAGGAAGTGAATATTTCAAACGCAGATTTCCCCTTCTTAATTCAGCTGCTTTTGTTGAGGTAAATCCTCTTAAATGTCGTAAGTCAGTAAAAATCAGTCCAAAGATTAATGAGTAAGATGATCAAAACCCAATGACTTTTGATGCCAGTAGTAAAAGGCTTGTGATAATATTACTAAAAGAATTCTGCCTTGTTATTTGCATAGAGATACAAGTCATCTACAAGTAAGAAGACAGTACCTAACTATTATTACAATTTTGTAAGTTCAGACTTGTAAGGGAAAAGGAAACTCTCCACTGTTGCCTTTACTGCAATCATTTGAGATTTGTTTCTAATAATGCAGTGCATTATGTGTTCTTTTTCTATTCATGTTTAGTAAGATCAGGATGCCATGTAGTAAATAACTCTAGCATCTCTAATAAAATGAGTGGGAATGTACTTCAATAAATATTGTTGTATTTTATTTTTTTCTGCAGTTGTTCAGCCAAGATATAAGTGCTGCAGTCATGGCTACAGCTAACATCATGGATTCTCCATCTATCTGTAATTGTAAAAGGCACTTTGGTTTTGATTTATTTTCAGATCATGCCTGTGGATATATAGGCGCACACCACTAATGAAACATCATTCAGATTCGGAATAGAGGCATTTAAAATCAGAATTCTCCATCAGTAATGATGCAAAACCATAAACGTTAGTTATAAAATTCTCTTTTTTAAAGCCTTAACTGGGTCATGCTGTGATGATTCAATATTGTGATACTGGGATGCCCTTTACTTTTGCTTTTGGTTGATGATAAAATCACTGGCATTGAGTACACATGTATGCATGCCTGTGTGTGGCCCAGGCTGGGCTGAGCTTGGCATGCCTTGCATTATGACCTTTTGCCAAACCTCAGCAGTGGCTCTTGGGGAAAAAATGTAAACATACAACCAAATTTACCCTAGTTTCCTTATTTAGCTTAGTGAAAGTTGATACTCCTTGCTGTAAGACTTCAATATAAAAAACTCTGCTAATTAGAAAACGGGATACACTAATTTTAATATTTTAATAATGTTAATTTTGTGAAAAATACAAATGGAAAGAAAGAAAGAAAGAAAGAAAATTCTCCAAATGTGGAATTTATACAGTGAGAGATCATTTAATTTACCTATATTATTCACATTTGGGGCTTACATAATGCCAAGAAAGAAAACACTTATTTTGTTAGGCCAGAAATATATGGAAACATTATGGAATAATACTAATTACTAAGAAAGTACCAGGATTGTGGGTAGTATAATCATCTACAATTTTCTGAGAATATCCTTACTAAAATGACCTAGCTAATTTAAGTGCAATTTCCAAAATAAGGAGACCAGATGTCTTTGTCAACAGTGCAACCGATGGACACTTTTCCTTGAAATAGTCTGCCTTTCTAATATGAAACTGGACATTTTTATTCCTGTAGATGATAGTTTAGGATTAGGCTGTTTTTTTCCTATGTGGTTACAAGTTATGGAAAAACAGGAGTGTTGCCATAAAATGGAGCATAAAAGATTTCAGTAAGTGGAGGACCTTTTGTCTACTTGGTTGTTCTGACTGTCATTAAAGCTCACCTGGAAATAGTTTACTACTCCTCTTGATTCCTTTGTTTGTTGTGAGGTGCTCATCATCTCATACAGCCTATGGTGCTGATTCATCCAGTTACAACTTGTGGAGCATTTAGATGAGCTGGCAGTTAACAGATAATGTGTATAATTGATGTAAAGCTGAAAATGGTCAGTTATTCCTGCTTTAAAATGTGGATGTTTGCTCTGAACTATGTGTTTAAGTTGGTTTTAGATGGATTCCAGTGTGAAGCATGAGGCGTAAAACAGCGTAGAAATGTAACTTATCAGACTGTTTTATTTTGGTTTGCTTGCTTGTCTTTTGAATTCTAAGAATATAGCAGCTCAGATAATGAGGACAGTGTCCTTTCTTTTTTTGCCACATGAGCTCATTTCTGCAAACTAAAGAACTCCCTCTGACCTGTTTAGTTACATATTTAACCCAGTAAAAAGCAGAAGGGTCTGCATTTCATTCATGAGGATATTGTCAGAAGTGCAGCCTGCAGAAATCTAAGTTCTGGTGTTTGGTGTGAACAGCATGAGAGTAGGCCAGATGTTTTGGTATGAATGTTTGAAGGTTCCCAAAAAATGAGGTATTGTATCACCCACACATTGAGTAATGCTAAGCCATCAAAGGAAAATACACTCCTGTCAGTTAATTTCTCACAGAATCACAGAATGGCCAGAGTTGGAAGGAACCTCAAGGATCATGAATCTCCAACGCTCCTGCCACGTGCAGGGCCACCAAGCTCCCCATTTAATACTACGTTAGGCTGCCCAGGGCCCCATCCAACCTGGCTTTGAACACCTCTGGGGATGGGGCATCCACAACCTCTCTGGGCAGCCTGTTCCAGCACCTCACCACTCATTAATAAAAAACCAATGATATTGAGCTGTCTTTGATGGGACTCTGGAGAAGAGGCTGCAGAAGTTTTGTGTGAAGCTTTTTGTTTATAAGCAGGTGTGAAGAAAAAGCTTTTTCCAAGTCTTACATAGTGTTTTTTTTTTTTATAATGAAAAATGTTATCAATTGTATTTCATTTGTGATAAAATCTGCTGCTGCCACTTTCATCCATATCCTGCAGGAGGAGACACCACAAGAGAGAAAAGTGCTTTGCCTGGGTTAGGGAGTGGGGCAGAGTACCTGCAGGAGGATGGCTGTCATCCCTGTTTCTCTCTGTTGTCTGTGGGGTTGTTTTGTGCGTGCTGGCATGTTCTGAAGGAACAGCCTTGAGATTTGTGTTTCTGCCTTTGCTATACTTGGTGATTTTCTGGAAGCAAAGAGCTTACACCTAAGCCTAAATCTATCCTAGTCCTTCATGCCCAAAGTCATCATAGATCTTGCAGCCTTCTCACAAATGCTCAAATCACCATCAGGATCCTTGCCCAAGTATCGCCCCTTTATGACACCTTTCCTTACCCATCTCCGGAACTGCTGCTTTCCCATTCCCCTTCCTTCCCTGCCTCTGGCTCATCCTATTGTTTTCTTAAGACTCTGGAGAATTTTATGGGCTCTCATTCCCTTTGTTGGCAGCTATGGTTGTGTCACCATATGGTACACCAGCAGGGAAAAGGTAACTCTTCTGGGTTTTATGCTTTCTGCTGGCTTAGCACCTAAGGGACTGTCACTGTGGCTCAGGCAACTAGGACTGACATGTGCTATGTAATGCATGTGCTTAAAGTATGTATATGTATTGATATGCACATGTTCTTACATCACTGTTTAGAAGTTACATCAGTGCTTGAAAAGTGTAATAGTGTGTTTTTAATATTTTCTTATAGTATCCATTGTGTTCGAGTTGGACTCAGATTAACCTATTTTATTGACTTCATTTTATTTGCATTATGAATGAATAATTATTTATTTTTGAAAACAACCGAAGCAAAGGAATTTTGACATATCTAAATGAAGCTAAGATAAAAACAGTATGAAACAAAAGCACTGTTTTTTGGAGAGACATAGCTGAAGTGCTTTCTATTGTGTCTCATAGTGTTACGAATCCTTGTTACCTCAATTTATGTTACATTTGATTGTAAGTATATGTAATGCTATCTGCATTTTAGTAAGACTCAAATGACAGTTTATTGTTTCCTCTCAATTTTAAACCCGTACCTTCCTTCCTACTTTTCTTCTGTTTATTTTGTTCAATGATGTCACAAGATGGGGTGCCTGCACATAGTTTTCCTGCTGTGCTTCTATAGCTCTGCATTTCTAATATGTAATACAAGGTTTCTTGTACATAAGTAATCATGATGCAGGTTGAAAGCTGAACTCAACCTTTATGAGTCAGACTTTGACTAGGAACATACCACTTGTCAGCATCACTACTAAAGCAAAAAGGGTGTAAAACACAAGTTTTTGGAACTGCGTTCAAAAGACCTGAAAAAATTACTGTTAAAATAAAAAAAACTGATTGTAAAATAATTCAAATTTCAAATTAAAATATGTCTTGGTGTGAGTTAATCATTTGGGATAAAATCTCACCCTATTGAGAGGGCATGTGGAACCATGATTCAACTCAGCATGCGTTTTATTTGCAATAAAATAGAGAGTCATAAATAAGGTGACCCTGACTGCTATCATTTGGCAGAGGTGAAGCAGTGGCTGGTATGTGCTGGAAGTGGCCAATCTGAGAAACAGCACTGATATTATTGCACACCAGTCATTCCCTATGAATTGTAAATTGTCAGAAGATGAACAGTGGCTGTGCAAGAATTTGCAGCACTTGTCACCGAGGCTTACTTATCTAATTGCACTGAAGGCATTTCCTCAGTGTTCACATCATGGAGAGGCCTGAAACAATACAAAACATAGTAAATCTCTGTGGGGACTGAATTGATAGAAGTGTCATGGCCCCAAGCACAAGATCAGTTGAGATTGCTAAGGCCAGTAAGATCTTTATCTGCACAACAACTGATCCTCTGGATGTCACCAACTACAAAATGAAGCACCTATCTGCTAAATGTGAGAAATTACTTGTATTTCAAGACAGAAGGCTGACCTGTCTGTTTATGTATTGCATGACAGCTGCTTTGCCTACATTACATGGAAATGAGAAATGTATTAAATGTAAAGTGCACAGCACAAGTAATAAGCAAACTAAAAGGCTCTTGTTTTGCTGACTATTTTATTCACTCATTGATTAAGACATTTTTCCTGGGGCAAGAATAGCTGGTAAGCTTGTTTAGAAAATTGCAAGTAAGAGAATAATTAAAACAGGTATTCTTTTAATCTAATATTAACCTTATAATTTAGGAAAATATGGTTTTATAAACTGAAAAAGATGTGATGGTTTTGGTGCTGCATTTTAAAAGAAATTACATCTTTTACAGAAGACAAATAAAGGTTAGAATTGCATTACATTCATCATTCCTCTTGTATAGCATTCGTACAGTAGGGAAAGTGGTAATTAATTGCTCCTTCTCTTATGTCTTTCTAGAGATCTGAAGAATAATTTGATTAGCACAATTGAGCCAGGGGCCTTCCATGGACTTTCAGAGCTGAAACGCCTGTAAGTATTAATTCCATTTGAATTATTCTGAAAACTGTGTTTGTATCAACATTTCTATCCTTGGGCAACTCACATATGCCACCAAGCAATAGTAGAATGAGGACACTGTCTGGAGAATAAAAAATCACACGCTGTACTTTTTACATTTACCATTCTTTTATTTTCTTTTTTCTTTTTTCTTTTTTCTTTTTTTTCCCATTTAAGTATACGTATGCTTTCCAATAAATGTCTTCATAGGTACTTCTGCAAAGTTCAAGACACACCTAATTATTGATGTAGCAGCCAGTACATCACTGTAGACATTCATCGGAAATAAAACCAAGGGTTTTAAACAAGTGTAAGCATTGCAGTGTAAGCATAGCTTTGTGCTGTGCTAAGATTTGTATTTTTTTTTATTTTTCCTTATGTACAGTTTACTTACTTTTATCACAGGCCAGGTCTGTAAAATAAGTTCTTAAAAAGGAAACTTTTTCATCTTTCAGACAACTTGCCTACAATTTTCTTATCTCTCGCATTAACTCTGCTGGATGATTTTTTTTATTTTTGCCCTTTTAATATGCAATTTGTCCCATCTGTCATTCCTGTATTCCTCTCACTGCCAATCTTCTCAGTCATCTTCATTGACTGGTTTTTAAACTACATTTGTAAAAAGGTAAAAATACCAAAGTTCTACAAGAGGGGCTTTTTCCTTTTATTTAATAAGGGCTACAGATCCTCATTCATTCTTCACAACTTGAAACCTCTTTTTAAAGTGTTCCAAGTGCCAGCATCCAAATGGCCATGTACAGCAAAGCAGCCATCAGAGCCTGAAGTCTGCTAGGCATTGTGCACACTGTCTCAGGTGAAGACTTGTGAGAAAATGGGAATTATTTTAGGAGAATAATAAAGTTTAGATGAGGAATGCAATGTGAGAAAAAAAAATTAATCTGTCTGCTTTTTTTCTCTGAGGTTAAATCTCTGATTGAACTATCTAAATAAAAGTTTCAATCTCTGATTGCACAGCTAGCAGTGTCTTCTGACACCAACCAGTAACTTTCAGTGCGCTTGGTTACAAAGCCAATGATTTAGTACTTACTAAGTCAGAGCATCGTATGCATTTTTAATGCAAACAGAAACATAAGGTTGGCACTTCTGTGTTCACTGCGTTTAGGGATAAAACAATGAAATGATCAAAACAAGCGCTAATTATTGCTTTGGCCACGTACTCTAATAACACAACCCTGACCTCTGGTGGGAAAAACGAGAAGCCTGTTCATGTGCTGGGCTGTGTGCTGGAAAACTTAAACAGGTGAAACTTAGATCAGCTGTCAGAGAGAAGTCCAAGAAGATCAAATCATTTGATGTTAGGAAAAATGAGAAGAAATTAGAATATTAGGAATGGTAATGTTAGGATTTCTCAGGACAGAGCTGAAAAAGACCCCTTCTTTCTGGCATGAATATGTAACACTGGGAACAATCAAGAGACAGTGAGTTGATTAATTACCAGCTTGTCAAGTTTGATACAAATAGGTATAATTTGTGGTAAGAAAATCTCTGCAGTCTTCAGCTCTTCAACAATTGAGTAGCAGACAGCTGAGAAGAAGCTATAAATACTATAAACTCCTGTTGAATGCTGAATAGAGTCATTACTTTAAGGCTGCACTTTATATTCATATCTTCTTATTTCACATGTTGAAGTTGGTGTAAAATGGGCAATTGCAGGAGATACAACTATGTCAAGGCAGACAGATAAACAGCAGGCTGTCAACATCAAAATGTTTTTTGCAAATGATTTGCAGAAATCCTCTAATTTGTATTCAAATGAAAAATTGAATTATTACAAGGGTTTACTTAAAAAGGGACAAAGAAAATGGCTGCAAATTGAAAATTTATGAAGCACTGAAATTATGATGCTTGGTTATTCAACAGGGGAGAGTTTTGCTTTCTCTCACATCAATTTAACAAGTCAACATTATTAAGGTAAATGTCTTACTCCTGAAAAGGAGCATCAGCTTTGTACATTATGAATTGAGTAAAACCTAATATAATATGTATTAGTCTGGAGGAATATGCAGAAAGCTATCTTTTCTTTTTGCGATTAAAAATGGGTTTTATAATACGAGATTTCAGCCACGTATATCTTACCGTGAAAATAATACTGATAAAAGCCTTCAGAAGAGGAAAGATAGCCTTTTGCTTTGTTAAAAATACCATTTTACTGTCTCATATTTTGAGAAAAACACTTATTTTGATTAGTTTAGGTGAAATTTACTCCTGCCGCTCAAATCATTCTCCACATTTTGATGTGTGTTGTTCTGTATGCGTTCAGACTTTTCAGGCTGAAATAAAGCATTACCCAACTAAGAATTGAGTGGGTTCCTGCTTACTATTTAATTCTTTAAGGGAAAGATACATATGAATAAATGTGTATTTGTCTTGAGGTTGTGTTTTAAGAGTTTGCATGTATCTTTCACTAGAAAAATTTGGAGAATAACAGTATATTTGCAATTTTGGCACTGTGTTGTTCTGCAGACTATTTTCTTCATCTGTTGCCTACTTCATATCCCTGATTAGCATTTAAGAAATATTTTCATTCTAATGCAATATTTCGTCATTTCATTGTACAGCAATATATTCTTTGACTGATGGGACAAGACTTTGTAGTGAATTCCAAAGACATTGCCTTCACATTCTAGCAGATGGGGTTTTTCTCCATGAAAGCAACAACTGGATTTATCAAACTCATTCATCTTTATTCTCTTGTTTTGATTGTTTGTGTTCTCTTGTAGCAAGAGAAAGATATTGTTGCACAATGCAATAAAGAACTTAGAAGGCTACCACTGATTGTATAACAAAAATATATTCAGATAAAATTTAATGTCTTAGTGGACATTTAATCACTTAAAATACTTAGATTAGTACAGTTATATTAAAAAAAAAAGTTGATATGAAGGAAAACGGTAGAAAATTAAATAGAGTTAATCATTATTTCAAAATATTCCCGAGGGCAGAATTCCTGTTGCTATCACAACATGAGTGTTTATACCTTCTTTTGTTTCCTTTCTAAAAGGATTCTGTACATTTTGTTGTACATATTAGTCGTAGAGGAAGCGCCCATTCATCTTTCTGCAGACAGCAGTTACGGAACATAATGTAGCATTCGTAGTCTGAGGCAGCCACTGTATTGCTCTTGGAAGAGCTTTCCTAGTGCTTATCAGGACTAAACTTCTTACTGGCTGAAAAATTAACTGCTCCTTGGTTTCTGTGACTTCAACGAGAGAGAATGGTACCCATGAGAAGATACGTTAGTGAACAGTAAAAATGTGTCCATCTTGACTAACTATTGCACACAACAAAGTGGAGGATACATAATGCTTTTCAAAAATAAACAAGCAGACACTAATAAATGTGATAAAGAATAAATCTGTTGTTTTGAAGATAAGTTTTGCTTTTTTATTTATATAATTGCATTCTAATGCAATTAATACAAGCTGCAGTGTGGTATGTTTAAGTGTGGAATATTGCTAAATAGACTTTATATAATGTTGTGAGAGCTGTTTAATTCAGTCATGTTACTGAAGAAAGCTTTATTTCTCTCTTGTATCTGTCTCCTTAAGCATTAAAATTAAAGAGGCTGTTTGTGATTATCTGGGTGTATATATGAATAACATAGAACTAATGTTTTACCGTTGTGTTTTTTTGTTTGTTTGTTTTTTTCTTTCAGAGATCTTTCAAATAACAGAATTGGTTGCCTAACACCAGAAATGTTTGTTGGACTTAGCAGTCTTCATAAATTGTGAGTATAATACTTCTCTTGTTTTAAATAGAAGAAATCTGAACTACTACATGACTTACTTGACTACAGTTGACAAATTTTCATTATATCAAAATTAATTTCATATAGTCTTCCCATAAAAGTGAAAAAAACCTCTACTGAGCCCTTGACTGTGATGACATGACACTTTAGAGATGATGATTCTATTTTCAAATGTAATATATATCAAAACTCCAAATAAATTGTACATACAACATTTGTAAAGATGCTGAATTTCTGTTTGCATGTCATGCAAACAAATAAAGGTCAAATACCCAAATTATGATTCATAAAGTTGTTTTCTAATGCTGGTTAGAAAATTGATACATTGCTCTTTTGATCCACTGGAGATCAGTTAGAATTTTGTAGCTTTTTTTTTTTGTTCTTAAAATGTATTACAGAAAAACTGTACAGCCATAGACAAAATGCATAAAGCATTATTTAAATTTGGAATGTCAGAGTAGTTCCAATTGCTTGAGAAATGTGAAATTTAGGCTGCCCACTGAAGGTGTTGTATTGTTCATACCATTTTTTATGGTACTTTCTGAGTCTTTAGTTTACTGTGTACAGTGACACTGGAGCATGCTCTAGGGAGCAGAGCAATTGACTTGCCTATCCTTATGTCTCAGCATTTGCTGGGTCCATAGATTTTGAGACAGTTAGAAAAGAAGCACTCAGAAACAAAAAAAGATTATAATAGTATACCTGGGTTGTTCAATTTCAGAGAGAATCTGGTGAATCTGGAAAGTATAAAATATGTGAGGGCCAAATTTACTAGAGATGCTAAGTTTATCATGGCCTGAAGAGACGAAAGTTGATTTTGAGGAATGACAGAAGCAATGGAGAGGATTCCCTGACAGCACAGTAAAATGGAAATGAAATTTAATGGAAATATATATTAAGTGATGTAGGGAAGAAAAAAAGTTCTGGGCTAACCATTAAAACTTGGGAAAGATGTTTTGAGATGATAGTGGATAATGTCATGAAAACAGCTGCTCGTTGCTCAGTATCACTTTAAAAAAAAATACAAGTATTATTAATGAAAGGGAGAAAAAATCAGAGAACGTATATAATACTACAGAAAGAAAGTTAAGCAGCTGCATTTTGAAAAATATTGGCAGTCTTTCTCAGTCCACTGAGCTAAGGAAGGTGATCAAATCTCTGAAAGGCTCAAGGCAAGATAGAACGGAGTGTTGAGAGGTGCAGCACTAGGAATGAATAAGTTGCCTGCAACTTTCCTGGCTGGGAAAGGGACAGTTGAGAGGAAGGGAGGTATGATACGAGACTCTAAAATTCTGAATAACATAATAGAGATGAACAGCGACCTATTTTTCATCATCTTTGACAGTACAGAAACTAGAGGATACTGAGAAAAAATACTGAGGCAAACTGGAAAAAAAGCAAACCAAAAGGAAGGTTTGTTGTCATTATTTTTTAACAAAAGACAAAGCTGAGGTACACGTTGCTGCAGGATTCTCTTAAAACTTTACATGAATTCAAGAGGCTATGGATAATATTATGAAAGAGAAGTCCCTGCTGGATTATTGAGTTCATGGAAACCTGGTATTGTTCAGGAAATTCTTGAGTTTCAAATATTTGGAGGTTAAGAGAATAAATGGAGGAAACAATATTTTGTTATACACTTTTCAGTGTATCCTGTTGAGAAAGACCCAGGAGGGCTCTGCATTTTTATCTACATCTGCCTTCATTCCTGAATGGGGAATCAGTCCTGTGTCACAGTATGTTACAAATCTCAAGCTTTATTTTCTTTCTCTCCAAGACAGTTTTGGAGAAACTGACCTTGGAAAAAACAGGAAACTCTTTCTAGAAAGATCTGCCAGGAGATCAAAATGATGCTGGGTAAAAGGCCCAAAACTGGCACGTTTAACTCATTGCATTATTGAGAGTAAATGTGCCAGATCTCCTCTGATGTATACAAATGAGAAAAGACAATGGAAGGAGCCTTGATAGCAAGTTGCCCACTCCTCTTTTTACTCATCTCGGGCATGTGGTCAGATTGGGCAAACCCAACCTGCCTCTGGGGGTTGCCATGTTTCCTTTGTTGTGCTCAGTGAACGTGACTATGACTGTAAAGTCAGATTATCACAGAAGGTACGTTTAATTCAGAATGGTGAAGCTACCTTCTAGACAATACGAGCAACCTTACCAGAAATTGTTCAAATCCCTGCAGTCTTGGCAAAAAGTCTAAAAATTTTATTCATAAATTGTTCCAAACCATCTTAACTGCTAAATTTCAGTCTTGTGAATATAAAGAACAGAAATTAATTCACAGTGAGTTTTCAGCATTTGTTCTGGCTATATTTGCCCTTTCCTCTGAAGACCAGGATGGAGAGTGGAAGACTATCTCTGCATTCTTGGCTTGTGTCAGAAAGCAGCATGTATGCATGGCAAAGCTCAGTAGTTACCAAGCTGTACCAACCAAAGCATTACAGTGTCCCTTGGGAAAACAGGCTCCCAAACCCCTGCTCCCTCTGGTAGTCGAACTCTCACCCTGCCACAGTGCTTGCAGATTTTCTTCTGAGCATGTAAATCCAGAGAAAGTCTCATCAGTTCCCCATATGTTATGTTATCACTGTGTTTTCTTGCCTCCCGTCTTTTTATGCATCCTAGGTAAATATTTATTCTTTCCTCACTATGAGGCTAGATTTCATTTCCGAGTGTAAACTCAGCACTTTCTGCATTGTTTTAATCTGTGCCTCCAGTTTATAGCTGAACTTTTAAAGATGCCTTTCTTAATTCAAACTCTCAAGTGAAATTCTTGTTACACTTTTTACTTTAAATAATATTATTTAGTGAAATTACTTGACCTACTATCTTCAAGTACGCTCACCTCTTCTTAGAAAATGGTTCTCTTAATGTTGACTAGACTTTGGTGTTGTTATTACCAGATTTATTTTCACGTATTTACTTTTCTGAGCCAAAATCGCTAGAGAAAGCTCTAAGTAGTCAGTCACAAGGCTGTTTCTGCACAACACCAGCAGCATCTCACTCCCCTCTCTTCTGTCTTGCCCATTAGCTTATAATGTAACACCATAAATGTTCTTATCCCTAGGTTCTTCATTACTATATGGATTCTTCTTTATGGATGTTATGTCCGTGTGCAAGTGCAAAAAAAGATGATTCTGATAGACCTGTTAGTTTGACTTCACTTGCAGTTACTGGCTGAGTTCTGAAAAAAAGTAAAACAGAAAAAATGTTGGCAGATTGGGGTTTTCTTTCATCTTTTATAGTATGCTTTTACTGAAGATATATCATGTAAGCATATTAATAAAACCAGTGATTTTCTAGAAAAGGAAAATTGCTGATTAATTTTAGTGTATATCTAGCATTATATTATGTCAGAAGGAAAAAATGTTAAATTTATACTAGATTTTTTTCATGTGATGAGATCTAGTATTGAAGGCATCTATCTTCCCTGGTATTTTTAGATTCTAACTAGTTCTGCATCTTACTAGTCATTCTGTAGGTGATCTTAGGAAAGATCATTTCTAGAATCTAATGATGCATTTCCCACAAAATGCATATAAACCAGACAACCAACATCACTGAAAAGTCAGAAATAGTAGCAATTAGATATATTTAGGCTACATATAACGTCTGCTCTTTCTCACTTATTATTTGTACTAAGAACTGTTTAGTGTAGTAAACCACCTTCTTTTGGTAGATTTTCCGAAGAGTAACTTCATTTTTAGTAAATCTCGCAATCTCTGTACTTTCTGACTTTTTACTAGCATTTTCAGTTTATTATTGGCTCTCTACATCTTTGATCTTTAAAAATATATATATTTCTCAAGGCTCAGTCATTGGTTCACTTTTTTGTTCTCCATTTTTTAAATTTGGGCTTTAAACCACTTTTCTACAGTTGATTATATTATTGAGATCATCCTGCATGCCAGTTCATATACTTCAATAATTCCTCTCCAGTTACTTTATTATTTTTCAATTTTTATCTTTTGTGAAGTCTGGAACTCAGAGG
This sequence comes from Centrocercus urophasianus, assembly GCF_019232065.1. Classification (NCBI taxonomy): domain Eukaryota; kingdom Metazoa; phylum Chordata; class Aves; order Galliformes; family Phasianidae; genus Centrocercus; species Centrocercus urophasianus. Next base: position 13,605,314 of record NW_024884722.1, read on the forward strand.
CCTAATGGTAGATTAGACAAAATTTCTTTTTTACCATGAGTAAATCAGTTAGTGTTTACAGTATCAAAATTTATGACTTCATCTTTTATGCAAGCTGTCATCTTTAACAAACCAGAGTCAAGAGCAGCATTACTCTTGTTGAGTTGGTGATTATGTTGTATCACTAGCATCACAGTTGATAGGAGCAAGTCCCCACCATTCACCATGTTACTTGCTCCTCTATCTCAGAAATCTGATTAATGACATAATTATTAATAATCACTTGAGTTGACAATTTTAATTTGCCTTGAATGTAAGAACTAGTGTTTTTTTGGTTTTTTTTTTGCTGACTATGGGCTAATTCAACCTGCTTCCTTAGGCCTAACACTTTCTGGCATTTTTTTTTCCCTTGGACTTTTTTACAAAAAAATTCCAAAAACAAGTTATTTCAATCTATAAATTACAATAAGCCTCCTTTGTGTTGCTAGCGATACCTCTGAATCATGTTTACTGGTATTTTCAGGAGTGTGTTCTCTGAAAACAGTGTGGAGTGGCATTTACTTAATATAACATGGATGTAAAGAATTGTACTAAAGAAAAGATGACAAATTCTTAAATAATAAACTGATTCAATAACCACCAATTATAGGTGAGAATATCAAAGGAGCATTATAAAGATATATATAGAGAAATAATGATTTATGCAATTGTTGATTGCAGAAATTAGAGCTCTCCTGTGTTACTTTAGCAGAGATGAAAAGATCTTTGCAGGCTGTTATCCAAACCAGTAGGGAGAGCCGTGAGTCCACTGGAAAGAGCAAAGGACATAAATCCTTATGCACCTTCTGTGAATTATACAGATGAGCTCTCCTGGTCCTGTTTATGAGCACAAATACCAGGTGAAACAAAATAATGCAGTTGTTCTTGGCTTTGTAAAATAAAAATGTGGGGGGGAAAAAAAGTAAAAAATCAGCTAAGCTGACATAACTTTTCATCAAATGATGTGACGAATATATCTAAACTCAGTAGGATAAATGTATGTAAACATACTTCTCTAAAATGAAAGGTGAAATTTGTCTAGCTTTTAGGGATTATGCAAGGACTCTTCAAAGGGTTTGATGATTTCATGTAGACTATACTGAACAGGGCAACCTAAGGGTTTCTTAAATTTATACTAAAAAATAATCATTAGTAATATCATCAAATACTGTTTTGAAAACATAAACACATACGAAATCCAAATAGAACTTATAAGCCTCTTAATCATGCACGTAGGAAAAAGTTCTCTTACTCAGGTCAGGATGTACATTTTTGTGAATTGGAATTGAATTTCAAATTACTAATGAAATCTAAAATTTCGTACGGCTCCCTAAAATCACTGCAGGCGGTGAATTGTGATTATGTTCCTTGAGGGTGATCTAATTTTTACACCTTTTTGGATTTGATGATTTGTACTTGAAAAATGATTTCAAAATGCATTCACATCGTTTGACAGATGTATCTGACAGTGCCTCAGACAGCACAAGAGAAGATTTATTATGTCTTCTAAGATATTAGCTTAACTTTTTTGACTTAATATATCATCCTTCGGCTGTGTTTATGCTGTGCTGGGGTGCACGTATTCTAACTAGGACTGACATAATTGAATGCAACAAATCTTCCAGATCTACTTCAGTCCCTCAGAGGCCATGTTTCAATGCTTTGTTCCAGAATGATGTATGCAAATATACTTTTGGTAGGTAATGGTGTGGCCATCCATACTAATTCTGTTTATACTTAATTTAAATATCATGAGCTATGGAATACTGGGTTGGTGTACTGGTTGACCAGATATCATCTTAATAGTCCCCAATAAGTTAGTCCTTCAGGTTTGGCATTTTAGTACATTAAAACCTATTTCAGCAAGCAGCTACTGCTGGATCTTCCTTTAAGAAGTTCCAGACAGACCTTCCTCTTTACTTCTAACTGTTTGATTAAAGTACATCTGATTTATTTGTCATCCCAGCTCTGAATCATTATCACCAACTAGCTTTATGATAATATTATACCATAAATTCTTGTGTGACTTTGTTGCTGTCATTGAAGAAACTACTCCCTTTGTATGGTGCCAGAGATAAAGTACAAAACCAGAATAACACTGTGAATCACATAGACCTCATCCTGAGAAAGTATGCACCAGAGCCTGCCCTCTATTTGTGCTGTAGGTTTTATACCTTCTCTATCAAGTCTTTTTGCACAGAAGAATCTACTGCTTTTTCATTCAGCCTCTGCTTTCTAATACTGCTTATAAGAGTGAAACATACTTCATGTTCATATACTTTGTTTCCACCTGTACTTTGCCTCAAATCAGTCCTTCGAGGTGCATTTGGCTGTTTTATGGTATTTGTTATTTATATTAAAGCTTCTGGCAGAAGTGTTTTATTAATTTCTGTAAAAGCATGGGGTATTTGATATAGAAAAAAATAAGTGCACGACTGTACATAAAACTAAAATGGTTTACCTCAGATATAACAGAGAGCACACGTTTCTATTAATGCAGTAAGTTAATGGCATAGCAAGTGCTATCAGCTTTGGAGTGCATTAATTTGTTATGTTTGAAATGTTTGGAAACTAGGTGATGGGGATTTTTTAAGAACAAATTTCCTTTTAAGTCAAGCTAGAGTGGGTTTTTAAGATATCTGAAATAGTGGAATTTCACAATGCCGTGGTTATAGAAATATTTTAATACAGAATATAAATGTCATGTGAGCCAACAGAACCAGGCATCTGTAGCATGCTGCAGACATCTAGCTCAGAAGTGCTCAGTTATTGGGTGATTTAATAATGCTCCAGACTGCTTTGTTAGCAAAGAGGCTATTCCCAGTGTTGGGGAGATCCAGTCTTATATGTTGTGCTTGTTGGATTTAGAAATTTATTTGTGATTTATACAGCACATGATACTAGTTGCTAATTAGCAGTAATAATGTGGAAATTTTGAGCCAGGTCATTGGCTGAATATGAAAGAATATGAAAACAGACTTACTGGCTCTGTGCTGACTTCTGAACTGTCAGGAACTCTATTATTCCACTACTTGCCAAAAGCACTGAAGAAAACATGTATATCTCGCAATGAGAAGTTTCAAAAAAATCTGTGAAAAGAGCACATTAGGAATTTTTAGTTTGACAAAAGGCAATTCTGGTGAGATATCTCAGTGGGCTTGGTAGGACCTATGGAAAGTGCATAGATTTATCAGATGTAGGATGGGCATCTTCAGCAGGTGAATAGCCACATTCTGTTTGCTGAATATTGCTACATCAGCCATGGAAATGATTTAGTTTTTCCTTGATTTCTCAAATACTGACCAGAAATGAAGCCTTCCTTAGGTCCAAACAGAATTACCAAACTTCAGTGCTGATGTTCTGTTTATTTTACTGCTTGAAGTCTGTCCAGCTATTTAGGAGAAAAGTGAGATTTGCATTAGATTGGAAATGCTGCCATACTGCAGTAGGGTAAAGAGGAGGAAGCTGTGCTGTGTTTCAGCTGGCATCCATACATGGCTAGGCAGGTTGCTTTTGCTGTCTTTCAGTTCAGCCTGATTGTGCTGTCAGTTAACAGGGCACTACTGTATCTGCTTTCTCACTGGTGAGGCTACTTCTGGTCTACTTTGTAAATGTCAGGGTTATCACTTTCTCTTTCAGTTCTTTTAAGGTCCCAGTTCATTGAACTTTTTCAGCATATGCTTAGCCAGGGCTTATGTCCAATAAGCATGAGTAGGCCCATTTAATTTTAAGTAAAGAGGCTATCTTATATATACCTACACTTTAAGGCAAATTAGAAAGCCCTTCCATTTCCAAGACCTTAGTGCTTCAATTGTATTAAGGGTGCACTGTTAAACAAAATACTTGCAATGACCTCAATTATATCAACATATCTTACTGTCACTCAGTATAATGAGAAATAATTTCACTTAACTTTGCTGAGCCAGTTATTTTTCTCTATTAGTAGAGTTTTGCTTAAAGCTACCATGAAATTTTGAATTGTTCAAAGCCTTTTTTTTGATTGTTGAAAAATTACTTTTGTTCCAAGAATTGCCAAGAATACAAAAATAAGATGAATTATTTCCAGAAGGCTCTACAACTTATTTTATTTTACAAGTACTTAAAAAGACAGCATTATTTGATATTAAGTATTTACTTCTTGTACTTTTAAGATGCTGATTCAACAGTAATATTGAATGAGGAAATATTAAATTGCATCTGTATGCAAGTATTCAGCTTAACCCATTCAGACATCAAGACCAAAAATATAGTAAAACAGTAGTTAAAATGGAAATGGCCTTAAGAACGTGATGATAGGGAATATCCATTTATTTGAAGTCTTTTGTAATAAAAATGTTTACTTTGAAAACTCACTGCTATTTAAATAAAATGCTAGGATTCATCTATATGTTATTAAACTGATACTTTTATTTGTTTACCTTGAAATAGCGTTCTACATAAACAGTAAATTACAACATAGGTCTTGGTGAAAAATCACTGAGTGAATATTTACACTGAAATTCTAGAGTATATCACTTCTGTTAAATATATACAGAAACTCCTGTTTCTTAAATGGAATGAATTGTATGTGTACCTGCTGTGACAATAAAATAAGAAAAAGTGCATGGTTTGATTTGAATATTGTTGTCATTTACGAAAAGGCAATATACAAATTTAAATGTCTTTGTTGTGGTCAGGAAATTACATTTTTTTTTTAATTAGCACTTGGAAAAAAGTTAACAATTTTGTTTTCATGTATTTGCTATATCCATAATTTACTTTTTTTTTTTTTTCTAGGAATTTGTCAGGGAATATTTTTTCAAGTCTCATGAATGGACTCTTTTCTGAGTTGCTAGCTCTGAAAGCACTGTAAGTATGATTCCTTCCCTTCTTAAAAAGCCAAGAAAAACATTGCAATGAACACAGTGTAGTTGAATTCAAACAGAATTATTTCTATCAATGCTTTAGAAACATAAAATATACAGTATTCTCTTACCAATGTCTGTGTCTGCGCTGAGAATTTGGCGCGGTTCCTGACAAACCCACACTGGCAATCCTGAATGGCATCCGTATTTATTCTTTTCTACTTTATGATTTTACGCCTTTCCATATTTGTATGCATCACATTGTGTGATAACTGAATAAAAAAACAAAAGCACTCATATTAAAACCTTTGTCTGGAACTATAATGACAGTTCTGGGCTATTTATATTAAATGCACCTCTCTGAGACTTAAAAGTATACATTGGATGTTTCCGTGATTAATTTTCTACTTGAAGGTGTTTTAGTAATTAAATGTATTTTGCAGTGTGGCTTTTTATAGTACCACCTATTCACATATAAGTCAGTAGTCAGAAATACTGTTCCCAAATAAAAAAAAAAATTGGCATAATGTTTTGAAAGACATTAGGATTGGGACAGTGTGCATTATTTGTCTCAGGTTATCTGTGTAATTACTTACACATCTATACAGGATTATCTTTAGAATGTGATAATCTATATTTGAAAGACTGTGAAGAAAGTTTGTGTATGAAAATTGTGTGTACACTAACTGTGCTGTTCCTTTGTTCTTTTAGGCATTTCAACACTGATTCACTCATTTGTGACTGTAATCTGAAATGGGTCTTACAATGGGCTAGAAATGCTTCAGTCCGAATTGCGGAGGAAACTGTTTGTGCTTACCCCAGTGCTTTACAAGGACTGTCTTTTCGTAACCTGAAGGAAAACCAATTGATATGTGGTGAGTTGCACTGGTGTTTAACATCACCAACTGGAGTGGTTTGAGAGAAAAATGTTTAAAAAAAGTAGTAGTATCGCCAAAAAAAATATTAATAGCTCTGGGTTTCTTATAGCAGCAAGAAATTTAGGTATAATGCACAGAAAACACAAGTAAGATTAAAATAGAGTGGGAAAAACACAATTTGCTTATTTCATCTGAAATTGTATGTATATTGAGAGAGCACCATTGTCCTGTCTATATATTAGGTAACGTATATTCATGACATGAAACATTAATACGTGATGGTAGCCCTACATTATATATTGCATGAAACTGAAGTTTCCTCGAGGAATTTAGAGAATGTTGCCTTTAAGTTATATCTCTGACACAAATATCAGACTTTGTTCTTTTATTTTTCATTTTGTAAATCTGTTCTATACACTTCAGCACCGCTGCCTATGAATAGGATTTTTAGAATTGAATGTTAGGCAAATTCTTTAAATTTAGATCTGTAAGTGAATTGCTTTCTGAGATTTTCCACTGTAGGAAACATAAAGGATATGGGATGAGGAAGAAAACAAAAAATGCAAACGAGTAAAGAAAATTCATCTCTGGCTGAACATTATATAGCATAGGACAGAGAAACATCATGAATTTAAAAGTTACACTGCATAGAAAATATCCCTGTCTGTGACTGTGCTGGTGGGTTCCATAGTCAGAAATATTATTTGACGCATACTTCATTAATCACAGAATCTTTGGATCTTAGACTTTCTTGAATGACAGAAAGTTGGTGGGGTGATGACTTTGCTAATACCTTGTGGAAATGAAAGAAAAGCCACACTTTTATTCCCATAATCACCAAAGGAATGATGTGTGTTACTAACACTTTCCTAGCAGAATGGAGATCAGGGTCAATTGGAGTCCTAACAAAAAATGTGGTTTTAACAATGGCCAATAGAAATGTTTACAAGTTGTGAGAGATGTAAAAAGCTGTGAACCATAGGTCATTCAGTGGCTGAATTGTTAAGGAAGCACAGATATTCAGCTAGAAAGAAATAAGGAATGTGCTCTTGTGAGTGAAAGGGTGAGAAGTTTCCAGTAGCCTGCATTAATGATCATTTGAAAGTCTGCAATTCCTTCCAAATATCAAGCTACCACTTTACAGAGACCCAGCATGGGCATCTTCATAGAGATCCATTTCCCAGCAGGAAAAGTGCTGCTCCTGAAAACACTGGAACGATCAGAAGAACTCATTAAGGGCTGCTAATTGGTATTTCCAGGTTGCCAATGAATATGAGCCTGCAAATTTTACAGATGAAATGAAACAGCAGTTTCTCAGAATGTCATACTTCAATCTAATAGGACTCCCTAGCACACCTCTGATACAGAATTTATAAAACTCATCTAGCTCTTACCACTATTTATTACGTCCAGAACACTTGACAGGATCTGTAATGACTGCCAATAACTTGACACCACTTTTAATATCCTCAGAGAGCTTGCTGTTGATTGTATGTGCTGAGTGTTCCACCAGCTCTGTAGTGCCTGCCAGGTGCTTCGTGGTGCTCATAATGTCTGTTGAGCAGCTCATGGTGCCCACAACAGTAAGCAATTTCATAGTCAGTAGATTAATTTGAACTTAGGCGTAATAGAAACCTCTCTGGGACTAAAATAATAACAACTATTGGGAATGTTTACTGAGTAATATGTGTTGAAATATGCATACAGCTGATCAGATGAAGCATATCTTAAAGAAAACATTAAGAAGTGGTTTATAGATTGAAAAGTGCCCATGAACATCTTCCACACTGCCAAAAGTTTGTACTTAGATTTACTGATCTTCGTTCTATATGCTAGAAGATACTCATGAGGTATCATTGTCACAAGATGAGAAAAAAAAAATTGAAGGGGAAAAAATTAGTAGGAAAAAGGCAAAAATCTTCATAGGGTAGAATGAAGCAAAAAGTCAAAATATGTGACAGGGAATGAAGGAGCAACTAGACAGTAAGAATTTCTGAATAGCTACAGGGGATAGTTTGCTATGAGCTTTTTACATCTGTTTTGCATTTTTATAAGAGATGAAATGATCTTTCAAATTTCTTCTTGGCAAATCCTTCTCATACATCTGATTACTGAAGTTAGCCAAAGAAGACACCCATTCAGCAGTTAGATAAGTGCTTTTGGGATTTTTATAAAAGTTAATCTAAGTAATAGCACAGTTTGTAATTCACAAGAATCTACTTCCACATTTTGTTAACAGCATGTAAGAACTACTTAAATCTTCTTTACCAAAAATCTCAAGCTCTCAGAAATGTGCCATAAAGCAATTTTTGACAGGTTTGGAAATAAAGCTGAAAAGTTGTTTGACGATAAAAGATAGTTTTTTAGTTTTGTACTTAAACATGAGGGACTGCAGTGAGTTCATAACAGTATGGACAGAATGTAGTTCTAAAAAATGATGATGAATTTGGCTTCATGTAACTCCTTCTTACTGTTTCTCCATAATTTCAAATGAAACTTACTCAGTTTACTGGAGGAAAATTACATTTTCATGAATATCCGAATGCAGTGCTCTAAATTCCACCTGAGATTTGAGAGTATTCTGTGATTTTTTCTCTTGTGCCCACCATCATCAGAGTTTGATTCTATAGGCCATGTTTTTCATTCAGTGAAGACTTGTATGAGTTTGTCTTAATGGGATTACAAAAGATAGCTCTTAAAGGGAGCTTAGCTAGACAGATGAGTGAAATACTAGACTTTATTTTCTGTCTCAGAGTTACACTGATACTATTGAGCTAACAGTTTCAAGTAGTAAAAGTTCATTTGTTCTGAAAATTACAACTGTCAATGTAATGCAGAACATTGAGGCTTGGAAACGTGCTGACTTCCTGTCTCCGTGTGTTAGATTTTGTTTAAAGTTTAGAAAATAGTTGACAAAATACCAGTTCAGGAACAGATAACTGCTTCTCGCATAGGTCTTCTACAAATTAATGTACTGCTTTTATACTTGTAGATTTTTTCTACAATTGGGGTCAGTCTCTGATCATTTTTAACTAAAAATGTGCTTAAAAAGTAATATATATATTTAAGAAATATATTGAAAGCATTTTGACACAATATCATATTGTTTTGCAATTTCTGTGCACCAAGTGAAAAATAAAATGCACGTATTCAGTTATTCTCTTAATACCAGTAGCTTTTCAGGTTTATCCTAATATTTGTCCTCATATTGCTGTCTTGACTATTTACAAAGCAGATAAGTTGAAAGAACTAGATCATAAATTTATAGAATGCTTAGGGTTGAGAAGAACCTTAAAGATAATCTAGTTGCAACAACCCTACATTGAACAGGAACATCTCTCACTAGAGCAGAATGCCCAAAGGGATCCATCTGACTGGGCCCTGAACACTTCAGAGATGGGGCAGCCCTTAATCAGTTCTTCTGATGGTTCCAGTGCCTTACCACCCTTACAGTGAAGAATTTCTACCTAATATCTAACATGAATCTTTCCTCTTTTAGTTTAAAACTGTTACCTATTTCTACGTTCTCTGATCAAGTTTCTTCCCATCATTCCTGTAGGCTGCCTCTTGATACTGGAGGCAATTATCTCCCTTGATCTGCTGAGTGTTCCTTCGATGCAGCCAGGATATTACTGACTAAATGCAGTATTTTGTTAGTGCTCAGGAAGTTTAAGCGTAGAGTTGTCTAGATTTTTTTTTAAAGTCATGTTGCTCTACTTGACTAGGTGGTTTGATACATATGCATCCACATCACTACATCACAGCATTTTCAGGCAAACAAATTTTACTGATTTGCTTCAGCAATAGACTGTAGGACAAAACTCAAAAGAAGATCTAAGGTACAGGATGATTTATTAGCCTATACTGCATGCATCACTGAAAAAGGAAACAAATATAATCTCAAATGTTACATATGTTCATTCTGAGATATACTTTCAGGGGAGAGTATGAGTAAGGGCTAACATTGCAACTGAGTCATTTCCCTTTCTTTTATTAACATGGATGAGACAGCATCTGTCTTAAATCTCATCTACCTTCCCAGGAGTAGGTTGGAATCCCTGGGTTCAGGAGCCTTTTTTTTCAGACACCAAGGGTGTCCAGAAACTGTTTTTGAATTCTGATAGTTCTCAGACTGCTCCATGTTCATGAAATTCAAATGTAGAGTATTTCACTCAACTTAGAGGGATTGCTACAGTATGCTGCTTTGAAAGTATGCATTATGAATATTATGCATATGTGTATTCTACCTATTGTAGAGTGTCCTTTAGTTGCAGTGAATAGAATTGTAACTATGTACACTAAACTTAAATCTTTGATACTCAAGTAGGACTTTCACTATGGTTAACAGGGAATGAATACTCCAAATTCAGAATAGTTTTATCTATTTGAGGTCTTTATGATTCAGATTCTAGCATGCCTGAGGGCTCTGTCTACTGAGAAAAGGGTTAACAAAGAAAAAGATAAAAATCCATAGTACTGAGAATTGCAGTGAGACAAAGTGAAAGATAGCTGCAAGTTTTGAATTTCCAGGAGTTTGAATTACTACTCGGTCTCTAAATTCTGTAAAGTACCTTAGCTTAAAATGTTATCTCAGTTATTGTCAATCATAAAATATGATTGAAGTGTCCTTTTTTTTTGGCATAGCAGACACCCTGATTATGAGGGATACTTCTAAGGTAGGGATACAACTCAAAGGCATACAATCATTTTACTTGTGTTCTGCTTCTCAATTCAAGAAGTGTTTTTTGGGAAAGATAAATAAGATGTTGAGTATATTGAGTGGAGAGAGAATGCAGTTGTTAGAGCACTGTTTATACTTAAACAGTACCTTGCGTTTTGTAGCTTTCCTCACTTCACTGAGAATTCATCCTCTGAAGAAGCAGAGTCAGGTTAAAATATAAGTACTTTCTGCTTGGATGCCCTGTACCCGTTCACTTTGAAACTTGCAGAAAGTGGGGGAAAAAAAGTGCACATTTATATTCTTTAAATACTCTTCTAACATGTGCTCTTAGAAATTTCTTGACCATTTTAACACTTCTTACAATGAAATTTCTGACATCTAGCCTGTATTTCTCACACTTGAATATCACCAGAACATTAAGGCATATTTCTCTTGGGCCATATGTAGTTGTCTAGTATATTTTCATAAATGTCTTTTTTTTTTTTAGTCTTGCCTAAAATACCACTAGAAGTCAGAAGATTCAAGACCTTTTAGATCAATTACGGAAATGTCATTGAGGGAAAAATTAAAAAAGGAATATTTTCCTTTAGATGCATACTGTATAAAGCACTTTTTTCCCCTTCAAAATACAGTGTGGCTTTAACTGCTTTCTCAACAGTGCTGAGAAACAGTTGAATACCAATGTTTCATAGCCTGTGAATGTTGAAATGTGCTTAGAATTTTACCTGATGTACTTGCACATCATTTTCCCTTTATCCTTAACAAAGCCTGCTTCCTCCATGTAATGGGAAGAATTTTGAAAGAGACATGTGCTTTTAAAATGTCAAAAATAGAAATTGGGAAATTTTATTTTTGGATGAGTGGTTTTTCAGTATTTGATTTTAAGCTTGAAATCAAGAGAATGCATTTAAGCCTCATTCTGCATCAGCTTTTAGGAACAGCCAAATATTTTGTGCCAGGGATGCTGAGAGAAAAATGAGATTTGAAATTACTTTTTCAGATGGTGGCAAAAATATATTATCTATATTGCCGCAGGAGTCTTAACATAATCATATGTATCTGTATGTAGATTGTTTTTGGAAGTTTTCTTTCCCACATGGATTATACTCAAAACCAAATACTGGCTGAGTGTTAGTAAGGTATGTTTCTTCATTTGTTCCTCTCAATGTACACGAAACATCTTTTTGGCATCATTTGTTATTTACTTAAACTTAGGGATAGGCTTGAGATTATTGTTTCAGCCATTTCTTTCTTCATTTACATGCCATTCTTACCACATTAACACAATGTAAATATTGAAGTGTGGATTTTATTCAGTATATAGTAACTGACTAAACTCAAACTTTCAAGTATAAAGAAGGATGGATTAATTATTGAGATTTAGAACCCAATCCTGCAGTTTCCTGACAGCCTACAGCCTGCTGCATTCGTGCAAAGCATCATTCTCTTCAAGAGTATGCAGGATCAAGACCTTACTCCAATTCTGCAGGGAGTGCCTAATCATATGAACAAGTTTAATGATATTTGAATAGGAATATGCGCATTATTAACCTTTCCCAGGATTAGGTTTTGCAAGATGAAGATAATGCTACAATTATAGTTAAATCCTCTTACAATTCTATTTTGCAGTGTTGGGATTTTCTTTAATAAGAAAATATGGGTAGTAATAATCTGTCTATAAATCAAATACCTTTATCATAAATTTTGAACCTTTCAAAGACTGATGTGGTAGATTAATGTTCTGTCTGAGGTAAGTGAACCATTTTATGTATCAAAATTTTCAATGGGTAACCATTAGGTAGCATGAAACCAATAAACTCTAACCTTTTGGCTCCAAACTGTAGATTTCTCATCTAAATGGATCATTCTCAAACTGGGGGGAAAAAAATAGAGTACTTTAAATTTAATATCAGGCATTATTACCTAATTTGGTGATAATTTAAAACACTGCAAAGATGGGTGTACAAGATGAATAATATTAAAAAAAGAAAAAAAAACAAAATATAAAAGAAGCATTACAACAGTAATTAATGAATTTAAAGGATGAGATTTTACTACTACATGATTTTTTTGCATCTCTACTCACACATGAAAATATAGTTCAGTAGAATGCTTTACCACAGAAATCCTGCTGATATAGATGCTGGAAATACATATAATTTGTTTCTTTCCCTAACTTACTCTTAAATTATATCAGTGTTTATTCATGTATAGTTGTATCTGATTTTCTACATTTTCTTTGCTGGCCTGTTCCAAAAAGCAAGCAAAATACTGAATGGAAAATGTAACTAAAAGGTATTGAGGAGAATATTAGTGAAATAAACCTTTTTCAGTCTTCTAAACTCACACCCCCGGAGACTTGACTGGCCATCTCCAAAGCATAGCTGCTCTTGAACAAACTAATGGTAAGACAACTGGCCTTGGAGTACAATACATGTTACTGAATCGTAATAAAGTAACATATAGAGTTTAATTCTACCGTAGTAATTTCTAGATAAAAAGATACAAATCTCTGTCAAATGTGTTAGCATTGTCCATTTAACAGCACTGATTACAGTTTGTTATAATTAATCTTATTTCTTTTATATTTTTTAATGGAAAAATTCCATATAAAGCAAACATCCTTACGTTCTCTGTTATAATTAAGAATGTATTCTAGTGATATTTCACGTTTTTATAGCACTTTCCATATATGCCACTTTTCTAAAATGTATAAAGATGCCATAGAGAGCTGTGATTACTGGCACTGTCATTTGTGCTGATAGGAGTTTGGAAATGGAAACCTGCATACAATGACTGTGGCAAGTTCTGACTTCAGCACAACTGTTGCTTGTTCTGCATCTTGAGATTTTTACCTATCATTGTCCAGCAGTCTCAAAAGATAGAGGGGTACTCATGCTGACTGATGGACTGTGTACAATTAGGGACAATCACTGCTGCTTTGAGACTTTTCTGCTGCTTCCTTGGTGTAAGTAATGATAAGAAAATAGAGAGAAAGTGGTGAGTGGTGCTTAAGGTTTGAAAAGATGAGTGCTACCACTGCAATTTCCAGACAGATAAAGGTAATCAATGTATTTTGTAGAGCTAAGTGTGTTATCTCTGCCCCTACTCAACCATTTTTACAAACTGCAAGGTGCAATGAATGTACATAGCTGCCAGCTTGCTTGCCATAAGGACAATTTGAGTAATCAAAATTAGCTTTCTAGCAATGGCTTCTGACTCTTGCTAGTGGAGGAAATCATGTTGATAAATCTTTCAATACCATAGTTGCCAATATGTCACAGTCCAGTTTTACTTTTTGTCACATGTGAAGTTTTAGGTTGTGGCAGACATTCAAATGTTTCAACTTCTCCCTAGCATGCAAAATAGAAGGCTTCTGGGATGAATTAAAAACAAGGAGCTGAAAAATGGCAGCAGGTGTATTTGACAAGGAAGATGTTAATGGTGAAAAAAGCTGCCATTCTTATCAATTTCTGCTAGATATGCCGAAGCGAGACATGGGCTTCATTTTGCATACACACACACATAGATAATATTTTTGATTAGTTGATTAATTGGACAGTAATCTTAAATTTCCTTGTGGAAATTTATCAATACCTGTAGTCATTTTACAAATTAATGTTACATTTGGCACTTTTATTGTATGCTATGAAGTGAAACCTGCTTCCTTTGTATTTCTACTTATGAAGTAAATCACTGCTATCATCAGTGAGAGTGTTTTTCCACTGAACGCTCATTTGAAATGCTTGTAATGGACACAACACACATCAGTGCCTAGACCTAGTGCCAAACTGATAATTTATTTTCACAAGGGCTTATGAATATGGGGTAAAGTCATGTAGAGATGAATGGGTTACATGGCTGGACTTGTCATCCACCTGCTGAGTGCTGGCTGAAACCTTCATCGCTTGCTAAGTCATGCTACGCATTGAATATGAGTCACACATTTTCCAGATCAACCTTCCTTAGGTTCTTTTAATTGAGTGAGTCTGAGAAGTTTTGAAATCCAAGTACTTCTCTGTGAGGCTGTCATCCAAAGCTATGAGTGCAGCACTTCTTGGCAGGGCTTTAATCTTCTGTTCTGCTGATATGGGGTGCATTTATGAGGTAAGCTAACCCAGATAACTGAAGGACAAGCAACAGCCTGGAGTTACTGTAGCTAACTCAGACAAATCCTGGGACTGCTGCATCTGTTCAGATTCCTGAAGCAGCATCTGTGTTCATAACAGTGCCCCAGTCCACTGACTACTATGCCTGCTCAAAAGACATAGACTCTTTCTTTCTCTCTTTCTCATTGATGAATTAATAGAATTTCACAGAAATAATATAAAACATGTAACTGAAAATAAAACAGTATTATTTTGGGAAGTCTTTTTCTTAGGTTAGTAGCTGTTGGGTTTTTATTTTTTTTTCCCAATTATATTTTAGTATTTCATTGTAGCACTTAGCATTGCAAACTAAACTTAAAGATAAGATTTAATTTTGAGATGCTGCAAAAAAATCATCTCCTTTATGTAGTGGTTGCAGCCTTGCCCATGGCAGGAGTTTTCGGGATCAGTGATCATTAAGTTCCCATTCCAAACTAAGCCATTCTGTGATTCTGTGATCCCTGCCTGGAAAACGTGTATGCATGCAGGTCAAAAGGACCAATAAAATGGTATGGAATGTGCCTTGCCCAGCTAGATTTATGAAATTGGTGGCAATAAGGCGCTATGCTACAAATAGGAGCTCTACTTGTTTTCTGCGGTGAGTAGTACATGAATATGGATCAAAGTCTTCTTGTCCGAAGCCCGGAAGACTTATCTCATTTAGTTGTGTTTAATACATCTTGGCATCTGTATTTTCTTCATATCATGTTAAAACTGAAACCACACAAAGCTTTTATTAAAACTGAAGCTTGGCTCCAGTTATTTGTTCATTCTTGACTTCCTTGGCATGTGGGATGGTCTGTGGCATTCTGCACCAAATTCTGCAATATGGAATTGGCATTTATGTACTGGCACCTCTTCTTTTTGGCAAGATTGGCCTTCAGAGCAATTAAAATAATTGTGTTGCTTTGGATTGGTTGTTTTTTTTTTTTCTGCTCAATAAATATCAACAGATGTAATTTGCTTCGTCAGCAATTCAAATTTTTAAATGATGTTTATCAGGTTTTTTTCTTCATTTTCATCTGTCCTTTTTATTGGACCTGTTCTTTCATTTTGTCCTCACTTCCAGCTTCTCTCCACTGTGCTTTCCATGCACATTTCTTTCCCACTGAGATTGTATACAAATATTAGAGCTCTAACTCTCACTTTTGTCAGCAGGATGTGCTGCACTCTGTAGGTGTACTCAATTCAAATAAAAAGCCCATTGGCAATACAACAAATCAAGTGATTAACAAGAAACAAAATGCCAACCTTTTTTTTCTTTTTTTCTTTTCTCTTGTTCCAAATGTTTGCAGTGCACTGTAGCAAACTGATTTCCTACTGAGAGGCAGAAGTCAATGGTATATCCTAGCATATGTGAATTGTGATACTGCATAGATGTGGAGGCAGCCTGGATAGACTGTGGAATTTTCTATTTCTTGGCATGTGAATGCTACGAGTATGGACAAAGCCAGTTAAAGAACCCACAAAATGTATAGCAGAAAACTGTGTACTGGTCTAAATGCTCTAGTGTGGTAACCAGGATATTGCTGTTAGGAGCTGTTAAACTTTTGCAGGCTATATATACAGGAGAAAATGTAACATACTGTGAGGTGGGCCATGCTTTCATTTTCTGTGCTCATGTGTCCACTATTTTGTGTTGGTCTAATGATCAGCCTATTTTCTGTAGTTTTGATGTAGTCCTATTGCATGAACCAGCTTTTGAGTTTCCATAATTTTGATTGTTAAAACAGGAAGGAGTTTCCATTCATTATAGGTACATATTCAAGTGTGATCATATAATGTAACCAAAGTACAGATTAGAGATGCATTGTATGTCTCCATCTCCAAGGTATCTGTAGAAACATTTGTCTTCCACGTGTATCCAGTGATAGCAGTGATTCCTTCACGTTCCATATTTTCAAATAGTGAACAGAAAAGGACAAAATTGTAAGGAAAATCAAACTATTATTAAGATCTCAAAATGTGAATTGAGAGGGGAAAAAAGCATCAAATATTCCTAGTTGTGCATCATGAATTGTTTTATAAAGTAACTAAAGGAATACACATTGAAACTTTGATATAGCTTGTTACCCTTCTGTTCTAGTTAATGGTCATTAGAATCGTTTCTATTTTCTTTTCAACTTCCTATATATATTGGGGCACCGCATGCATAAAAATGTGCACAAATGTAGTCTCTGTGAGAAGTATTCTTAGGTAATATTCAGATACAGTGGTGTGTGTGCAACCTGATTCCTCTTTGATATGCCTTCAGTGTTCTTGTCTAGAGCTAATCTGAAATGCAAGATGTGATAGCATAAAGAATAGGGCCTTCAGTCAACAAAAACCTTTTCTGCTGAGGAATGAGAGAGAAAGAAAAAGGTGTAATTACTGTAATGATGGGTTAGACCTTTAGATTCATGCTGCAATCAGTGATTCCTGTGGTGCTCTGCTGCAATCACGGTTCAATGCTGACTGGAGAGACAAGACAGGTGAAGACTGTAAAACACTTCAGCAGCTGTTGGTCTAAATGCCCATAGGAGATTCACACCTCTCATTTGCTGATGGTGCTGACTCCAGACTTAAGGGCAGCAGAGTGGATCATCTTGGGGAAAAAAAAAAGAAAAAGAAAACTGCAAACTACTTTAAATCTTACGAGACACTTAGATCTGTATTTACATATACATAAAACCTCAGAGTTTACAGATACTTAGTTGGCATTAATCTCCTAATCAAAGAGAAAATTTCTGTTGCCAAAGCTGTTATATTTCAAAAGTGCTGTCAAATCAATGCCAAAATCATTCAAATACTTTCAGAATCTCTGTCTTTTTTACTTCTTTATCCCCATTGAAGCCTGAGAATTTATTTACAGCATTCGTAAATACTTTTATTTTAATGATGAATTTAAAGGCTTGTAGAATTATGGATTTAAAATAAGTATGCATTCCCAACAGGTGCTGGTGAAACTATGCAGTCATTTTATAGCCATTCAGGATAAAGGGTATTGGCGCTAATCCTAAAATTTGTATTTGTGCAATTAATCCGTGTTTCTGTGAGCTGTCTCTGAAGTCAACTGGAACTTTTGCATGAGTAATAGTCGCAGAATCAGTCCCAGTCACTTAAGTGATGATTACCCCTTTAAAATAACAGATTAACTCTGGCAATCATTTTTTAAATAGACATGCAGATGTGTTGTAGAAATATTCAAATGCACCTTCCTTCCATAGAAATTGTACAAGTTTTACTTTGTAAATGTGCTTTCAGCATTATTTGTCAATTTGTGCAAACAAAGTATGTGCATTCCAAAAGGATATCAGAAAGATATTCTATCCTAATGATTAGCCAAAGCACGTTATCTTCACTCTGTATCTTTGTTGGTACTTGTATGATTTGTAAGGAAAGAGCAGATGAGCAGATCACTGATGTCATTGATGTTAATAATTTTTGTCATTTTGATACGCTGCAATGAAAAAAGAAAAGTTTAATTTGCTTCTGTTAATTTTGAAAATCTGCATGGAATAGTTCATCTGTACTCCATTTCTGAGTTTGGTCTTACTCCCAGGGCTGAACAAGAGAAGTGATAACCAGCTATAATGGCATAGATAAAATTGCGGTTAGTGATACACGACATCTCTATGTTGTGGCAACTTGCATAGTTTCACTGAAGATATACTGATAGGTTAGTTTGCACTTACTAATTTGTAGCCTCATAACACAATGTGTCACTCACTGCTTGAGAAAACAACTTATGTTTGACGTAATACAACATTGTCAAGTTAAAAATGAGAGATTAATGAAAAGTTTGATTTGATTCCTGTGAGTTCTGTATACTGCTGTTGTAGTTATGACAGTGAGTTTA
Organism: Centrocercus urophasianus; assembly: GCF_019232065.1. NCBI lineage: Eukaryota > Metazoa > Chordata > Aves > Galliformes > Phasianidae > Centrocercus > Centrocercus urophasianus. The sequence continues at coordinate 13,623,721 of NW_024884722.1, forward strand.
ATTTTCTGGACTCTGCTTTTATTTTCTTTCGTTTGGGATATTTGAATGTAACCAGGATAAAGAGATCAGTCTGTTAATTTGTCTGCAGACAATAACTTTGCTTATATTCTATACTTGACTTCATAATAAAGACTGTAGTGTTTTGGAGACAGGGTAGTCTCAGTTTTCAAGTAAAAATGTCTAATGTAAATCACCAAGCCTGTAACTGTTATGAATGGAGTAATGATCTGGTTTACTTTCTCTTCTTTTAGTTAGAAGTCCAACATGGTATAAAAATATTAAGTATGTTTCAAGGAAATTGTAGTAATGTATCCATGCAGGCACAAGCAGAAGATATATGAGCAAATAAGGAGTGATATCTGAAGCATGCCCTTTATAGTCACAGCAGGCTTACAACATTTTAGTAGATAGCAGTCAGCCCCTTAATCATCTGTGTGCTACTGCCAGGCAGCAATATCACAAATTCACTCATGCACAAATCCTCCGTATTATGCTGGCCAGCATTCCTTCTCTGTGAAAAAAGCAAAATGATCCCTCTCACTGTTTATTCAAAATAGGTGGTGAACATGCTATTTAACGTTTAAATGCCCTCAAAGTATTGAGAGCCCAAAGCTATGTTTATAAATGCAGCATCTCACAATTTAACTCTTCTAAAGACAATATCTGAATGATATAAAGAAGTGTGTTAGAGTGGGGTGCTGAGTAAAGGAGGAACAAACGCTATCAGTAGTCCACAGTTTTTAGCAGTGCTAGAACCAGTGATTATGGCTTGTGTTCTGGTTAAGTACATCTGTATATATGTGACAGGAAACAGAGAATTTTAAGCAGGAAGTTGAAGATAAGATTGTAAGCAGTGAAATAGAAAAAAAGGTTAAAGTATTTGTTGGAAAAATAGATGGTTGAGATTTTCACTACTGGTGGAAATGTGGAAGGGTGACCTTTCAACTGACAGCCCTGTAGGCTGGATAGATATTAATGATGAGACATTTTTAAACAAAAGTCGAAGAAAAATAAGGGGGAGGAGGGCATAGCTTAAAAATTCAGTTTTCTCATCAAGTTAGAGGGGTTTCCAAGATGCAGAACTGTAGGCAGGTATTGTGGCTAAGATGAGATTGTAGTAATACAGTTAAATTCACCCAGACTCATTCAGTTCTTTTGGTATTGTAGGCTGAAGTGAAAAGGTTATATTTTAGGAATATCATGCAGTATATTTTAGGAATTATCATGCAGGTTCTCCATGGTAGCATCTTCTACAGTCAAGTGTGTGAGTCCTTAGAATTTTTATTGCCACTAGAATTTTTACATGATGATAACAGTGTATCAGAGGGGATAATTTTCCTACTTAAATAGTCTATATCAGAAAAAGAGAAGATATGGTTTTCCTTTATTCCTTATTATCCTATAAATCATGATCTCCACTTCTCTCTTTAGATGTGGACTGCCTGTTTCAATACCTTTCCAAGAATGCTCCTTTTCAATGATCTGCTGTTACTTTCAAGAAATCATATTAATCGAACAAAGCATAGAAAATATTTTACAGAAACAGATACTTTCAAAATCTACTAATAAAATGTGAAAGGAAGAAATACCATTTAGAGATTCATTATTAAGAGATGTAGCCTTTAATTTCTGTTTAGGCTGTGAAGCTAAGAGTCTTCCAGTAGTCTCAAAAATGTATTTGCCTTCCAAACTTAAAATGTTCTTTATTTTTTTAGTTGACCTTACAAATTTGGGTATGTGATGTTAGCAATTGTTTTTCATAAGACTCTGATTAGAATAAGAATATGCAATGTTCTTAGAGACTATTTTTGAGGGAAAAACAGGAAAGAGAAAGTTCAGGAAAAAAAGGTGATGAAATGTACTGCACTATGAAATAGTAAAATAGAGATTTAGATGAATATTTAATCTTGAGTAAACATCTAGAATATGAAGATGACTTGTGGAAGAGGCAGAAGGAGGAAGGAACAATGAAATAAGAAATAATGGTTGAACTGGAGAGCAAAGTTTACCATCTGTTATTAGCTTTGTCAGTATCCAAATCCCAGGCACATGAGATAGTTTAGGCTCTCTGGAGTGGCTGAATTTTGCAGTGGCAATTCCAACCTCTGACAGTGAAGTGTCTTGTAAATGTTAATTGTGCCTGAATTGATAGGTGTATCTTTTTCTTTAATCAGAAGACTGATTTTTGTCTGTATAGCTCTGCAGTAAACATTTTGCTTTGAGCAGAAGGTGAGACTGGAAGATCTCAAGATATCCTTTCCAATCTCAACCATTCTGTGAACTATTCTGTAAATACATTCTGTGGACAATCTAGTAATTCTGTAATCACTGGTCACATGTTAATAAAAGATCTGATTCCTAAGGTTGACATCATTGTCAGAGTTAAGTGGATAATATGTGGGCATATATTTTATCTTAGTATTTTAATAATCTAGAAAGTTAGACTTGTATACAATTAGTCCACTTTATTCATAAGACAAAAAAATAATTTTGAGATTTTGAGAGTTTTTTTCCTCTTTACATTTGTTGGCTTTCTCTGCAGCTGGACCTCTGGAGCTTCCTCTTTTCGAGCTGATCCCCTCACAAAGACAAGTGGTTTTTCATGGAGACCGCTTGCCCTTTCAGTGTACTGCAACCTACGTTGACAAAACTACCCAAGTACATTGGTACCACGCTGGTCGACTTATTGAAACAGATGAAGAGAGTGGCATATTTGTGGAGGACAGCATCATTCATGACTGTTGTTTAATTACACGGTAATGTATAAACATCTCTTGTAATATTCAGACTTGTTGACAAGGTGAAGAGATGTAAGCTAGAAATAAGCCTCATTAAAACTTACATCAAAAGATGTTTTGTTTCAAGTAAATCAGTTGTGCTTGAATCTTAACACACACATGTAGATTTTTCTTGGCTATGAGTGGATGTGTTTGCAAATTGAATTTCTTGTGTGTAAGTATCCAGATTTGAGCCAATGCAGGTTTGAGATAGATAAGAACAGAATTTCTTACACAGCAAGAAATGCTGAAAAATAAGTATATCACGATCACTTCAGTAGCATACTGACCTACCGCCATTTAAAGATTGAGTTGTGTCCATTTATGAAGAATCAATAATTTAAAAGACCTGGATTATTTTTTGTAGGTGCTAGTATATCAGATACTGCATTCATTTAGCTAGGTAACCAACAAGAATTTTTGATTCTTATTAAAATTTTTCTCATATTCAGTGACTATTATTATCTTTAAGCCTCTCTGTCCTTGAGAAACAGATCTACAGAAAACTTTGCTGATGTGAAAAATGAGAAGAGAAATGAAGTAGGATAGGCTTCCTTAAAAAGAAGTACCAACTAATATAATGTTATTTGTCAATAGCCATATTGTTCAAGTTTTGCTTTGGTCTTCCCTTTTAAATCTTATTTATTAAGTTACTATGCATTCTTATATTTTTGGTTTTCATCATAGAGTCTGGGCTTGTCACTAAAAACTGCTGAACTGTCACAGACATCCTTTTGTTATCTGCCAATTTCCATCATTGATCAAAAAAGTCAGATTCTGAATATGAGGTGGAATGAAAATAGTTATGCTAATTAGCTCTGGATCATCGTTAGCTTCTTTTCACTCAGTTGCTCTCTATTAATATGATTGACCTGAAATGCTTCTGAACTATCAAATGAAAGTTACAAAGGGAGTGAAATTAATTCCTCTCCACTGGGATCTTCCGGTCTTACTGACTTTAATTTTGTCTGCTCACTGGGTATTTGACCCCTTTTGGAGTGGATCAAGAGACACGTATCTGACCTACTCTAACAACTACTGCTTTTTTTTTTTTCTTTTTTTTTTTTTTTTTAATATTGATGCGTAGGACTGTAGTGGATAACAAAAAAGATTTTCAGACGAATTTGTATGGTAATACCAGCTGCAGGAGCTATTATATAACTATCAAGTAACTTAAATTAAAGTACGTTCCTTTTATATCCGCAATATCACAATTAAAAGACATACTGCTAATCACCTCAACTGAATTTTATTTTGCATTATATAAGTGATTTGTAGAGAATATATTCATATACTGTAGTAAATGTCTCAAAACGTTTAAGATTTTTCAAAATTGATATCCCTTTGAAATTTAAGTTTAGAAGTTGCTTGACCGAATATTACCTTACATTGAAGGAGGGAAGATTTAGGTTGGATGTTAGGGGGAAGTTCTATACAAGGAGAGTGGTTAGGCCCTGGAACGGGCTGCCCAGGGAGGTTGTGGATGCCCCGTCCTTGGATGTGTTTAAGGCCAGGTTGGACAGGGTCCTGGGCAATCTGATCTGAATGTGTGTGTTTGGTGGCCCTGCTAGGCAGGGGGGTTGGAACTACATGATCCTTGAGGTCCCTTCCAACCCGGGTGATTCTGTGATTCTGTGATTCTGTGATATTGGTTAATTTTTGTTAGACTATGAAGTAGAAACCCTTGTCCACCATAGCAGTGTTTTAATAAGAATTACTGATTTGTTACCTACATCATTTAGCTATTAAATAGATGAACTCAATGATCATGTTGCAGTATACACTGGGGCCAAGCATTCTGAATAAATATCTTCTAGATACATCATAGCATTTGCTGTTATATACTGGAAAATTTGACTTCACCAAGCTATGTGATACACACTGTCAAAATGAGGCAAACTATTTTTTGAATAAAACTCAGAACCTCTAAACAATTATTTCTATTGCTCTTTTGTTTGAGCTGCATGTTTCATTTCACACTACAGTAAGGCATCAATGCTGCATTTCTTATCCAACATAATCCTTATCCAATAGTGGTACTAGTACTTAAAAAAAAAACATGGTTCTGCTTTGATCAAGGAACTGATCAGTATTAATTGAGTGCAGGCATGGGAGACTGTGCTTTTGGAAAGTAGCTTCCAGAAAACATATTATTTTGAACTCAGTGATTTTATTTATATAAATTACAGATTATGCGTTGCCTCTTCAAGGTGAAAATGAGAAAACTTTGTTCAAGTTATGACTGTAAAAACTCTACTGAGCATTTCTTAATTTTACTCTTATTTTCATGGCTGTCCATACTATAACTCTTTACATTATTACATGCAATTACACACTGTTTTGTGACGATTAATTCACAGTTGTATGACACACTGCGAAACACCACGAAGACAATGCCTTCCTGAGGTTATCATATGTTAAGTATCACATTTGGAGTGAAAATAGAAGTAATTTAAAATCATCTCTTACAGTCTCTTATTTTCCTTCCTCTACATACTTTTTAAAGCAAATATTGCAAACGTTCGCTCTCTGGCTTTTCTGTGATTATACTAAAAGATACACTTTGGCTTGTGCTGCTTAGCAATTTAAGATTTCTAAAGGGTAGTTTTGAACACAGAGGTGTAGTCTTGTTCCAAAAGCTGCTTATTCAAACATTTTTTTAGTGGTTATTTTATTAGGTAGTTGCAGATATTTCTGGACATGGATTTACAATACAAATATCATGCTAAGCTCTTCTGTTTTATTAACTGGCGCAGTAGAAGAATAAAATATCCAATGTGTGTTTTTTTCCTCTTATGTTAAAGCAGAGTAAACTAAAATAAATGTTTTTGTTACAATAATTAAACTAAAGTTTTGAACTGTATTCTGGACAGTGACATTTTTCTTGGCAAAGAGTATTCTTCATAGGAGATCTTGAGGAGGTATTTTCAATTCTGCTGCTAGCTCACATTTACCATTTCTTGCCAATGATAATAATATTTGATTTTGCTCATGTTTAATTTTCTGACATTATGCCTGTGTAAAAATGTCATAGTCATACATGAAAACGTAAATGTGATATGGAACTAGTTTTCTATCGTCTGTGAATGGGTCTGTTTGAAATTGTGACTTGTGTTTGCATGAAGATGTCTTAATTTCTTATGGGTGGAATATTAGATTATGAATGTGATGACGGTAAGGGGCAATAAAACAATCCACATCCCAGAAGCTCCCAGCAGCACTATATCTTTCCCTACTGTTTCTCCTCTCTGCCAGGAGAGACGGAAAGGTAGTATTAGAATATTAAACCAAAAAAGAATGTATTTTAGTGTTATAAACCAGTGTATTTTAGTGTTATGAATACAACTTCATAGTATTGAAAGACTTTGATTTTTGAGAGTATCTTAATCATCCCATAGTCTGTAGTGACTATTCTAATGTCTCTTTAATCCTATTTTGTAAATACTTTTGCTAAATGTTTAACAGTACTTATATCTCTGACAGCTGTAATAGTTGCTCTGGGGCCATTACAGTTCACACTGTCTCTTTCTGAAAACGTTAAACTTTGTAGAAAGTTAAGAATCCGTAAAAAGGAGTGTTATGATCAAAGCAAGTAACATGCTCTTAACTGAACATACGGCAGCTGGTGCTGGTGTCAGTAAGTTGTTCATGTATAATTTTGCATTATGGTGTAGAGATAGATTTGCTGTTGGAAATTCATATTATTAGGTCTCAGCTGTTATCCCCCACAAGAATTGTCTTATCTTAAAAGGTGTCCTATTTCAGTCTTTCAAACATGACTGCTAAATGTAGTCCTTAATAATAATAATGAAAAGGAAGTAAGCTTAAGAGTCTGGCTTTGCTTTACTTTGTTTTTTTTTAAGTATACAGTGATTCCTTATATTTACACAGCAGTCTGCTGCCAAAGTGGGATGGTTGAAAGTAAATAGTGAAAGAAATAATAATGTTGAGATAAGAGAATATGGAACTACATCTGATCCTTTAGATGTAACAAGGACAGGGGCATCAGTAAGAATGTTTGTTTTAAAATTAATACATAAAATGTGTATATTCATTTCAGAAAGCTGTTTTTTAACTTACATAATTATTTGGAAAACTCCAAAAATTCCACCTGCAAAAAAAAGTGTGATAGGAGAGAAGAACCTCAAATAACTATCTCCTTTTATTGTAATAATCAAGAAACTGGGAGAAAAATTAAAAGGAATGCAGTATTATTTTTTGTAATCTGAAGGGTCTACTAAATCCAATGAATAATTTTTTTAAATGTTTAAAGTTATTAGAATAGTTGTTAGTAAGGGATTTGTAATTGGACTGAGACAGTTTCACTAACAGAATAAGGTCAGTTTAAGATGTGGTTATTGAAAGAAATGAATTTCAGTAGAAATTGGTGCTGAAGTAGATAAAGTGGTATTTTGACAGGTTTGTTTTGCAGGCAAGCAAATTGTATAAGAAAGAAAGAAACACTTGCAGAAATTCAGAGAAAGTCAGAAATTCTTTGCTTATTTTTGGTGGAAAGAATCCAGTTGACCTTTGAACTCTTAACACTTTGTGGCAAGAATACGTGTGATAGAGATGTGAAGCAAACGGCAATGGTTTGAAAGAATATTCGGTTAACAAGAGCAGTCTGAAAATGGTATGTTGATGATGAACCAATTGCTAGGTTGGTTGCAGAACTGATAGTTCAAATATATACCAAGTTGTGGCAAGATATTGGAGATTGACTTCATAAAATATGAAAAAAAAAAAAAAAAGTGTTAGAACAGATGAAAAGGATGCCATTTGAGTGCTTTGTGTTCTGTTGTCATGAGCATTTAGAGATGTATGAGCAGCTGAAGGTCACACTGAGACTCCAGGGGAGATGAGCAGAAATTATTTAGTACTGATACTTTGTTAGTACACCTAACTGACTCTATTTGACCCTCTGCTGTCAAGAAGTTAGGAAAGAAATGAAGCAAAATAAAATAAATCAATATTTCTGTATTGTTTTCTGATTACTTTAAAATCTGTGGTCAACAGTCTACAGCTTCAGGCACTGCAGGCAGCTAAGGAATAGCAACACATGCACATTCACCAGAAGAGTTCTTGTATTTCAGATAGAAAGATGATATTCAAAATTATTGCAGAATACTATGAAAAACACATTTGATTGTCGGGGTTCAAGGTATTCTCCATGCAAATTAGTTATAGTTAGGCTTTTCCTCTAAATGCTTTTAATTATTTGAATAAAACCCAATGTAATTTTTACTAGTCAGTTTGGGGAATAATTAAAAAAACAAACTGTGGGAAAATACATCAATACTATGAAAAACAAAAGCAATAACCATTATACCCTCTGCCATTAGAGGAACAGACACACGAGTGTTGTGCCGTACCATGAAAATTCAAGGGTTTTTCTGGGAAACTGTTTATTCAAACATGGAAGGGAAATAGTTATTTTCATCAGAAATGTGTTAGTAATTTTTGTCTGATAGAATTTAAAACATATAGAAAAGTTCTAAATATTTTATGCTTTTTAGATCAACAATTCTAATATTTCAGTTTCATAACTGTAGAAAATGAAAATAAATAAAAGAATAGAGTCCTTGAAAATTTTTAAAATAATGAAGCTCTGCTTAGCTTTTTAGGGCCAGTGTGATTTTGATCTAGCCTTTCAAACAGCTTCAGCTTTGTAGCTGAGGAGATGATACATTACAGCAGGTTTAGAGTGAACACTCCAAAAGGATTTTTTTTTAATTACTTCTCGTATCAATGCTGATGATATAATTATATGCTTTCTTGCAGCCCAGGCAATAGTTTGTAACCCTGTGTATCATTTGTGATGGTAAGAGCAATACTGACTTATGTACAGAGTCTGATGTACTCTTCCTTTCAAGTCACTCTCAATACTGGCAAAGCAACAATTTTAAATATTAAAATAAATAAGTGAACTACATTTTTATTGTTTGTTGACCTATTTTTATATTTTGCAGTAGATTTGTATTTTGACCCACTCAAAGGGGGGTCTTAGGATATGTTCCTTATGGACTTCCACAGAGTTGGTTTTCTTTGTTTTTGTTTTTCTTTACTCCATTAGCATGCCAGAATTTCATGAAAACAGGCCCCAGTCCCTCTCCTTCTTCCACTGTATAGATTAAAAGAACCTCATTTTAATTGTCTGTAGTGTATTGTTTGAGTGTTTCATGGCCATCACAAAATAACACTGTTGGAGATACATTATATGCTGGAGAAATAATTGAGACAGTTCTTGAAGTTCTTGTGCAGGAATCTGCTGTGTATTGCCTCCTTTAGTTCTCGAATTTCTTTCAGCTCAGCAAATAAAGCAGTGTCATAGCCCCAGTATGCAATGGCTTAATCATATTAAGTATTCTTCTTTAAAAAAAAAAAAAAAAAATCTATAATTGTAACATCACCATTGTCACAAGAGAGTGGAAAATTTTGTCGAAGTAGTGTGCAGTTAACAAATACATTCATATTGCAGAATTAATGTACTTTTTGTTTTCTTCTGTATTTTTTTTCTTTTGGTTGCTCCCAGTGGCACGTAATCAGGTAATCAAGACTTGTCATAAGTAGGTTAACACTTATGAATCATCTGCAAAATATTTTGTTTAAAAAGCTTTTTATGCAATTCTGACTATTGGACTGATTGTCGTAGTGTTATTTTTGTCTAAGAACCTCTGCTAGTGTACAGATCACAGGAGTTATGCTAATGAAATGAATCTTTGGATCTCACGTTGCAGTGAACAGACTACTTAAGGGCAAATGAAAGGCATGTGGCAGGTGTAGCAGTACTTCCCCAGAAAGCTGCTTTTGCATTATCTTGCAGGCAAGCGGTCTGCTGTTAGAACAATATTAATAACAGTAAATACACTTGAGCAGCCCCAAACCTTTCATGAAGTGGTAGGCAACTGATTCATGTTGTGCTTCAAATAAGCCTAGGACAAGGAGTACACTTGTCATATAGCTTCACAGCGCTGTGCCTGTTGTCTGAAGGTCTCTCCAGCAAGAGAAAGCTTTGAGAGTTGAAATCTTTTTCTTTTCCCCACTTTACTTTCATAACTAGCTGGAGTGGCACATACTGACTCCAGAGCTGTGGACATATGAGCATAAATGCTCCTTTTTGCACACCTTTCAGTGCTTCCAAATAGCTGGTAGGTTCTCTCTACCTGGCAAGCTCAATGAGAGAGGCACATATCATAAAACCCAGCCTACTGGGATACCTGGTAGAGCTATTTAGAACAGCAGATTCCTGACTCTGTTCCTGAAGATGTTACTGTATATTCATTTAGTATTACTACTACTTTTTTTCTCAATTTTAAGAATTTTATTTACATTTAATTTGAGCAAAACAAAGGAAAAAATGGTCTGGTTTACTAACATGTTAGTAAAATGTCTTCTATTTCAAAAGTAGGTATTTCTGATATTTCTTTTTTTTTTTTTTTTTCCTGTCAATGTGTTATCATTATAATTAGTGCTTCTTTCCACAGGTATTTTTGAAGAGATATCCAGCTAAAATACTAATGTGAAGAAATTAGCTGATAGATAAGTTATGGTTAATTATAGCATGCTACTGGGAAGCTACTGATGGTGTTAAAAAGTTTTGCTTTGCTTTGCTCTTCTGTTCAATCAGAAGAAAGAGAAAATCATTAATTTCCTGTGCGTATGACAAATTGATTACACCTAAAAATACTTGAATACCAGTTTTAATCTTTTTATCTCTTTTCATTGAACTGTTACATGGAAACAAAGTTATATTATACTAAAGGCCATCAGGTTTCTAAAGCTGTTTCTTTCATGGGTAAATAAGTAATTTTGTCAGGAGATCGGACTAGCAATTTAAGTTCAGTTAAAGTGCCTAGATTTACACATTCTGTCTTCATTTTCCATGTTTTAACCTTGTATCCCCTGTGAAAGGCTTTATTCCAAGCAGCAGTGTTCTCTGGAGATCAACAGATTTTTAAAATTCTGTGTTAGTATTAATAATTGAAGATAGTATGGGTAGAATGCTGGTTATGCAGGCCTTCTGCCTGAACTGTAAGGAAGCAGTCCTTCTTATCTGTCTAAAGGATGCTATCTGTGTTTTAGTAATTGATTTTTATTTTTCACCTAGAAGAGCAGTTGATTCTTACCCAGCCTTGAAGGAAATTCTCAGACTTTGAAATCTTTCCTGTGGAAAACAAGTCTAAAATGCTGTTTCCTGACATGCAAATAAGTGCTGGGAAGTACAGTAAATGTCACAAAGGTATTACTTTAGGACATGGTTGAGTAACTTTGCATAATGACTCCTACTTCTGATTGTCTAATTAGTTATGCATAGCTGTAGCAATGCAATGCTATGCCTCAAATAGAAATCTTTTGTCATAATTTACTTGATTACATGTGTATGGCTGCTGTACTAAGGTTCCTCTCTTTGTAATGACCAATGCCACAGGCTTCAAATGAATATTACAAGATTTTTTTTAATGCAATTGTATCAGCTCTACGTGTGAATTAATCTCTCAGTACATCAGTCATCGCATTTGAAAAAAGGATGTTAACATGACCAAAATTTCCCACTTCAAAGGAAAAATATTGGTCTTGTCTTCCTTTCAAGTGTTCTTTGGCTTACTGAGAAAGCCACAGTAACTTCCAAACAAAACTTGAGATAAGCTTGCTAGTCATCCTTTTGTTGTTATCAAGTAGCAATAGTCATCTTCTGTTTGCCTTGGTTCCATCTATGAATGACTTTGTTTATTTCTTGGTTGGTCATAAATTTCCACAAAATTACTAACTGTCACACTCTGAGGAGTGCCCATGAGTATGATTGCTAATGTAGATGGAATAGGAATTCTTTCTGATGCTTACTTCATCCTTAGTAAAGCTGCATAGTAAATGCAAAATCAAAGTTATCCCATTTCATTTCTGGCCTGACATTTATTCACATATATAAGACAGGAAAACGAAGAAAAGTAAGCTACATCTAAGGGTACTCTTCTTTCTTAATTCTGTTGTGCTCCTATCAAGCTTTTTAAACAGAGTCCTGCAATGTTCTGAAGTGACAGGAGTGAAAATGTTCTCAAGTGACATTGCCTTTTGTCAAGACTTGTTGCCACCACCGAGAAAGATCAGAAATGACTTTCTTCTGAGAGTAAGAAAACCTGGGGGTGTTAATGAAGTAGTGCTAAGACTTACAATACGCAATCACTTACCAAAAATTTTATAAAGAGCTTTAAAATATTGCACAGGCCAGCCCTTCCCTTTTGGTGTGCGAAGACTTCAAAGTTGCCAAAATTACACTTGGAAAATATGTTAAAGATATGAAGTTGAGTGCTGTGTTTGAGAATTAAGGCTTTTTTTTTTTTTTTTAATCAAGTCTCCTAAACTCCCCATGGGCGTAAGATCAATTTATCATTTGTCATATCTAGATGGTAAGTAAATGAACGGTTTCACCATTGAGCTTGCTGTCCAAACTATTTCAAGAGGAATATAAATGCATGCATCACTTACAGTGGCCATATGGCAATTCAGGAGATAAGTTTATGTTCTGGTCATTATACATCTTCTCCTATATTTCATAAACCTTTTCTGGCTTATTTTGGTGCAACATCTGAAATAAGAGCCACAGAAGATTACGTGTAAGTTTGAGGATCTACTTATCATTTTAGGGAATTTGAACCAGACTTCAACTATAGTGTTTCTAGCAGAACAAAAAAAGATGTGTCTGTAAATATTTGTCTCTGGAACCTGGAAACATAATCTAATTAATTGTCAGAAGATCTGTTTTAGTGAGAGATAAACTTGCATTATAACACCTTTCAAAATAAAAAAAAAAAAATGTGGAAAATGTACTTCTTTTCTTTATATTGATTTACATTCATTTTATTACATATAAAACTGGTAACATGTTCTAGTATTCATTTAGTTTTTATCTCTACCATCTACTTAAAATCAACCTGGTTTTCAGTTTTAGAATATTTGTGGTATTAACAATTGTTACTGATATTTTATGAGGAAATATATCAAAAGATGAGTATATCTGTCATATATTCTATTCACTAAGAAGTCTGTGGGTCTTGATGCTATAAATGAATTTTTATGCTGCCTATTTTTTCATTGATAAAGGAAACAAGTACGGATAATTGTTTTTGTAAGCTCTAGGAACATATTTTTTCTCAGCTGTCTGTGAAGATTATGCAAGATTTTTGGGACATATGAAACAGAACACTTAATTTGAACATATTTATCAACTGTTTAATTTCACATAACTTTCAATCTGACTCTGGAAAGATGTGTTAAGAGGTAGCTAAGAGCCTACTGCTATTGGCCTTTCTCATCTGACATTTTTTACAAGATTGATTGCTTCTGTTGATATGAAAAAATATCAGTTGCTCTGTAGGAGAATGGCTAGTAATGTGTTGGGGTTTTTTTTTCCTATATCCTCTGCATTAAAAAAACATACTAGAATTCATTGTAAAAATGAAATTGGAAGTTCCAAGCTACTTGGAGCTCAGACATCTAGTAAAATGAACAGTGAGATTTTTAAAGTTACTGTTTAATGATAATGTGATAGAACTTCCGGAGAATTGTAGAAGATGTCTGAAGCAATTTAATTTAAATCAAAAGCTATTTACCACAGGTTGTTTGTTTTCTGGAGAGCAAGATAACAGTTCTGTAGCAAGTACTTGAGAAAATCATCCTTCATTATATGCATCTTTCAAAGGGAAAATTACATAAGCAGCTGTCTAATCACTTCCTACCTTGATTGTGATTTATTTACTTACATACCTGCAGTAATTTATATACAAGAAGATTTGAGCCTTTTTTGCAGCAAAATAGATGAGTGCATACATATTATAAAAAGTTTTAAACTGAAAAAGGATGACACTTAAAAGACCAAAAATTTAAAAAACATGTAATTTTTTTTTAATAATGTCTGACTCTTTATGAAAGTAGCAAAGGCCCCAAGAAGAAATTTTTGATTTTTTTTTTAATATATAGTTTTGAAATCACTTTAATAACTTCTGAATTTTGTTCTTCTGTTTTTATAATGTCTCTCTATCCCTCCTGACTGTATTCCATTTCTTCCCACATAATTTCTAATTGTCTGAACCACATGACATATTCAGAATTCAGCCATTTGTGTAATAAGCAAGCATTTCAGATAATTACTACCTTTTTCCTCTCCCAGCTACTTTCAGCAGCTCTACATTCTTTGTAACTCTAGTAAAATTTATTTCTAGGCCAATGACAGATTTAAGAGCTAATGTATTACTTTATTGAATGTACTAATTTGCATTATTTTTGTCTAGAGTTACAGTAATTGGATAAAATGTTTCCCTGCTGAAATTATTTGAAAAACTAAACTTTCATTGACTTCATCTGGGCCTCCATTAAAAGAGTGAAATCTTCTAATTTCATCTAAAATATATAGAAAATCCTAATAAAAACAGTTCTAGGCAATTTTAAATGTTACTGAAATTATTTCTTCTAACTATACATGGAATATTTAGCTTGGGCAGCTAAACACTGGCATAGTGCTGTACTGTACAATGTTCATATTGTAAGAGAAGCTGTTAAGTGTCTATATTTAACTTGTCTATCATTTTAATTATGCAGAGCTTATTCAACCAATTTATTGATATTAATAACTACATCTCATTTTTTGGAGAGAACAGTGTGAAAGAAGTTTATGAGTAGTACAGTGCTAAAAAAAAAAAAGCAACCAACCAACATCTGTCTCATCTCATATTGCATTTGTCAGGAAAGTTATATACAGCTTCCAAAATCAATGGCTATTCGAGAAAACTTGTCCCAAGCTGCCACAGGAAAACAGATTCTGGTTTTGAACTGCCAGAGGAGCTCCAGTGACAGCTGAAGGGAAGCATTCTCTGTGGGTTGGTTGTGTTGTCAACTTGAAATGTATTTCTGACTTTCAAGTACTTGGTTATGAAACAAAAACAATATTTTATAATATTCGGGGAGAGTGAGGACTGATGCATAACTGTTCCTTTGCGATGACTTTTGTGTTGCAGCCTCTCATGACTTAAATGGTCTATCAAATTGTTGCTGCTAAAATTTTAATATCAATCACATTTTGTCTGTCTCTATAATGACATAGAGCAAAACCCCTGTTTATATTTTCATAGGAAATGTCTGAAAAGAAGTTAATGTCAGGAAATCAATAACTCAATCTCTATATATTTAAATGTATTCAATAATTAATCTTTTCTTTTTGCAGTGAACTTATCCTGTCTAGCATTGATATTAATGCATCTGGAGACTGGGAGTGTCTAGTCAACAATTCCTATGGAAATAGCACTAAACATGTAGAAATTGTGGTACTGGAAATGGCTGCACCCTACTGCCCTGCAGAAAGAGTTATTAACAACAAGGGAGATTTCAGGTATGAATTCCTGGTTTTAAGTATGTTGATGTAGATATGGGCAATATCCGTGTTTACATGATGAGTCAGGTACAAACATGTCACTTATTTTTCTTGTCATTGTCATGGAATAGAGTAGGAAAGAAGAGCACTGTGTGATTATTAAGGGAAGTGACAGTGTTTGAAGAGCGGCAGTGGTTTGTAAAAGTCTGAGAATCCTTCTAATTCCTCAGTGCAAGCTTACAGAAAATTTCAGGTGTAGACCTTCACAGCTAAATGGATGAGGGTTAATAATTTCTGAATTATAGAATATAATAACACTACATTAATGCATTAGGAGTTTAAATCTTCAGTACTTTCTTAATCTAGTCCAGTTCTGCTACTTTTGTTCACATGAGATTAGAAGTAATAAATAATAAAAATAACTGTTAAAAAAACCTGCTAAAAATGATCAAAATAGTATATACTACTTGGTAAAACAAATAGATCATTAGAGGTGAGCCTAAGAACATATGCAGTTGTACCATTACATAACATGATTAGAAAGCACATCCATCCTGCTATCTGAATGTTATCATCTGCACGGTATTGTTGACTAAATGCAGTTTTTGTTTCATCTTAGCTTTACCACCATATTTTAGTGGCGTTTGTTTTTGTTTTTAACCATCCCCTCTACGCCTCCCCCCTTCTTCCCCCCCCACCAAACTATAGTATTCAGCATTGTTTTCAATTGGTTCTTAAATACTTCAGTGATGTGCATAGAGCTCTTAAACAAAATATTATTACTTACTTGATAATAACACTGATGTATGATGCCATTCCCATTGAGAAATCAGGAAGGTAATTTGTTACCATGTGAATTATAATAAGAATTCAACCTGAATAGTTAATTAAGGGAAAAGAAGGTGAGAGAGGAAGATTCTCTTAAACACTAGAACTTTCTACACATACTTTTGACTTGAATACCTCTCTTCAATTTTAATATTTCAAATTAGGTCTTTTGTTAAAATATATACATTCTATCAGATAATACATACTGAATATTTTTGATGACATCTTTATGAAGTACAT
This sequence comes from Centrocercus urophasianus, assembly GCF_019232065.1. Taxonomy (NCBI): domain Eukaryota; kingdom Metazoa; phylum Chordata; class Aves; order Galliformes; family Phasianidae; genus Centrocercus; species Centrocercus urophasianus. The sequence continues at coordinate 13,639,927 of NW_024884722.1, forward strand.
GTTCTCTCCATACAGTTACATCCTTTTCTTAATAAATATATAAATCCTACAGACTACTCAGACTAACACCAGGAGCATTTTTGTCATTTTGTATAAATCAAAAGAAGTGCCCTTTCCCTATTGATCACTTTTCCAGAAGTCTATACGCATTTATTTTTAAGATGTATATTTAAGGGGTGCTGAGTCCATAAATTCCTTTGGCATTTGAGAGGAATGAATTTAGAATTACAGAGAATTTATCAGTCTCAAGCCTAGCATGAGTACTTGAAACTATTCCAAAAGTTTATCCTCAGACATGCAGCTATCTCACCAGTAATTTTTCTTGGAAAGGTCTTTGAAGTATTCATAACATAGCAAGCATGTAAGTAAAAAGAGATGTAGCACAAAAGCAAAGCTGGAAAGAACAGTTCTTTTATTGAGGAAAAAATGAAAAAATCTTTAGCAATTTTGGAAGCATCATTCTTTCAGTTCACCAGCCTAGGTGGTATTTATAATTGCACAACTGCTGTCAGAGTTAGGCACAATGTGAGTCACATTGAACTGGCTTTAAGTAATCAGATTTTTTCTCTATGGTGGCCATATTTTGCTGATATTTTGTTTTACAGCTCACTATAAGATAATTCTGAGATGCAAAGGTATGTAATGTAATGTTACAATTTCTAATCATAAAGACCAGATTCTGCCACCTGTGTTGTGTCAGTGTGCTTTAGTTTCAGAATAGTCTTTTCTGTTTTACTTTTGAGGTAGGGTGCTACTCTAATTGTATTAGCACACAATTAGTACAGTTGTGGCCCAATAGCATTAATGCTGATATTTCACTTAATTAATATTTCAATGCAGAGGCAAGAGCAGTATATAATAATACTATATGTAGATATTTTTTTTTTTGTGATGATCCTTTCATGTTTCATTTTGCTTCAAATGATTATACATCACATGAATTTCTCCAGTGACAGTTAGCTATGGCACATAAAAATAATTCTCTTCTTACCTTTCCATTTTGAGACTAAGGAAACATACAAACCTAGCCTCAAACCTGTCCCTATATTATGTAACAGTGTCAAAATGGATCTGTGTCTTTTAAGTAACAGGAGCTAATATGCATGAATGAGCAAAGGTTGATTATCAAGGTGTGTGTCATTGGCAGGCAGAATTTTTTTTATGATTGGTTTCAGTCATTACATCAGTGCAATTAAAGTTAAAACCACATCCTTTCCAGACATGTTGACTGTTGGCACACAGTTTTGTTTGATTTTTCCGCATTACCTGATCTTGCTACAGCCATACTAGCCTGAAAATCACCATGGATTTGTACCCAAAGGAATAGATTGCATTTGTGTTGTTAAAGAGAATGCAGCAGATATACAAAATATTAATATTCCAAAATAGGCCCCTGAAGTAAATAGAACAATTCTGGCTCCTCTTGACTTACTGTTTCTTTTCAAAAACAATTTTGCCATCATAGTAGATAAATCTCATATAGTAAATACTTCATTTTTGAGATTTATCTCCTTCTTCCTCCACAAGACAATACTCTCTGCTCAGACCAAACCTATTGGCTTCTGATATATCCAGGAATTTTTGCTTCTCTAAGCTTTGTCACAGAAAGGGCTACGTAGCTTTAGGTCAAAATGAAAAGTACAGATTGTTGTCTTTATTTTGAGCCTTTACGTTTTGCAACATTTAGTAATGTTGTTTTCTTCTTGATGAGTTTCTGCTGTGCCTTATGCAATCTTCATAGGCAAAAGTTGGAAAAATTCCATTCATTTATTTTTCTTTAACACCAAACACCTTCCTAGAATTAATTCAGAATTAATGTGTGGCTAGCCAGCCTCAAGCCTGTGTAATTTCAAGATTTTCATGGAAACAAAGTAATCCATTATAGAACACAATGAGGTAAAATTTAAACAGCCATTTTTTTCTTTCATATATCATGCGTATTGTTGCTATATTGTCAGTTGCCTTTAAATATGAAGTTTTATATTTTAATTTTTTGCTTCCCTGCTGTTCACAGGTGGCCCAAAACTTTGGCTGGAATCACTGCTTATCATCCTTGTCTTCAGTATTCATTTAACTCCATTGCCTTTCACAATGGTGTAGAAGAGTCTAAGGCATGGCGTAAATGTAATCGAACTGGACGCTGGGATGAAGAAAACTATTCTGAATGTCCTTATTCACAAGAAATAACTCAAGTTCTTCATGCTTTCAGTCAGGTAACGCTGAAATCCAGGGCTTTTTTCTGTAGTACTGATTTTATGGGATAGCTTGCAAGAAAATGTTTGTTCAGCCACAAGTATGGAATATTTGGGCTTTGAATAAAATGTTGATGTTTTTATTTATTTATTTATTTTTTCTGGCAGTGGTTTTGGTAATTGATGGTGCCGTAGCAACATGCAATGCGCAGTATCTATTGTCTTTAATATTTTTCTTTCTCTGGGTGTCTAGAATCTAGATGCCATTAATAACGTTAGCAGGGTCATCTCTGCTTCACTGCAGTTCCTTATTTACCTACTCCTCATGCATTTTTACCAGAAAGACATTAATTTCTCTCGAAGTTCTATATCAGGTTTTTGCTGACTGAAGTCTGTTTTCCCACTGCTGTTGTAATATATTTAAAAGAGCTGCAGAAATGAGACCAAAATGTCTTCCTGATGTATTCCAGGGCAAAAACAAATAAACAAAAAGACCAAACAAACAAACAAAAACAAAACTCCAAAGCAGTATTCAGTTTCTTTCGGATCCTTTCAGTATTTCGGGGTTTCTTACTGATAAGTTAAAGAGAAGGTGAGATTTTAAAAAAAAAAAAAAAAAAAAAAAAAAAAAAAAAAAAAAAAAAAAAAAGCGTATGGGTAGAAATGAAAAAGAGCATAACAGTGAACAGTGAAGAGCATGAAGAATGGTACTGGTCTGTAACTGCCATAGTAACTTTTATCACTTTCAGTTTGCTTGATGATTTCTTCCTAATTAATAGCACTAGATGCTAGATTGCTTTAAAGTTTATTCTATGTTAATAATTACTATGTGAAGAAATCCAATGGAATTACATGGTTGTAATTCTGTGTGGAAGAAAGGTCATCTCTAGACTCCAGAAATCCCACCTGCTCAAAGCAAGGTAAGCTACAAGGTTAAGTCAGGTTTCTCAGGCTCTTTAAAAACAGGTTTTTAAAAACCTCTGAGGATGGCTGCACAGTGTTCAAATACCTGACTATTACCCTCGCCATAGAAAAGGTTTTCCTCTTATTCTGTCCAAGCTTCTCTTCTTTCAGCATAGTACCGTTGTCTTCTTTCCTTCCACCATACTCTACTGTATACATGAAACCTGACTGGCGTCACTGTTCTTGTCAGTGTTGCAAAACAAGGACAATTTTTAGGCTGATGAAATATTTTGAGGCCTATGTGTTCCTGTCTAGAAAAATTAGTCATGCAAAAATTTTCAGTATTGACATGTGGTGGTGTCTGGAGATGACAGCAACTGAATCTGAGACTTAGGGTAAAATATTCTACTGACATTTATGTGTATAGTACTAACAAGTGAAATAATAGAAAGCATTATACAAATGGATGGGATCTCTATTTTTAGCAAAGAAAAAAGCCAGCAGATTCATCACACCAAGCAATTCTCATGTATTTTCAGATGCACATCAATTTGACGACTGTACTTGAATTTTCCCGCCAACTGACAGCCTACACAAGAGGTGCTTCCCACTTTGCGGATAAAATGGATGTAATATATTTGGCTTATATAATGGAAAAGTTAATTGTCTTCGTGGATGAAGTTGAAGATGTAAGATATCTTCTGTGTACTGAAAGTATCACGTAGAAGTGAAGCCTCCACATATGGCCCTGTTCTTAATGTATGCAGGCACACACTGAAGCTTCTAAAACTGCTTGCCTGCTATTCAGCCACAAACATTCCGCATATGCTGCTGCGTCTTTCTTTATGTCAGACAGCTGAGCCATCTCATCTGACTGACATTATTCCTTGTGCTAAGGAAGAAAAATTGCATTTCAATAAGACACATCCTTAATTTTCTTTTTCATTTTTATTTTTGCCATAACTTACATTTAGAATGAACTTGAGCTACTCCTCAAACTGGCCGCTTTTTTGCTTTCATTTATAAGTTCCTCATCCTTTTATTTTCTCCATTTCATCAGGAGATTTTAACTCAGTTTACTCAGTGTAGCAGTTTATATAAAGAGAAGAAAACATGGCTTTTAAGTACAAATTTCCACACGAACTTTTAGCATAATGTATTCTATTTTCACAGGGAAATCTAACAAGAGTTGTGCAAATCCTATGGGAAAAATAGTTTTTTACAGACAGCAGCAATGTTCACCATAGTTTTTACTGTTAATTTTCAGAGTGACTGCTTTTATAAGATTTCATAACTTGTAATTTTTGTACACATGATAGCTATCATTAAAACGTATGTTTTCTTTGGTTTGGCAGCATTCATTCCATTCTTACTCTGAGGATTGTAACAGTTAACATTTTAGTATCAATTTGAGAAATCCTCCAACTTCAATTTCATCATCATATGCTAGGCCTAAAGTGTGTTATTAAGGGATCTCTAAGAACCGTGTTTCAAAGCTACAACTATGAAAGCCTCTTCGTTCAAAATCCTTTCTGGGAAAAAAAAAAAAATCCAAAAAGAAATATTTGAATGTATCCATGAGGCCTCTTTATTTTTCTTGTACAAGCAATTGATGCATTATGCATTAAAACTGAGCATCATCTCTGATATCTTAGTTGATTTGTTCCATCTTTAAAGTAGGTTTCAGTTTCTGGTTTTTGGTACTGAAGCTTCTCCATTTCTGCCACTTATTTCTACATCACTTATTTTGTAATCTCTTGTTTTCATAATTTAGAACACTGTCTTCATTCATCTGTTTCATTCTTTTATTTTGATTTTTCTTTTTTTGTGATTTTCAAAATAACTTTTAACATCTGTGCCAGAGGAGGTGACCCATTGTCACTGAAACGTACCCCTCACTGCCTCACAGTGCTCATATCCACATGTTTGGTCTCCATAAATGTCCAGCAGGCCTTGATGAATGTCAGTGGGTGCCATTTTTTGCAGAAGAAGGAATTCAGTGACCTACCTTTGCTTCATACACACTCCATATCAATCACCATTTTGTCGGACTGCTCTTCTGCTGCCATCCATCACACAGCAACAAAATGTAATGGAATATTGGCAGAAAGGTTCAACCTGTAATACCATTGCACCAACATCTGCCACTGATATTGTGGACCAACATAATAAAATGGGAGGCATTACTTTTGGAGCAGCCTTTGTACATTTTAATAAAAGTCAGTGGTACTTTGACTCATCTTGGATTCATCTCTCAAAGCATCAACTGCTTTAAGGACAATTACCAGGAGTATGTACATATATTAGCCCAAAACTTTGTATTTCTAGTGTCATGCCTTTATTCTTCAATGATGTATTTAATTATAATATAAATTAATACATCTTTTTATTTCTCATCTTTTTTTATATTTATAGCCAATTGTTCTGCCCTCAGTTAATTACTGCTTGCCTTATTAGTGCATAGTTTAATCTTTTTGCATAAATCAGTCTTTAAATGTGTCTTCTTATTATTCATTATATCCATAACTATTTTTCACATTGTCACGTCCATCTACAATTACATAGTAATCACATGCTCAAAAATACATTAAATATTTCAGGAATAGTTGCATATAATGTCTGATTATTTATCTCTCTTTTGCAATGCATGTGAAATGTATTTTTTATTGGAAATTTTATTTTTTATTGGAAATGTATTTTTTATTGGAAAAAAAACCATAGCTTGTCTTTTCTTAAACATTTTTCTCCAATGCTGAATTTCTTTCTACATTCCACTGAATTATCTGTGTATTTGCAATATTTTTCTGTTCCTATCAGTTTGACATCTTAGCCTCTTAAGGCTTTTTTAAGTTGTGTTTCTCTCTTGGTCATTTTTTCTGTATTCAGGTGATACCCTTGTGTACCTTTGGCAAGTCTTTGTTTCTTAGAAAGTCACAAACCTTCAAAAATAATGGTAAACTCAGATTTACCATTTACCATCTTACTGAAGAGTAAGTTTTAAAATTTTTGGAAGTAAATATTTTAATTTTTAATTGAAAGCATCACCAAAAATACTCACAGTGAAGGTTATTCTTTCTAAACTGAGTAAGCTAATAAGATTTTGAAACACATAGTCACATTAAAAACTCCAAAATATCATCTGACAAAGGCTGGGATTTATCAAATAGAATTAGTCAGAAAAGTAAATTAAAATACACAAAACTATAAGCCCATACTTTCTGTATAGCCAGTGAGATATTACAGGTTTGTATTAACACTTCACTTATATCTCAAATTTGCACTTTTAAGTCTGTAATTTATTTCAAATAAATTCTTTCTCCCCCGCAAGATTCTTTTATTAACTATAATGCAGTTTTTAGAGGATCATGGCCAATTTTTAATTGTTTAAGGAAGAGTTTAATAATTCTGGAATACTGTTAAGAGAAAGTTCGCGGCGGGGCGGGGGGGGGGGGGTGGTTTTTGGGTTTGTGGTGTGTCTTGTAGATAGACTTAAAAATTGTGAACTAATACCTTTTTTTTTTTTTTTTTGAAGGTAGTAGAGTTGTTATTTTCTTGGTATTTACATTTCAGTACATCTAATTTTCTTAACAGAATGTGGTTACTAAAAGAAATACAATCCCAGTTCTTAGTTGTGTTTTTGCATACTTACTTCCTACTGTTGTATTTTGCAGAAAATACTTGTTTGTTTTTTAATTTTCAGATAGGGGATGCTCTCATTGAAATTGCCAGCAATATAATGTCTGTTGATGACCATGTGTTGTGGATGGCTCAAAAGGAAGACAAAGCCTGCACCAGAATTGTGCGGTGTGTGGAACACATTGCAAATCAAATACTGACCAGCAACATTCAAGTCATTTCGAAGGTATTTCATAAAATCACAAAGCACTTTTGTCAAAAATTATTTTTAAAATGTTTTCTTTGTAATTTTTATTTCTAAATTCTACGTAGAGAGGAACAAGACTGTAAAACCAGATACACAGCATAGCATAGATATACTTGGATTCTGTAGAATTTTTTTCCTGGATTCTGTTTGGAACACTGAAACATTTTCCTGAGAATCTCTGATGATATTAAGAATAATTTTGCTTGGCTTTGCTTTTATATATTTATTCTTACAATAGACTGTTTGCAACACTATATTTCTAGTTTTCCTAGCGCTTTGTTCCTGTAGTATTTGGATTTCTTTTTGAAAGGGATACATTGAGTGAGAAATTTATAATAATAAAAAAAACAGGACACTCCCTTATTACTTAAAGTTCTCAATATACCTTTCAGGAAGGTGTCTAGATAACACTTTCTAAAGCAGTTAGAAAATATTCTAAAAAGATGTCATAAAGGTTATTAATTTGCAGTCAGTGTAATTTAGAAGCAAGCTGTAGCAGTATGAAATAACTGTACTTAGTTCTTGTTCTCCACCTACATGAATTTGTCATTTGTATACTGAGGAGTTGTCATTTGGGTACTGAGAAACTGTCTTTGTCACTTTTAACATCTAAGTGGTAGAAATATGTGGAAGGTAGAAAGGCTTGGAAATTATCTTTATAGAATTTTAGATAAATATTTCAAAGCCTTATTACTCTCTTAATTATCTTTCTTGATTTTAAGCAACATTTATTATTTTGTCAAGTGCTCTATTTTATTTTTATTTTGTTGAAGATACTGCAGAGAAGTGAAATCAGTGTTAGCTTCAATTAGGGCAATAAAGTATTTAAAAAAAAATTGAAAAAAGGAAATGTGGACCGAGTTGAATTACATGCTGAGCTGAACAGCATAATGACTTTAGTCCCTTTGCTGTACAATTTTAGTAAAGTGTAGTATTCTTCTACTTGAAGAATAAACTGACAAAACTTCTTGGATTTTTTTTTAATTTAATTCTCTTTTACATAAAATGATCAAATTTGCTAGAATTGTTTATTTTTATTAAGCATGCAGAGACAATAATTTGCTTTTTTGAAGTATTTTGTAATGTGACAGCTAAGAGGCTTCTGTTGCTTTATACTTAAGGTATCTTTTAAATGTCAAGTGCCAAAGGTCTTTTTTTTTCTTGTTACTGCTTCAGAAGGAAGTTGACATTACTGTAAACGGCAATGTTCTGTACTGACATATAGATCTCAGTCTCTAGCCTTTTTACTATGCCTTATATTTTTCACTTCTTGCAGTTTTCTGAAGGATAATTAGTTTATGGTTGAGTGCAATTTGTAAATAAACAAAGCTGTGGAGTTTTTCTTTTTGTCATCTCACACAGTACCAAACATGTCTGTTCTTTCTGCCAGCCAGAAGACTATATGCAGAAATTGCATCTGCTTTCACCTCTTTTTTCTATTTTTTACCTTTTTTTTTTTTTCTTTCAAACAACAGCACATAAAACCCTCAAAGCTTAAGTAGCCACAGGTTTATAAAATACTTTCTGAAAAAAACGGACCTTGATAAATTATGTTAGTTTTACAATATATGCACAGCTGCATTCCCTATAGACTGAGAAGCTAACTGGAAGCCGTGGCTTCTGGTGTTATTCCTATGTTATTTTTGGAAGACAAAAATGGTTTTCCATTTCGTGGAAGTCAGAAAAATGCCAACATGGAAACAGTCATTTAGATCTTCTTAAATCTCTCTTGCAAAATATATTGTAGATACACCCTGGGGTATTGAAAACCCCACAGAGGCCCTGTGCACAGCCAGCAAGGTGTATCCCAAATTAATTTCCCTTCGGTATTGTTCTGAGGTACTTTGCTTCTGCTCATATTTTTGTGTTTACTTATGTCAGATCTGCAGTTTGGGAAAGAAGACTTCCAGCGGATGATAAAACTTGTCTCCTTAGTCCTGTCAGGAGTCTTTAAGATTGACAGATTGACTTGGCTTAGAAGAGACCTTAAATTCCCACACAGTTCTGTCCTCTGATGTGGGCTGGGTACCATCCACCAGATCAGGGGCTAGGGCCCCATCCAGTTCAGCCTTGAACACCTTCAGGGATAGGGGAACCACAGATCTGCTGTGACCCAGGCCTCTGGCTGTGACCATTCAACCAATTCCTTATCAATCAAATAGTCCATGCACCATCTCTCTCCAATCCATATCTATCCAATTTAGGATAGAATTGTGTGGACCAGCTTCTGGCGTGTTCATTTCACTCTCCACCTGATAAAAGCCAGAATATTTAATTATAATTGCAATATAGTTGTTGTTTTTGTTTTTATTCTTTGCCACTTTGTACTATTCTTGTATTACCCCTGTAAGGATCCTTTTTGGCCATTTTGCCTTCATGTAGGTTTAGAAAATGGACTCCACATTGTCATTTTCTATATCTCCAACTCAAAATTATTAGCTCATGGTTTTTCGTAACATGTACCTTTCTTACAGATGCTTGTTTTCATGGATAATTTTGCTCTGCATTCATCTACATCCATTTCATAATTCATTTGAGAGTCCTAATAAGGAACAGCTTCAACTTCTATTTTACCCGTCTGTTCCTATATACAGTGTGTTCACACTATTTAAACATTGCCATAGGATTATTTTGAAAATGAAAAGATTAATGTTTAAAGAGTTTTGTATTCAGAATTTAAAAAGTAGGGCTTCCTTGTGAAATCACTTGAACTATCACTACAATATCCTCCAGCTGACATTTTCTTATCATCGTCTCACAAATATGAATGAAGAAACTAGTTCTATTTCCATTCTACAGCACAAAGCTTGAAGTTCTAAATAATTAAATGGCTCTAGCCAGGGTTTTAGAAATGCATTACCACAAAGAAGTTTTAACTGAGACATGTAGCTTGATTCTGGTAATATGGATAATAGTACTATGCAAACATGATAATGGAACGTGATCTGTGAAAGGCATTCATTCAATCCATCAATCCATCAAACAAATAGCTAAGCATCTTTCTATTTCATTTCTATGGCACAGAACACATCCTTGTCCATTTTAAAAATAATTCCTACTATTGCTGTTGCTAATTGACTTCATATCTGTATTGCTTTAAATCAAGATTAAATCTGTTGAAGCTGATAATGGCACAGTTGCAAAACTCGTACAGATTGAGAAATAAAGGTATTTTAAAATATTTATTAGCTGTCTTGTCATCTCTTTTTACTTATACCTAAGAAGTTCTCAAGCAATCTGTCTGTACTGTTGTAGAGTTCTATATCAGTTTTTAAAAATAAGTTTCATTTTCTTTCTTATCATATGCATTATGTATGGAAGCATGTACAAACACAGTCTTTATAAAGTATGTACAATAAATACACAATACAGATGTAATTATATGTAATTAAAAGTAATGAGTTAGCAATATCTCTGCTTTTCAATATGTTTTGACAGGTATCTCATAATATTGCTCTGGAGGCCTTTATGATCAAGCCATCTAATTTCATGGGAATGACTTGCACTGCCTTCCAAAAAATACCTGCAAATGTTGACAAGTCAGTTGTACATGATTTGGGAAGCTGGGAAGCAGATCCCCGTTCTGATCAACATTTGAATTTCAAGTGCAACACTGGCAATCTGAATGGTTCCTTGTTGAATTCTTCTACCAGGGTAAGTCAGTGCAGTCACAGATATAGCTTATATTTTTGAATGTGGATAATAATTTCAATATTTAAATTGCTTTAGTATGTTGTATTGGGTATTTTGTTGTTCTAACATATCCTATACTAATAATGCAGAATGTGAATATAAATAAGTAAATATTTTGTTCTTTCTATCTCCAGGTCTAGTTCTGAAAACGTTTCCACATGTAACCAATCTATTTGAAGTAATTTGGCAGTGTTTGTTTTAGTGAAGTGCTCTCTGGATTTTACATTTCAGAAATTTTCAGACTAATAAGTCAGTGGAAATTATCTTTACATCCACTAAACAGTATTACATTCTCTTTTCTCTGAACTTTATGCAGAGGGAGGGTGCTACATTGCAGTTTTTGAGTAGTAGTCCAAGAAACACAATAATAAGACTGTTAATAGAACACACTGTTAATATCAAATAATGAAGTGGAACAATTAAGTTTTGATCTAGTAGGAAATGGAATTTTGCATTTGGCTGAGCATGTTATTAAATTTAAGTCTTGCAGAGTTGAATTTTTGTTATCCTTCAGCTGAATCTCAGTTTAATAGCCTTATTTCTTGAAATTCTTAATATGACAAAATGATACTTTTCTGGATAATACTACCAGTTTATTGAACTTTGAAATTATTTTGATTGAAGTTATTTTCTCTTTGGTGCATTTTAATCTTCTGTACAGGTTAGGCAGAGATGTGGCAGTAACTTATGCTCTGGTAAAAAGAGGCTGTCTTAATAATAGAAGAAGAGGCAGAATTTCTTTTTTTTTTCCTTCAATGGAATTAATTTCCTCTGCGGACACTGTTCACTTGTCTGTCTAGGATGACCTAGACAGTTGTCTGAAAAGAGGAGATTGACATTTATAAGATGAAAACCAAATGTCAGAGATCTAAAAGCTAAAACAGGGAGCTGAATCTAAAACAAATATAAAGGAAATTCTACTGTCTGCATGAAAGAAGATTACCTAGAACTATGCGAAGCAATTTTAAAGTATATGATATATATCCTGTGAGAAGTGATGTTATTATCATTTTAGATCACTAGATCTCATATCTGAATTTTCAACAACACACTGCAGAAGATTCAGATGTTAGTTTCATGGCCAAAAGACCAAAATTTACTTAGGTTGTAATGTAATACGTGAATCCTGAAAAGCAAGAAGCTTCCATTCATTGTTCTCTGTAACTTTTACACTAAGCACTCCTTTAACTCATTCTGAAATGAACTGTATTCCTTATGTTGTTTTCTTCACAGTTTAATAGAACAAATTGTATAAATGTAATTGATTACAGAAAATAGAATTCTTTGTCATTATTCCAAGCCATATTAATTCTGTATTTTCTCTGTGGAGGCATACAGTAAACCTACTTCATAGTGTTGTATAAAATTCAGGAAACTAGAGTTTGTGGTGGAGGTGGGAGTTGCTGGTTTTCAAAATTTAGTCACTGTATTTTAAAGTACTCATTACTCTGACTACTTAGAACTTCATTTTAGATGATGAACTTATTCTTAGAATCTTTCTCTACTTAGCATAGGATTAATCATAAAGAAGAAAAAAAATCTAATGAAAATTCCTAAGTACAAATGATAATTATAACTTTAATTTACTTCTAATAAAAGCATAAAAGGTTGTCCTTAAAGAGCTCATTGAATGAGGAGGTTTACTGTTTTATGACAAAAACTTTATCTTTCTTCAAATGCATAACATTGTAAGTCGTCTGCTCACTAAGTATAAACAATTGTTTATGACAGTGATCTGTTGACAGCCAGTTCTACTAATGAATTAGAAAAAGTGTACATTCATAAAGCAGTTTGTGGAAAGTTGATGGAAGAGGACTAAGTAAGTAATCACAAGCTCTCTAAATAACACATCGGATTTTTTGTAGTTTGCCTATACTGATATTTTCAGGCACCAGTAGGAAATTGCTACAAATTTAGTAAGTAGTTGTCTATTAGTTGTTTAACCTGATCTACGTATTATGAAATAGAGAGCCCCCAAAAGGGGATGAAATACTGAAGGAAAAAATAAAATTAACAAGAATAATTGAAAATTAAATAATTTAAAAGATACTGAAAGAGGTTTTAAAAACGTTGGGAGATAACTCTTAAAATATGCGTATATCAACTTGTGTTTCAAATACGTGGAAAGTCCTTTATAGACTATCTTGCAGTATTTAAAAATACTCTCAGGCAAAATATTATTTCAGTGTGATGCACAGATTTTTATCTTTCAATCTCATTTTGGCTCTGCAGTCAATAAACAATCTGAAAGACTGAAAAAATTATCACTATTGCAGATCAAAAGTTTTGCTGTTGTAGAGCTTAGACCCAGTTGCTTTGTCTTAAATCCCATTTCTGCTGTTAGAAGTAGACATTTTTCATTGCCTACCTGAACTCTATCAGATGAAAAAACATGGCTCCGTTATATGTTCCTGTTTTATGATACAGTGGCTTGTATTTTGACACAGTGTATGTTTTGATCCTGGTTAAATAGGCCTAAGGGTGTCTTTCCAGTCTTCCTACTTAGAGGAGTGCTACTAATACACTGCCCCATAGCCTGACTGTACTGTAGGGATATCAGTACTGATAGGCAAATACAGGGCTACTGTAACACTTGAACTCAGACAGTATGAAAACAGTTTAATGCTATTGAATATGAGTCTGGTGTCTGATTCCCATTTGATATATAGTAGTCTGAACCTAATCCCTGTTCTAGCCTTATCCTATAAACTATCTCCAGTGTGTAAAGATGTCAGTTATACAGTTAATTCTTTCCTCTGCCTCACTAAAATTACATCTCACTAAAATTACATTAAAATGAATTGTTTGAATGTCCTGCCTATCACAATTAAACATTAAGTTTATAGATGACTGTAAACTCAGTATTCACTCTTGGAATTTTAAGAAAATATTTTATTAACATAATTCATGGTTTTGGTGTCTCTGTAAAATGTTAAATGAGTAAAATTGTTCATCTCTCTCTAGTTTCATTGGTTGTTCATTTCATGCAGGACTGAGTTCAGGGGAGCAACAATAATCTGTATCTTCCCATGTAATCACTGATTTCTGAAATTCAAATTTCACTTAAATATCCTCAATATATTTCATTTTACTATTACATTTTATTTAGTCTTTATATTTTTATGAGCCAGACAGGTCTTTTGATTTACCAGATTGCATTGCAGGTGATGTCCATATGCTAAAACATTAAAAGTTGGTGTTAGCATTGATACTAGCCATACTAATAATGAAGAAAAAATCGAAAGTGCTTTGACAAAATTGTTTGATCACTTACTTATATAACTTTGAGTCATTATACAATTATAGAAATATTTTTTCATAGTCATAATCATAAGTTGTAAAAAAAAAAAAAAAAAATTTCTTGCATAAAGTCAATTTGAATATCAAACCACAAAGATAATGTAAAAGTTTATAGTACATTCATATATAAAATTTGGCAGGATTTCACAGAAGAACTTGATGCAAGTATTTCTACTACCTCCCACTACTTTGATTGCGATAAAGCACAGAAAATCCCGAAGAGAAACTATGAAGGGAAAAGTTATAAGCTGCATAAGACCTGCTTTCTAATTGGCCTTTTAATAAAAGTGCCTTTCGCTGCAACTCAGTGTATGTGAAATGCTCCTAATCTTTATAGATAGTTAATTATATCAATTTAGAAGCTGTCTAGTAGGTTGTGCAATAATTAACTTACTCATTAGTGCAAAAGCTAATTCTTATATAAATAACAATTACAATTTATACTGGAAGTTTCTAAGGCAATGTTAGGTGTGCTGTTTAACCAGTTATATATTCCAAAATGGTTTCATTTCTATGGTACTACTAAATAAACAGGTAGTTTTGACTAAGATTTGAACAGTGCCTCATACATTTTCATTAACAGAGGTTTATGTGTATTCTAATTACATGTGAACATGTTTATGTGAAGTATTTTCTTTCTTTCTGCTACCTTGATTGAGTTGCTTATCCATTACACATACATTTTGCAGAACACATGTACAGCATTTTTGAGGGCAAATGAAAAAGATCAGCTGAGGAAATTTTAAGTTCAAAGAAATGTGTAAAATTAGTGAAGTCAATTAAAATGTAATGCAAAATGAAAATATTTCCAGCAACTTTCACAGGAGTTGGCTATTTTAAATCAATTTTTCTGATCCAATCAGTCAGATTAACTGTTCACCCAGTCCTGATACTTCTTCATTCAATTTTAAACTTCAAAAAAAACCAAAACAAAATAAAGTATAAATGTTTCCAGTCTTTTATTGAGAAGATTCACATAGCAATGTTGTATAACCACATACATCATACTAACAAAGTATTAGCTAAGGCACCCAACAAAATATTACTGTACTACCTACAATAAAATTAGGTCAGTAGGATAATTTTGTGTTTCTTCTTCTGGAGTACAGTAGTTGTGTTCTTATGTGTAGTATGAATGTGTTGGCATCACCATTTCTGTTATGATTTCTTCTAATTACTCAGCATGCATCATTTGTTAGAGAGTATTACAGCACCTTTATCACCAAACATTGCAAACTTTGATTATATCTGTACAACATAGATTGCTACAAGATTATCATTTTCTTTTTTTCTGAATCTGTAGCTTTTACGACTGCAGAAATAAACAAAATATTGCCAAGTGAAGCAGCAAACCAGGAAAAAAAAAATCCCACCTAGTTTCTCAGTTTACATACAGTGAATATTACAGTGATGCAATGGACTCAGTACCAATAAACACAACATCATAACTTATTTTGGTTTCAAAGCATTTTTTCTCCAAGTGTCATCATTATGATCAGGTCAAGACTCTTTACATTACATACTATAATTTTTCCTTTTCCTTTTCTTTTGGGAATTATCTATTTTTTCCCATTTTCTTCTTTGCCTGCTCCTTTCTTTTTGTGTCTTAGAACTCAAAACATTTTGCTCTTCTTTTATTGACTATTGGCACTAATTTGTGCATTTACTCTGGGAACTTCGGGGAAAGTTTGCTTGGATATAAATTATGCATTTGAATTTTACAGTAACTATTCTAGATCTACTCTTTCAGTAGTTTGTTGGTATTGTCAAAAACAGATGTCTTTATGTGATTAAGAGATTTTAAAGTTTATTTTATCTGCTTTCATCCCTTCATGTTTATTCTATGTGCTTTTTTATCTAAGGTATTTTCTGTGTGAGCATGAATTTGCTTGCAGTTGATTAGTGATTGTACACTGAGTAAAAAGTGAAGTTTCTGTCATTCAGTTGATTAGGTGAACTTCACTTCAAAATCAAATGCATATAAGACAAACTACCTCCCTCTCTTCTGAAATCCTAAAAGCACAACTTTACATGTCTATACTTGCTTACTACTATTCCTTCTCAGACAATTTCTGTATATATTTATGCCTATTATGACATCTTTGACATAAATAATTCTGTATTCCATATTTAATATAAAACAATAGTCCTTCTTCACTCTGCATGTATTCCCCATGCTCTTTTACAATGTGAATGGTGATCCTGCTATTTCTAAATATGGAGAAAATGAAATAGCACAAGTATACCATCCATGCTTGTGCAACATCAAATATATTAGGTATGAAGAAGTGTTTCTGTAGTAGTTCTACTTGTTTAATGTATGTCAATACATTGTTCAATGTATGTCAATAGTCATGTTCAATGTATGCTAATTGAAATACATTATGTTCTTTTTAAGTAGGAAAATGTACTGTATTGTGTTCTTCTATTTCATAGCTGGTTTCAGCATAAAAAAAAAGCTAAAATGTAATTATAAGCTCATGTCCCTCTTATCTTACCATTTGCCACTTCAGCATATAAAAATTCTGCAAATAACATCAGCCAAATTTTCTGTATTATATTGTTTATGGTTCTGTTCTGATGTTTCTGGTATAAATATAATATTTAAAACTTTTATTTAACTGATATTAAGTTCTGCTCTTGCTGTGTACAGTTTAGGGTTTTAGTTTGTATATCTATGTGGAGGTGAAAAGTAATCTGAACAACTTATACAGAAAAAGAACAAATATAAGAACAAAAGGACTTGGAAAAGCACGAACTTATATGTGATATAAATTTCTGTTATTTCAACTCACATTTGCTTTCATAAATTTAACATGACTCATGTTGATTTTATGAGTGTTTTCATTGTATATCTGAGAGATAAGCTCTCACTTTCTCATCCACAATGGTTGCATGAAAAACTTTTCTTTTTGATTCTCTGCACCATCATTCTCATTACAGAAGAGTTCTCTTTGGGGTTTCCCAAAGGGCATTGGAAGATTATTTTCTTTTACAAAAGAAGGAAGCAAAATTACCAGACTCCCTCATGTGCATTCTGCTGTTAAATAATGGCTTGTACATTAATTAAGATAAATATTGTAACAGAAAAACATCGACACTGTGACAGTTAATAACACAGTACATTAATTGTTAGAACATATTTTAAGTTAACTTAATGGTAGGAAGATAATAATGAACAACTAGAAAACTGAGTACTACCAAAATTCCTGGTTGTTGACATTTCAAGAATTATAACCCTACTCTGATTTTGTTATTATACTAATAATAAACTTTTTAATTTTTATTACTCTATTTATAAGTTAAATGGTGATGCTTACTTAATTCTTTCAAATGCTTGTTTTATTTTCCCTGGCAAAGACCTATGTTTTCAAAGAGGAAACACTTCAAAATCTATTAAATACTTTTATTTCGTTATTCAATAGCTTTTTCACTATGTTTGGCTAACTTCATTGCCTATTTTTGCTGTTAAGATATTTCTAGTTTCTAAATTGATAGATATAGTAGCTACATGAGTATCTATAGAAGTTTTACTTTTTTTCCTGTTTTTCCTGATTTCTGTTGACTTATTTTAGAAAACAAATAGTTTAATGCTGACAAAGCATTCACTAGAATAGATTACTTTGAAGATTAATGGGTGTGGATCTTCCCCTAGAAACAGTAATTGTTTAATGACTTTCCAGTTTCCTGTATGTGATAACTGGGAGGAAGTGCCCAATGGCACAGGTGTGAGGGATATACTTAAGGCAAATGCAGCAGTTTCTGAGGTCGTGTATAAAATGTTTTCAAATGTTGTGTTTTTGTTTTTTGTTTTGTTTTGTGGGGGTAGAATCCATGTTGTATATAGGGCAATATGTGTATAGTTTTCTCTGTGTCTACAGGACAATTTCTTTATGTTGTGGCAGTTTTTCAGAGGCTTTTATTATAGCCAGGTATGGAGTTATTACTGAACATGTAGTGGAAGTCAGCAATGGAATGCAAATTTTAAGTCTAGACTGTTAGTACTCTATATTTCAAGCACAATATAGACCGAGTGTTATGAGAATACCTCTTTTGAAATGGCTTATAAAAAGGCTACTATACAAATGAGTTCATTCATTAAAAGACTAGTATTCTGCCTTTGGCTTCATAAATGTCTCCATAATGTAAGAAATGAAATTTGATTTCATTTATTTCTAGTGCAAAAGTTGTCTTGCTATTTGCTGCTTACAAAGAAATTACTTAATTGGGCAGTGTGTGTGTTTAAGATTTCTGCGATTTTAATGATCAACAAGAACCCAAAACTTTATGACAAGGCTTGGATTATTAGAAGATCTGCCTAATTCTGATTTTTTTTCATTCTTATCTGCCATTTTAGACTGAATGTCATGTGTTTACACTTTTAAAATATGATGTAAGAGTGGATGACAGCAGTCCCACTGAGTATCTCAAAATACAGGCATTGTATCTCTTGAGTTCATCTTGTTGAGAAATGGATTTTTAACTAAATGACTATTGATATGCTGATTCATATGTTCACACTGGGAACACATTCCTTCATTATTGACATGTGCATAAATTTATAAAGAAGAGGTTGTAAGGTATCTGAATTGTTATTTGACATAGTACATACAGAACTGAAAAGTACAAATATGATCATAGCATAACTACCTGACTGTTAATTATAAAAGTCACATACAGAATACATTCTGTATTACTACATAAAATAAATTCTTTATACAGAGCTATTGTTCTCCTAAACCATCAGTGAAAGAACTTACAGGTGTTAATTGGGTTTCCAATTCATTACTGGTTTTAATGCTGGATAAAGATTTAATGAAACACTTATGCTCTGTTTTAGAGAGAAAGATATTCTAAACACATACTCATTATATGTCTATACACAGACAGTCTTCTAGGTGAAGTTAATTTGCTTCTTTCCTTGGTTATGAAACTCGCGATTCTAAAAGAACTTCATGGTAGAATACAATTATGTTTCTTTAACTGATTTGAATTCAAATTCCCCCTCAAAGTGTTACATCAGTTCATCAGACGTGTTTAGCACAGTTTTGTTCTCCATTGGTTCAAAATTTATTTCTTCAACGTTTTTGAGTTAGTTAACTTGTAATTATTGACAGCTTACAGATGGGATAATTCTGGTATCTAATTTTTGTGATTTAGCTAAAGACAAGTAGATGTACCAGTTTGGTGACGTGTGCATACAAAATACACTAAATATGGCTTAAATAGAATGTGAAAGAAACTGATACTACTAAGGGCCAATGCGTTGATGCAGCTTTTAAAGGCATTTTTTGTCTACAGCTCTGAATAGTGCCTATAAAATTACTGTCTTTGAATACAGCATTCAGGATCCCACTGAAACTCAATAATTTTTGTGCGTATATAAAGATTTTTTTCCTCTTGACTCTTGGAAGAGAATTAAATTATTGGGCTTGAAATATTAAATACTGTTAAGACTTAAAATATAATATTGATTGAATACATCTGCTGCTTTGGTTTCATAACATAGTATTGGAAAGAGAGGATCCCTAGAAGATGTGGCTTCTTGTTCCTGCTGAGATTTGGAATAATGATTTGGGCTCAGTTCCAAATTAGGAAGACAAAAAAAAGGTTTTTAAAGTACTGTTTTTCCAGGTTTTGTATCGCTTTCTTTGGTATCATAGGGGTGTTACTAAGAAGTAGTTTAAAAAAATGTATGAATCACAAGTTAGTATTGTACATACGATAATCAGAAAGTAGTCTTGTAAAAATTAAGGAGCAACAACAAAAAAAGCAATAAACAAAAAACAAACAAACTTGAAGGCAATACTAGTGAAAACTGTTGAATTTGAGAGTGTCAGAAGAGTCATAAAGTGTCAGTATGAAGGTCAGTCTGAGCTGATTCCCTGCCTCAAGTAGGAGTCTAGTGGTGTAGATGCTTAGGGTAAAAGGAGAGGAAACATATGGTGATGGTTCTCTTTTATATGCACGATTGTATGGCTTATGGATTTCCTTATCAAAGGACTGTATTCAAAAGATCATTTATACACAAAATGGTCAGAAGTTTTGAGATTTCTTAATATATTAGATCTTACCATTCCACACTCATTCTTAATTATTGATTAAGTTGTACTGTGTGTGTTATAAGACGTAGATCTTTTTTGGTGAAGAATGAGTGCTAATGTAAAAACCTGATAAAATTAGATTGGTTATTTAAATCCTACCATTTTTATTTTAAAAATCCTTCATTATTAACATGCTGTTATTGTGTATGCAAACATATTCATGGGATATCGAATTGCAGTCCTAGAGGTCTTCTGCCATTAATCCTTTTTGTATATCCTATATTAACATTTTAAGAAACTGGCCAATTGTTTTAGATCGAAACAGGCTGGAGGCTATGAATTATGGATAGACATAAGATAACAGTGAATTGTATCCCTTTGCTAAATATAGATTAAAGCCCTTCAGACCAAAAGTCTGATGAACCAGAATTGAAAAACACAATGGCTGATTCAATATATACAGGTCAAACAGTAGATGTAACAGCTGTGTAGCTTATGCTTCACTGACCAGCATGTGCAGCTACTCTGAAATAAAAAGTAAGCTCAGGACTTCACACTTTAAAAAAAAAAAAAAAAAAAAAAGAATAAGGATCACATTTCTGTTGCATTATGTTACAGAAAAACTGCTTTATTTCATAATCTCACTTTGATCAATACTGTTAAGTGTCTAACAGATTTGAAGTTCTAAGTATAGTCTATCAGAGTTGCATATAATTATCAGACTCATTGGACTGAAGCATTATTCACAGCTATTTTCTGTTTCTTCAGCATTTATCATGCACTTCTCATGATAGTCATCTACAGAAATTCCATAGAACTTCATCTATTCAATGTAAGTGGTATAGATCATTTAAATGTGTAGGTTCTTGATTTCCACATAAAATAGGACTCCATGTGCATTCTGGGCTATTTTATTAGCAGATCCTATCTACTAGAACAATGGTTTTCAGTCTCTGTGAACTTTCTGCTTACTTGACTGATTTGGCATCTATATTTTAAGTCATTCTTTTCAGATTGTGCATGTCTGAATTAAGTAAAGTCTGTAGTAAGTAAATGTCTAACGGGAGCATATGTCAGAATGTATGTACTTTATGTGAAATAAAATGTGTCGTACCCTTAGAGTTTAGCTTAATTCTATCAAATAAAAAATCAAATCAAATGGCAAAATTGAGTTACAGCATGAAGTTTTTCCTCCACACTGCAATTCCTAGAGTTTCTTTAAGGGAGAAACTTTCAAAGAGGATCAGAATCACTTAGTACCTTTTTCTGCTGTGGATCTCAGTATTTTCTTGGGGGGGGAAGGTGATGAGATGGGGAATTTTTCAAATAGCTGGAACATCAGTGTGGGCATGGACATAACTGAAAACTATCAGAGAATGTTAAAAACTATTTGTAGCTATTTGCATTAAACACTCATAGGATCTATTGCTTTGTTATACTAATTGAAATGCCACACTGAGAAAGGGAGTCTGTAGTTAGCTTAGTTAATTATCTTTGAATTCCTGGAAATACCTCAATCCAGTTTGTTTGCATTAAAAACAAACTAATAAAGGCACTATTTTATGTTTTCATTTTGAAAACTCTAAAAGGTGATATCTTTTTCCTAGTATTAGAATAAAAAATCCTCTAATTTACACCAAACCTAAATCAGCAGCATTTTAAAATGTACACAAGACACTCAAAAGCATTAAGGCGCTGTATGCATAAGCTGATAAGCTGGCAACCAGTTGCTTCTGCAAGTTATCTGGAGATCTTTGGTAGATGATACTGGCTTATTTCTTTTTATTTGCTATATGGTGGACATGCCCTGGCAATCCTCCTTCTCCATTATGACTATGAAAAGTAGCTAAATGAGAATTTAGTTTGTGATATGTCATCCATTTTCAAAAACATGCATGCAGTTGATGTGAGCTGCTACATAATTGCTGATTTAATATCCCTGAAATTGGTGCAATAGTAAAGTAGTATGGCTTTATATCCCAATCCAAATAATTTAAGATTTTAAGAATTATTAAGATCTGCAAATGAACTTAATTTGAAATGAATGGGATCCTGTGCAATTGAACTGGTGGCAGGGGAATTTAAAAAAAAAAAAAAAAAAGAAATACACCTTCTGTAGGCAAAATGTGCAGATGTGTCATGTAAAGTTGTTATGTAACCTGAAGAGTCAGGGAGAAGACGTTTATTCAGCTCAGCAAGCAAGGATTGGAGTGAGGTTTGCAACTGTAGGACACTGAATTAAACATCAGTGTGAATAAGGGAAAGACAGCAGATTCCACATGCAGCTATGATGATACCTGCACAAAACTATGAAAAGAAAAAAACACAAGTAAATGTTTCTAGAAATATAAGGCATAGTTTTAAGAATTTCTTCTTTTTTTCCACGCTGTTTTATTAATATTGCTGGTGTGTTCTTTTGTGAGCCACACTGATTTGCAAAGTGCTACTACAGTAGAAAGAGCTTAAGAGCCCTTTCAGGCCTATCTCCTAATTGAGTTTCAATTTATGTGAGCATTTTTTTGTGTTTCTGTAAATGCATATGTTTTAAATGCTTAAAAAATAAAGCAGTTCTAAGTGCTGAGTAGATCATTTTAGAAATGATTTTGCACTGGCATTTCATGTGATTTCTACATTTTCTATTGCTGTCAGTTCAAAGGTTTTTCTACATTCTGACACTGGGAAAATTAATTTAAATGAATTTTAGAAGTGTTTAAGTGAAACCATACGTAAGCACCCTTATCCACAATCAAAATAACTTTAATTCAGTTAAGCTTAACTGAATTAATTTGAAAATTAATTCTGCTAAATTGAATTAAGGCCTCTTCAGTTGCAAATGGAAATAACAGAAATGGCTAAATCAGTGTATTAATTCATTTCAAAATAAGACTTTTAATGAAAAGGTTCTGAATTTCTTGATCTTCTCTCGCACATGTTCTCAACGCATGTAATCCCTTAAATGAAAATAAGCTTAAAAATTTAAAGACTAGAATAATGATTGAGGTATTTTTAATGGTCCAGGCAGTAGTAAAATGAAAAAGTCACAAGTCTAACTTTACTGGTGTTACGTCACGTAAAAGAGTTGTACAGCCATCCCAGGCAGAGCGCAGCAAGTACATTTTAATAAAAATAGATATTATTTCCTCAAATGTTATCTATGTAAACAAGCAGCTGCATACACAGAGCTGAATGAAGGAAAGCTTATCTGGGAATAGTGTCATGTACATCCAATTTTCATAAAGGCACTGACAGTTTGTGTCAAGATATCCAACTACTTTTCTCATCTGATTATACTTTCTTACAGTATTGGCTCCTAAAACTAATTTTGTAGAAGAAGAAATACGTTACGATGAGTTCAGTAGAAAATAATCATAAAAGTCATCCAGACTTGCTTAAAGAAACCTGACCGGCAGAGTACAAAGGTTTACAATATATGCTGATCACTCTGAAAGTAATGCCTGTTAATTTCCATGGAAACTACAATGGGTACAATAAAACACAATAACACTGTTTGATAGAGCAAATTCTCAGCTACAAAAAAACTATTTTTCAATATAGTCACCAGCGTATGCATTTTCACCAGTGATGAACAAGAGTCTGCATGCCGTGCTTGTAAACATCTGCACCAGTGGAGGTGACCCAATGATGTTGTCATTACTGAAGTGCACCAGCCTCACTGTGCTCACATCTGCTGTTTGGTCTCCATAAATGTTCAGCAAGCACTGATGAGTATCAGTTTTTCTGCATGGAGGAATTCAGTGACATACTTTTGCTTCATACGCTCTTCCATGTCTGGTGCGATTTTAACTGCCTCTCTGCTGCCATCTGTCACGTGGCAACACTGAGTAATGGATTATCAGTCAGAAGATTCAATCTCTACTGCTGAGAGAAACAAACATAAAATAGGAAGCATTACTTTTGGAGCAGCCCTCATAGTTGTGGTAAATTGTAATAATTAGCATCTGCATATCTTTCTGCTCTTTGGCAAAGGTTATCTCATATCAAAGTAATAATTTTCAATTGCCAAATGTTCATATGAGTCAGCCAATGAGAAATATTAAACCCTTTATTTTCTTGATTAGTGGTAATGTGTGTGGGAAAATGATTCATATTACCAACATTATAAACTGCAAATCCTTTCCTTGGAAGGACTGAGGCTAGGGAAGGTGTACCAATCATTGCCTGCACTTAAGTTTGTCTGCATTGTTGACATTAGCATGAAAAGCAAGCAATAACACTGTTCTGGTGCTTTCTTCTTTGCTTGCCTCTGCAGGACGTAGAAAACAGAGCTCTGTTGTGTCATTAATCACGTTAGAAGTGCTTGTTTGACTTTTCCTTCTCTTTCTGAAATGCTCAGTAGATCAAATTTAGGTGAATGGGCTGAATCAAATAATTACTTGGTATGTTGATGCCTTTTGTGCTGACCTTATCAGTATTTAAGAGATTTAGTATCCGTGAGGCCAAGTGATGGACAAAACTGTGTTACATAGTAAAATATAACCTTTCTTAAAGTGTCAATATTACTAGCTGTTATCAGGAGAATAAATCTAAGTCCAGTCTTATAGCTGTGAGATATTTTTTTTTTTTTTACTACCTTCTGTCTATAAAAATATTAACCTTTCCTTCTGAATTAAAACCCTATGGACTCGGGTGTTAGCAGTCATTATTGTGAAATCATGTACATCTAAGATAATTTCCTTCTGATGTGTCAGACAGCTGTTTTGAAGATTTAAAGGAAAATTAGTCAGTACTAATTGAAAATAGGAGCTGAAAGTATTAAAATATGCTTTTATGGTAGTTAGCCTATAAATGATATTTTGAAACAGGTGAATAACTGATTTGTAAGTGAAATTGAAGAAAAAAACTCTACTGGCAATTAAATAGGAGAGGAGTGGAAATATGCAAATTCTCCTTATAAAATCAAAGAGTTTAAGATAATGAAAACTAGAACCCATGCTTGTTCTCCACTGTAGCTACTGAGCTTAATGAAATAGTAAATTGCAATTAATGTTTGCGTTCAATGTCTTAATGTTCTAACATGACATCCTGGTCATTAATCACTTTGAATTACTAATCAAACAAATCTGACCAAAGAAAGAGAATAGTCCTTTCTTGGACAAATGCAAATCCTGATGCCTGCTCTTATGAAAATAACTTGCTGCTGGGATATAAACATGTTTATAGAGGTTGCACGTGTTATACGTATGTGATAAAAAAAACTCTAAGGAAAACAGCATTTAGAAATGCTATTTATTTTTGTATCTTTTTTTCCGTAGAAAATTGTATACTTGAGGCTCTCATCAGAAAATAGACTTTTCAAAACACTTCAGAATTTCTTTAGCTTTTGACTAACCAGTTGACTTCTGTTTACTAATTTATCTGTCTGTAGTGAATTCCCTGAAGGTTGAGACCATCTGGTCCTTCAGTTTATTTAACTGTTTCTCAGTTTTCGTGAGCTTTGAATTCAAACTGTCAGGCTCCCAGTTTATAACCGTAATGATTTCTCAGACATCATTAATTTTAATGTTTCAAGAATCTTTCCTATTTCTGCTTTTACTCTTATCTCCCACAAGAGTAAGAGCTTCCTTTCCTGTAGAATGTGCTTCAAAAGTGAATTAAAATGAAATCAGATAATTGTGGGAAAAGTCATTGAGTTGCAATCTAAATCTTTATTAGAGTTGTTTTAAATTCTCATATATCAAATGGCTGTTCATGCATTTTCTTGCTTTCATTTAACCTTCCATTAAACATAGAAATCATTGGATTTTGCCAATGGGCAAACTTCCTGTAATGTAGCTGGTGATTATACACTGTAAGTGAACATACAACAGTGCATCTGTTACTAAAACATTATGGTAGGGTTAATCAGATAATTTTTAAATACCTTGGAGGGGCTAATAAATGTTATTTACATTCACACACGCACCCTTTTTATACCTTACTCAGGGCACAGACAGTAACTTGTGAGCACTGATGTAGTTAAAGTCAACTGAAGACAAAGTTGCAACATCTTGGATGAAATATTTTATTTCTTCTAGCTGGATCGATTTGATGCATCTATGCTTATATTTTTATTATAATTACTTTATTTCATCTAAAAGCCTGAGATACTCTTGGAGCTACTGGTTGTTTTCCTTGTTTAGAAACATTAACAATTTTCAAGAAATCTATTCTTCTTCTGACTGTGTATCACTGTGCACTGTCATGTCACTTAGTTCCATATAAAGACCTCTGTATGACCTTTCTACAAGCACCTGCTGACTTTGTTGTGCTGTCTAAGCATAATTAATGACACTCTTCTAGTGGCAAGGGCTGAATGTTAATTTATCATAGAAAGCTTGATAGAAGGGTTCTGCAATCCTTGTACTTTGAGTGCTACTGCAGTAGTACATTTATGTTTAAAAGATATAATTCCTTTTTCATGTTAAGCATTAGCTAATTAACATCCCATTTGAATAAGACAACATAGAGTCCGGCCTTGTCAATTACAAATTACTGAAATAATAATATTTAACATTAATAGTATTGCACAGATCTTATGAAATTAAGGTCACTTGTTTTAGTGATTTTAAATTAAAACATTTTCTGTAAACAGATCAGTATGGTATGTAGAATTTCCTGTTCGTGATCTTATCTCCATGTCAATTTTTAGAATATTTAACTTTTATATTTTTAACTCACATATATATTTGCGATGATATTTTTCTGCTTACAAGTTCCATTTGTAAATATTGAAACTGAAGTCGCTGCGTTAGCACAGTGTATTAAATTGGGGTCTATTTGATTCCTAATTTAAACTGTTCCCAGTTCAATTTTGAAAAACTTTAGCCATAACTAAAAACACAGTCTAGTCCAGCTTTGAAATTTGTGCAGTCATGTCAGCATTTAATATTGTTGTCCAGCGTAGCTCTAGTGTGTATTTGAAGCAGACTTGAGTCTGTATCTAACAACCTGTTAATTGGTTCAGCTGATTTCTGAGCTTTAGGGTGGGAAAAAAAAGTGTGGGCATTTTTTCAGCCTTTCCTAGAATAGAAGAAAAGAGATTCTTTACGATTCCAAACTCCAGCCTTTGTGTTCCTTCCAGATGTTATAACCAGGATTAAGGAGATTAAAGAAGAGAACTGTATAACCAGATACATGGGCAGTTTTATGACCAGCTACCCTCAAACAGGGTTATTGTTGTGATATCCCTTTAGTTGAGAATTTTTCTTGCTTTTGTACCATTTTTGCCTTTGGATAAAACCTGCATCTCAGATTTGCTAGTAATTCTCTATCACTTTGCACATTCTCAAATGATTGTTCAGGTGCTAAAATTAAAATCTCGGTAGAGTTTTAAATTATGAATTAGAGCATAACTGTAAATTAACAGGAATGTGACTATCTACAGCTACACAGAGATAGCAATCAACAGTGTTAATTTTATCTAGGAATGACTGAATGGATAGTTCTCTGTTTACTTGCTGTTTTTAACTAGAAGTTGCCTGGAGGGTATTTCTCTGGCTTTCTCTTTTACAGATGACAAATTATTTCTAGTATGTCAAATAGGTGCTACCTTTTTCAATATTAAAATATACTTTCTGCAATTCCATGGAATGCCATTGAAAGATATTTTACCACAAGAAAAATGTATTGCTGCTCTCAGGAGTTTGTCTTGTTATGATTAGAAAAAGGCACCTGAGTGTGTATCTATAAACCTTAGGTTGTTTGACCGTTTAGATGACGAAATGCATTATTACAAAGAAGATTGACAAAGTTAACCTGATTCTCCCATGTTGCACCTTATTAAGCACTCTGTCTCAATATTATAGCATTAATTAGCTGGAATTGTAGTTACATCACCTCCAATGGTAGGGATAATTGATATGAACTGAAGCGAGTCTAATAGGCTTGACCTTCAGTCTGTTACATGAATGGATTAAAACTTAAATACTTACTGTATTTACCATCTTACTGAAGGTAAAACTGTTCAAAGTCTCAAAAGAAATAGCTGCAAAAGTAAGTGCTGAGGAAGGCAAGTACAGTCATATGCCAGCTTGAGAGGTGGCTGCCAGCTTACCTTTTCCTGAACTTTAAACACCTATGTCAATTATTATTGACTGAGGCATGTGTCCCTATATCTATAGAAGGGAAAAGCAGTGGTGGTACAGAAGGGAAAAACAGGTGGTCAGTAAAAAGCTAAGTTTAAAACATTTGTCTCTTTACTGTAATATTCTGAATAGACCAATATTAGTTTATCTTCACAAAATTAAATTTACCCACTAGCACCTTTGCAGATTCTCTATATAGCTTCCTTCATTTCCCTCAGAAATGACTTAGTGGATATACTGTTTACATCCACATTCTTCCTTGAATACAGTGCACAGCACTGTAATGATGCATGTTAACTACAGACATGCCTGAGTGTCGCAACTATGGTCTGGCCATGGTTTTCTGCAGCAAACCCTGAAGTGGAGCAACCTCTTCTCTTTCATAATGCAATGTCCTCCTCCTTTTCACCTGCATGTCTTGGGAAATCATGAGCTATGCATTTACTATGAGAGGAGGCAGGTCTTCCAAGCAGCCTGTGCTCATTTCTTCTTATAGGATACAGTCCCTGAACTTCAAAGACTGCTCTGTAAAGACTTGATGCTTGCGTTGTATAAATATTATCCATAACTAACCAGTTCTGAACATAGGATACTTCAGGAAAGAACTAAGAACATACAAATGGCCCAGACTAGAGATTAATTTGATCTTTTTTTTTCAGTCACTGGCAGTAGCTAACAGAAAGTGTTTATAATAAAGCGTCAGAATAGAGTTTTCTTCTAGAAGTCTGAGACAGAATTGTGACTTAGAATAAACTCAATTTGAAGTCTCAAATGGTGGATTAAGTATTTAGTCATCAGGAATGCTTTTTTTTTAACTTATACTTTTAATAACTCAACTAGAAAAAACTGCAGAGCACTGAACTTAAAGGAAATTCAGATTTTAAATCTGTCTTAATGTTTGTGTTTTGGTAAACTACTGCTGAAAAACTTTTCAAAGAGGAGAGATTTCTGAAAGACTTATTGCTACAAATGAAAATGAAAACTTTCAGTAGTGCATAGTGCATATAATGTACTTAAGATTCCAGCAGGTATTCAGCATCTCAGGTTATGTAATGTACTTTGCTGAAAGACCTGACCTACAATGGTTGTGACAGAACAGTATCAAAGCAGCTACCTCTTGTGTACTTTTTCTTATTTTAAGACCCAAAGAAAGCTTTTAATGTTGCTGTATTGAGATATTAATTTCATAATTAATAATATCACAAAAGTATTAATTAGGAATAATTGTGCAATTCTAGTATGGTCCTAGAAATGATGATTTAGTAAGAGCAGCTAAAAGCAGTCTTTTAAATACTGCAAAATAACTGCAGTGGCTTTCAAGATGATAAACGTACACTGTACTACAAAGGCTGATAAAGACTCACTGATACACTGTTACGAGACCTGCAAAAATTATCTTGCTTTTCTTTAACTCATAATTTTAACTTTGGGCTTAAATAGGTATATATATTTTGGAAGTATGATAATAGCGAATGTACTTATGCCTAAACTTACCCATTCACAAATATGTCCTTTAAGAGCTTTTCAGTTTAAGAAATTCTGCTGTCATGATCCATTATAGGTGAATATTGTTTCATTGTGATTTGTTGACAGCTATGAGTTCTTACTTGTTCCAATAATATGATTGATTTTATTTGTGTAGTGTTTCAGAGAAACTTTAAGGTCATTCACTTTCAGGAGAAGAGGAAATCGAAAATGTAGACCAACATATTGACATTGCAGAATGATAGGAGTTGGAAGGGACCTCTGAAGATCATGTAGTCCTACCCCATAGCTAAAACAAGTTCCCTAGAGTAGTTTACATGGGAAAGTGTCCAGGCAGGTTTTGAATGTCTCTAGAGAAGGAGACTCCACAATCTCTCCGGGCAGCCTATTCCAGTAATCTGTCACTCTCAAAGTAAAGTTTTTCCTCACGTTCTTATGGAACTTCCAGCATTCCTGTTTCTGCCTGTTGCTTGTTGTTCTATCACTGGGCAGCACTTAAAAGAGCCTGGCCCTGTTTGTTTAATTTCCACCCATTAGATGTTTATAAGCATTGATAAGATCTCCTCTCAGACTTCTCTTCTCTGGGCTGAACAACCCTAGATCTCTCAGCATTTCTTTATAAATTTCCTCATAAGGGAGATGCTCCAGAACTCTAATCCCCTTTGTGGCCCTCCTCTTTGCTCACTGTAGAAGTTCCCTGTCTTTCTTGAACTGAGAAGCCCAGAACTGGACACAGTACTCCTGATGTGGCCTCACCATTGCAGAGTAGTGGAGGAGGATAGCTTCCTTTGCCCTTCTGACTCCAGGATCCCATTGGCCTTCTTGGCCTCAAGGGCACACTGCTGTCTTATGGCCAACCTGCTGTCCACCAGGATACCGCAGTCCTTCTCTGCAGAGCTCCGCTCCAGTGGGTCAGCCCCTAATCTGTACTGATGCATGTGGTTATTCCTCTCCAGATGCCAGAGTCATCACATGCACTTACTGACCCTCATAAGACTCCTCTGTCCAAGTCTTCATGTACTTTACGTGTTGTTTTCAGTCCTTTTGGCTCCTGGAGCATTAGTATATTTTCACTTGTGACTAGTGCACTGTACCAATTAATTTATTTGTCTTAGCACTTTTCTTTATAGACTTCTTAGACTTATTCCACAGATTCTCAGGTATCCATGGTCCAAGTGCTGTAATCTTTTGACATAATTCATCAGCCAGCCATATAGTGAAACTTTTTATTTTATTTCAGTTGGAATAACAGGTCCAATATCTTTTAGATGAAGTGCTTTTATTTCTCCAGCTTTCTTTTTATAAAAGTGAAATGTTTTGTATCAAATAATGTTTGCTTCAATATCTTGCTTCAAACACAATTGCTTTTCTATAAAAATGGACTAAATCTTCTTTATAATGTTTGACAAATTTATTTTACAAGCAACTACAAAATACTGCATTTCACTCTGGTAGGCCGTAAGTTGCGTGTATTGAGTTACAGTACCATGACAGTGGTCTTCCATATCTAATAAGTGAGAATGTCTCAGTTAGCAATACATAAAAATCAGAGATTTTTACCTGAAATTGTGCTGCTTGTAGCATTAGAGCCTCGGTCTTCTGAATCTTCTACTGAGTATTTAGAAGGAAAAAAAAATCCACAACTGTTCAGATCTGCTATTCCTCCACAGCATTCATGTTTCTACATCTTTGTTCCATTCAGTCTTTCCCACAAAATGAAATGTTTTTAGCCCTAACAACGTTTTGCTGTTATGTCACAACTTTTTTCTGTATTTCTAAATCTGCTTTTTTTCCTCCTATTTTAAGAACTCTTATTGAGAGAGAATTTATTTTAGGTCCACTTCATCTTTGTTTTGCTTCTGCTGAATGCAATGGAAAATACCAACACTTCACAGTTGGACTGAGTGAATGGTTGGACTGGGTGATCCTGTAGGTCTTTTCCAATCTTGGTGATTATATGATTCATTCTTCCTGTGTGACTCAGAATATTGTATGTGGTCTTTAGGGCAACGACAGGGAGGAGAGAAGGTTGATGAGCTCTGAGAAATTTTAGCATGTTTATAAATTGATTTAAGTTAATATATGTAATCTTTTCTAAGGCAGTTGCTTTGAAAGCTTTTTGACATCTGTTTGCACTGTTAAAGAATTTCTGACTATGCAATTCATATGTTATGGATTAGAACATCGTTTGAATGGAAGATTTGCTAAAATGTACTATAACTCCTAAATCCTGTTGATGTTGTAGTTTCTTTTCAGTTATTATTTACTTGTGTATTATCTCAAGTTAAGTAACTTAGATCTGCATTCCATTGCCTTTTTTGGTAATTTGTCAATTGCCATTTCTCCAGTGAACTCTGTTTAACAAGCAAGTCTGTGATTAATATAGACAATGTGTTAACAATATCTAGATCTTCTGCTGACTTGTTTGCAGGTACCTATACCTTCAGAAGAATTTTGTGCTTCTTAGTACAACTTATTTATTTGTTTAAAATATATTGCCTAAGCATTGCATGGAATTTATGCCAAAATGAGTATCATGTCAGGGAAAAGACTTTTTTTTTCCAGCTGAACTCATTTTTTTTCTTTAACTATGTAATCCCTAGTTAGTAAAGCTGGAACCTTAGTTAGCGCACAGCTGACTCTGCCAACATATTTCCAGGAATAAACAGGCACTATTTCAGAGTATAGAACATTTAAATACATTGTTTGCATGAATGATAAATTAATGGAATAAATAGCTACCCTGTCAAAAAGTAGCAGTTTTTATTTTAATAAATACATGCTTTGCAATGAAGAAACTGTAAAGTTTCTAAAGAGAAACTTGTTTACCTACTTTAAAGAAGTGGCTGATTAAGGTATTCTTACTTGTAATAATATAGTTTCTCTCCTAATTTTTCTTCCTTGAGTAATATGAGGAAGGGAGGCCTAGACTAATTTGTGTTAAGTAACCATTTATGAGATGGAACTGCAAGACTGTAAAATGTAACCAGGAAACACAACACGATATTAGTAAAAGATGTCTTCATTAGAACTGTCTCTATTGGAAGATCTATCAAAAACTCTCCCTTTTTTCAGAGTAGCTGAATGGGATAAGTCATTTTTCCATGTACAACCAATAGAACATGATGTGGAGCATATATGTTTTAAATGTTAGGATGCTCTTAAGAGACATAAAAATGTATTAAAATTTTGAAACAAAGTCTTTAACATATAATCTTTGCTTCTGATATGGTTGGTTTTTCTTACCTACTTCATGGACATACAAACAGGGCTGCACAAATTCACAAGTGCTCACACTGCAGCTGAGATGGATTGAATTTGCTTTTGGACAGAATGGAGACTTTATGGCCAGAGTGCCAATAGTTTTGCTGGTAAGAAGTGCAAAGCAGAGACCTTATCATAGTAATTAGTACAAAGTTTATTCAGGTAGCGCAGGGATAGCTATAGAAAGGAAAGAATGTTCTGCAAGTTAGAGATTATCTATTCCATGCTTTATCATTTAGCTAAGTTTTGAAAAATTACACTTTTTATGTAAACAAGTACTTCAGGTGAAAATGGTGAAGGCTCTTGAAAACATTGTGTTATCTAATAAATCTAAATATGATCAAATCTTTTTAATGTCTCAGCCCTATACGTTTTCTTTCTGAATCTTTTAAAGGATGACCTTCAACATACACTAATGAAACATGACAAAGGAATTGCATGTTTTAAAGTCCAGCATGTTTTAAAGTCCTGCTTGAAGTTGAACAATTTTGTGTGGTTTTTTTTTCAGAAATCTTTCTTATTTTGCATTTTGTCCATATAAATACTCTCCAGCTGTCTATCTTTAAATAGTAATGCCAAAAGTCAAGTCCAGAATCAATTAAATCTTGTCAACTTGCTTTGTTCTTTCTTATTAATAAGTACATGTAATTTGGATACATACTCAGTTACAAGGTTGGCTATTTTACATAGTCTTTTGAATTTTGTGTTGCGGGATATGGTTTAGTGAGAACTATTGGTGATGGTTGGACTGGATGATCTTGTAGGTCTTTTCCTTTGTGATTCTGTGATTTCTGTGATTCTGTATTCCACCATCTCTACATGCTTTTGCTGAACTGCTATAGATGGCAAGCAGGTAAGTGGAAAGGTAATGAGAATGTGTCTGAAGCGAATTGTACCTTTTCATATTTCCAGTTTACAACAATAATCCAGACATTGAGTTTAGGAGTTTGTTGGCATTCACAATTTTGTTAATCAGTTTGGAGCATATCATCATGGTCTCAAGTTGTGCCTAGGAAGGTTCAGGTTGGACATTAAGAAAAATTTATTCTGTGAATGAGTGGTCAGGTGCAGGAATGGGGTACCCAGGGAGGTGGTGGAGTAACCTACCCTGGAGGTGTTCAAGAAACGTTTAGATGTTGTACTGAGGGACATGGTTTAGTGGGTAGTATTGGTGACAGGTAGATGGTGGGACTGGATGACCTTGGAGGTATTTTTCAACCTTAGTGATTCTATGATTCTGTGATCTATATGTAAACTGAGAAGGTGCATCATATGACCAAAGTACTTTGTTGTAGCAGACTCGTGAGATTCTGATGAATTCCATGGGCTGAGTAACCAGAATTTGTATTCAATTTGGCTTCTGATGAAGTAACTCTTGGTATGTTGGTTCTAGATGTTGTGGAAGGACGGAACAGTGAAAGTATGGGAGTCTTTTTCATATCAGTAATATCTTTCTAAGAAGTCCTTTCTTCGTGAATAGTAGCTAATTCCTTCTATTAACCTGCCTGTTGACTAAAGCATTTGTTGGCTTTCAAAGGACACAGCTCTTCTAGAAAAGTTTTCCAAAGTTTTGCTTTTTTTTTTTTTTTTTTTTTTTTTTTAGCTGAAGCAGAATCTATAAATGAAAAGAGTCTGACCTCAGACTGCTTAACTGCTGAGAAAGAGTAAGAAAGCAGCAGGTGGGCTCCAAGGAATCGCCTGTACATAATTCTTTTTTTCTGTCAAGTTCAAATGCATGTAGACAATGCTGGCAGATTTATCTTATAAAATCCTTTGACGATCATAGTCTCTTTATGCAACAAGTACTGCAACTTATTTTTTTCTAGTAATTTAAAAGAATAAAATAAAATTTCTCAAATCAAAAGTGAATATTCTTTGTTGCAAATAAGCCAGGTTACTCTTCACATCGTGAAAATGATTGATTGCGTAGAATGTGAAACACTTGTGCAGTTTACTATCCTGTTCCTCTTCAGACATCTCTTTTTTCGGACTTAAAAAACCAAATCACATCAAGAGTCATTGTATCCAGTCATTTGCATGGTTGAAGGGGGATGTCCCACAACAGACTCTGAGTCCTCAAAAACTTCAAATAAAATGAAATAACATTTTCATTTTTTGTGTGGCAATACAGTCATCTGTTTTAGAACAGTATGTCCATTTTTTTTTTGGTCATAAATAATATGACTGTTTAATGTTTCAATTGAATTAATCAGTTACATCATCTTCATACTTAAGAATGTTTTTTTAAAAAGTTTTCACTTGCTTTCATAAAATTTTGCATTTGTTCTTTCAGTATTTGTCAAGATAATTTTTAGATCAATTCTTAAATTATAGAGAAAGTTGGTGCCTTCTATGTAATGTTTAAATCATTCATGATAATAGTGAGGAGTGACTCAAGTAAATATATATTTTGGTGCAGGTGGAAATGTTTTCTTTTGTAATCTGCCACTACAAACTACTTCTTGTAGTCTTAATTTCCAGACTGTTGTGCTTATCTTTCAGCACTGTCAGCTACACTATGTTTCCCTTATTTTCTGAGTTAAGTTATAGTGCTAATATTTCTTCTTTCTTACCCACTAGAATAATTATTCTGAACAACAACTACCCAAAAAAATTAAATTAGGTTGGCTTAATACGATTTGCTTCTGACAAATATGTTGGCTGTTTATTATCTCACTATTCCCAGGTGCTTAGAAATTGATTTTTGAATAATTTGTTCTAGTAAATTTTCTAATATCCAAATTTAATCAACTTGTCTGTTAGTCCCCAGATACACTTTTCTTCTTCCTTATAGATGCAAGTATTGGTTTTGCTACCTTAATTTTGAGACCTCTCTCTCAACCATATGCTGTCAGTTCTAACAGCTGAAGGTTTTTTTCAGTTGGTAATTTAAGAGAAGCTTCATGACCTCCTCCCAAATTAGAAAGCAGCATATTTTACTCTTTTCTTTCTCCTTTTTCTCATCTTCTGTGCTGTCCTCTTTAATAAAATTGTCATCTGCGTGGTCACAATTAATTGCTTTTCAAGACAAAATTAAATGCACAAACCACTTTACCTTTCTCTGTTATCATTGTTTTTAAATCTCTTTCTATTAATGAATGGCTCTTTCAGGACTGTTTCCTTGCAATTTTAAAGTCAATTTATTGGGTTTTTGTGTTTTGTTTTCCTTTTAATATGCAGTAATGGTAGCTAACAACTTAGTCTACCACCACGATGGATTTGCTGTTCCTTTGTATACGCAATTGTTTACACTCCATACTATTCTTTTTTTGAATGTCAATCATTCTGTAAATCTTGATTTAGACTCCCTTGTCTGCTTTTGTACTTCCTTTTCATCTTCCTGTTTGGGATAAGTTGTTTTTCTGCTTCCAGAACTAGTTCTATTTATACCTTCCTGTTCTCTTGAATGTTTCCTTACTTTGTTAAAGTCTGGCTTTGGAATGGCATTGTTCTTACTTTGCTGTGGCAATTCCTTCCTTCCCTACCATTTGAGAAGTCACTGTTTTATAATAACTTTCACTTGAACTATTTCCTTATACTCTTTGCCAACTTCTCTGTATAAATAGGAATTGAAGCAGTAGTTCCTATTGTTAGTTTCTTACATGATCAGTAGCTTTTTCCACAAAATACCAAGTTTTTAGATTATGTCTACAAGCATAACTTACCTAGCAGAGTTAGGTAAGTAATATACTTTGATGGCTTACGTTAATTGCTCTGGAAGAGGAGTTATTCACCCTCTGTTGGGATTTGCTATATTGCTGACATATACCATGAATCTGGTCTAGTCTCCTTCCTTTTCACCCTTTTCCATAGATAACAATTAGGTTTCCATCACACCTGTTTTTATACAGCAGAGAAAATATATTCGTTACAATAAATGGTGCATCACTGCCTCCACTTTTTTCATGCATGTCCTTTCTAAAGTCTTTTATTTATAGTTTGTGGAGATGTGGAATATTATTAAATTTTATTCAAAAGAAAGAAGATCTGAGTTCATCCACTAAAATCTGGTGACTTTAATGAACTCTGCTAAATGATTTGGAAGTATGTCTTGATCAACGTATTTGAGTACAGCATTTGTGACAGAAGGAATTAAAGAGAGAAGAAGCCTGAATGAGAAAAGAGATCACCACTAGTTTTCTAAGGGCATGTACAATACTGAGGAAAAAGTGGAAACTGGAAACATACCATCATACTGCCTGGAAATTGTAAGATCAGCTAGAAAGATTCTAACAAGTCTGAACACGAGGCATTACATTATTGGGGACTATTCTAATGAATAATTTAAAAAATAGAATCAAAATTTGAGAGAGAAGTATTTTGTTGACAGAAATTATAAATATAACTGGTTATGAAATGCATATGCAGATTAGCAATAAGGATTGGCTAATTACTCAATTTATTGAGCAGATTAGAGGGCACATTTCCAGTAATGTCCAGAATATGGTGAAAAACGCATAGACTCTTCAAAACCCATCTATTCAGAGAAAAATAAAGAGAAAATGAAGATTATGTAGAAGAAAGATACTGTTTAGAAGGCAAATTTCCATTGTTCTACACAATGTGGATGGCAGTAGTTACAGAATGTTGTCGTGAGGGAAAGCCATTGAAAGCATACCAGGAGTTCTGCATTCCTGGGAAAATCTCTACGTGCTTTTACCCCCCTGTAAAAGTGAGGAGGAGTCAGTAAATTGGGGGGGGCTGGGGGGGGAAGGTGGAAGGTGACCATAAAGCCTGTGAATTCATGAATCTACTGCCCAAAATGCTTGTTTAGGGTAATGTATAGCAGATGTGGCTGCTACTGCCCATAGACAGTAATAACTACAGAACAGCTGCTTTGGTGCTCTGAACCCTATAGGAAGGATTTGTTCTCTGTTTTATTCTGCAGTATGTAGAGCTAATTTATGTGGTTTGCAAGGCTATCCAGTTTGCTTCTAAAGACTTGATTAAAAAGAAAATTTTTCTTATAGATGAAAAATTGTGTAAGTTGATGCATGTATCATGTACATTAATATTAGCCATCGAAAATTACTTATTTGGTTGTATCAGTGTTTTTTCCCTCCACAAATGCTCTTTGAAGTATAAATATCTATTTTACAAGGTCATAAAGGGACTATATTATTGTTTGTATGTGGTTTTATTTAATCTCTCAGAAACTGATATGTATGTTGTCAATATGATGGCAAGGTTGACTTTTTATCATCTTCATTACCAATTTTCTGAAGTGTTTTCTAAGAATTACAGAATCTAACAATAAGAGTTCGGGGGCTTGTTATGTTATAATGTGAATACTAGTTCCTGTTGTTACACAGTGCATGAAAATCTCACTGCAGGAAATGTATAATGAAAGAATAATAGCACACATGTTGCATCACATAATAAATATGCAGTGTACCTCATCAAATGAACAGCTGTGCTGATGTTCATTTTTGAATAGCAAATGTAAAGGACACACTTTCCTTTTTATTATTTTTATTATTATTTTATTTTCAGAGACTTAAAGAATTCTCACTGCTCCCATTCTACACATTCTACACTTCCCTGCTGTTTTTTTATTTTTGTATTTGTTTTTTTTACAGCTTATTAAAAATATTTTTCAATTCTGGAGAATTCTGTGTTGTATCCCTTGCAACAAAGGCCATCTGGATTCTCATTGCAAATCCATACCACTCAGTGACTTCAGCTGGACTTCTCCTACTAGTTAAGCCTATATTCACATAGAACATAGATCTCAAGACTAGAATCTAAACTAGTGCTGCTTTTTTAGGGCGGGGGGAAGCACTGGGGAGAGGGAAATGAAGTAATTATGGAGTGTGAGACTCTGA
Organism: Centrocercus urophasianus; assembly: GCF_019232065.1. Lineage (NCBI taxonomy): Eukaryota > Metazoa > Chordata > Aves > Galliformes > Phasianidae > Centrocercus > Centrocercus urophasianus. Next base: position 13,678,600 of record NW_024884722.1, read on the forward strand.
AGCATTCATCAAATATCTGTATGTTTAAAGTAGCTTAAAAAAAAGTTCAACTTCATTTATTATGCTTTTTTAAATTGTACAACTTTCATAACATTTTAACATCTTGGTTAACAATACATTCAATTAATAAAAGCATTGAACATTGGGTAGACGCTCAAAAGCAGCAAAGGAATGTGAGAGCCCATGTTTCTCATACTTCTGATCTGAGTGAAAACCCATATGCAGTATATAAATAGTCATTCATTGCTCTCCAAATACAAGTGTACATTAGTATGTATAGGCAATTATTACTAAATCCTGTGATTTTAGTATGACAAACAAAGAAGTAAATTTGCTGTTTTCTCTATGGAAGCAGCTTGTTGGCCCATTCCAGTGCTTTTCTGTGACAGCAGTGTACTGCTTAGCCTCTTCAAATAATCTGCTCTCTAGTTATCCATCTCCTTAAAGAGGCTCATAGAAGTATCTTTAATGTGCTCAAGACTTCATCAGGACTAGGATAATCTGGAGTATGTTAGAGGCTATGAAAGTCACCATCCAGACCGTGTACAGGTCCTAGCTCTCCAGTATGAGGATACAGACGTACTAGGTTCAGACAAGGTTGTAAAGATGAAGGGACTGGACAAGGAAAAGATAGGAAGCAATACTAAAGTAATACTAAATATACCTATAAAAAGTTTTCTGATTAGACAGGTTTTACTATCTCAAGTATTCATTTTAACACAAGCCCCAAGGTAAATACAAATGTGGTCTTTCGGATTAAGGCTGAAGCTTTTGGATTAAAGCTGCAGATCTGGGTTATGTTTTTGCCTGCGCCCCACTTTCTGCATCATGATGCTTAAGTCACCTGAATTCTTGGAGACTCCATTCTAAAACCTAAGTAAGGGATATTTACTATCTTGCAGAATTATGTAAAATGTTAATGAATCACTTTCAAAGGTTTAAATAGAATATGCTTAAGGGATGGAAAGCGTTATTTTTTAATTAACCGTACAGATTTTCCTTTGAGAAAGATTACTACAATGTCCAGTTTTCACTGCATTTGATTCTAAATTAAGCTAGAAATTGGACAAATAAGTGAGTTAAGTTTTTAAATCAGTGATGGTTAAGATTTTAAATAAAGCAATAGATGAGGACAGGTTTGCCAATTTTGTAACAGTTTGTAATGCTATGTAAATTATGTTACTTCAGAATTTACAATACAGTGTAATCTTTCTTGTGTTTACTGTAAAAACATCTGCTGTAATTCAAGTAGTGAGACACACCTGGCAGAGAAAATAAGTTTGTTTTCAAGGGAAATGGTTAGACATGTAAAAGTTTTTGATATAAGAAGTTTTGTCTTTCTATTCAAATGCATTCTTGTCAACTGAGGAAAGGTTTTTCCATCTGTACTTGAGATATGTTTGTTCCTTGAATGTGTGTAATATGTGAAGTCCTGGGCTAAATTTGGCTTTTTTTTTTTTTCTCCTCATAAATACTCTTACTCTGGTGATTGTTATCTTTAGATGACAAGATGCATTGGTATGAATTACTTTGCATAACTATAGCTAAATATGAGACTGCAATTTGCAGATTCTCTCCAGTATAAAGTGTGAGCTGAGAGTAGATGTTTCACACAGAATGCTATTATGATAGTTTTATCTTTATTCAAGACTTTTCTCTGAATACTCGTACTTTAAAGTGTGTACATCCTGCCCAGTCTGAATGCTGTACAGAAGCTTTGTCTTCTTTAGAGTTGACTTCTTTTTCTAAACCTTTGGGGTTTTGTCTTTTGAATACCAAAGCAATATACTTGATATATTAGTTCTGCTTGATGGGTCAACATGTGTTCAGTGTTCTGTGAATATTTCTCTTTATTGTGTTTTGAAGAAAAAAAAGCTTATTCCAGCTACATTTACTATGACTTCATGGTGCCAAAAATGGCCCTGTGACATCAGCCTCATGATGTCAGCAAAAAGGGAGATGAAGTTTATGTTGAGACAGGTTTCCAAGCATATGTGCTGTTCATCATGGCTACAAAATGCAGCCATGAGTGCCTTCTCAAACCCATTGCCTAGCCACAAGACCAGGGTGTGGCTGAATTTCCCCATTGTGCTCACTCCAAGCATTCTTAAATGGTGTAGTCAAACTGTGAAAGTGTTCTCAAACTTAGCCTCTGTAGATCTGGAATCTTAAAGGCAGATTTAAGTTACCTCTGCTCACATACCTTGTAAAAGGGTCTGATGGGTCAAAAATCTTTGTCATCTTTGTAACCAAATGTGATTCATTAATCAGCATTATTTATGAAGTTTATTTTTTCTTATTCAATATGTTTCATCACTATTCTAATTTTGAGCTAGCAAGTTCTACCTTGGAGAAACAAAAGTGAGGTTTTGTTTTGTATTGTCATTGTTGCAAGTGGATGAGTCTTTTATCTCTGATTCCCTGCCTCTGGAAGATGTTGGCCACTTTGTTCTGTGATAGCCGTGAAAACATTAAATGCAGTAATTTGATTATGTGCATTGTGAAGTTTGGCTTCTATGTTTTGAGCACTGTTTGGGAGATTTCATCATGAAATACTCCATACATTTCCTATAAAGCTACTCAGTGAGAGCATAACAAATTTCAGGATGAAAGCCACTACTTTAAAAGATCAAAATGTTGAATGGTTGTCATGGTTTTGTGATTTTTGGTTTTTGGTATTCCACATCATGACATCACATGGGGCACTGGGAGTTTAACTATTAATGCTCAAGTTCTGTGTACCTGCCCAGAAGTGAAGAAGAATTAAATTCCCCAGGGGACTTTGTGGTCACAGAGAGGAGATATAACTCCTGGCAAGGTCACATGATGTGCTCTTTTTTGTCCACTCTTTTTCGAAGGCTCTCCTCCTATCTCCCTGCTGCTCAACTGGACTGCGCATCTCACCTCAGCGTTGTGGTGAGGCCTATCCACTTTTTGGACATTCTCTCATTATATTTGATTTATTAGCTTCAATTCTAATTATATTGTATTATGGTGTGTTATCTTGCATTCCAGTACTATATTTAGTAAATTAGTTTGTTTCTCCTCAGATCGTTGCTGCTGCTTTTAATTATTTTGGGGTTCCCTATTCCCTTTTTCTGGAGGCATGGATTTTGCGAAATCCCTCCACCCCACTAGTCGCAGAACTGGGCTGAACAAGCCCGTAAACAGTTGACATTGGTTTTCTAGCTCTTCCCTATATATCTTCTTTGATGGTTCTATATTGAACTGTTCTTACCTGAGTGACACTGATTTCATCAGTGCTCTTTTTCTTATTTTATTCTGAATCTTTACCTTCTTCATGTCAATCTAGGTTGCTTAGGGCAGTGCTCAGTTTTGTTGATCCCTAAGGAAGGAAGGAAATATTACTCTCCTGACAGAGAATCAAAAGAAGTTTTGAAATGCCAAAATATCCCACAAGTAAAACTTCCAAGATTTAACAGACTATGCTTCCTGCTATTGAAGAGAGCACAAAAAAATTCACAGTTTGAAACTGATATTCTCATCTCTGATATTCACTTTAAAAGTGAAAGTTCAGAATTGCTGGCTAAGCAAATCACTGAGTTTCACTTGTCATTTCTGTTTTCTATTAACTTTTTCTTAAAAGCATAATTCAACAATTATGTTGTTGTATGTAAACATTATCTGTAGCTTCTTCTAATAAGCTTCTTCTAATAAGATGAATTTCTGCACTTTTACTGTTACTCTGGGAGTGATAGGGTGAAGCAACCTAGCCAACTCATTCAAAAATTCAGCATTAAATGCAAACATGTTAACAAAAACCATATTCTTTGCCAGAAGATCAAGTGCTTCCATATACATATTCCAATACTGGCTCAGGATTCCTGAAGTGTACTGTTGTCCTCCCATTTGCAAAAACTAGTTTGTTATTTCCTGAAGCATTTTCTTTATCCACATCTCTGTACTTATAAAATTTTTTTGCCTTTTACTGTGTTTCACTGTGTTGGTGGGAGAGATGTGTTGTAAGAAACATTGAACTGAAGTCAGTTTCTTGCACAAAGATCATGTATTTTCCAAAATATGTCATTCCTAAGTCTAAGGTAGTTTGTGCTTATGTTTAAAATGCTTTTGCTCATTTTAAAACATTTTTCAAGCCTGAAATATGTCCAAAGAAAAAAATGTCTACTGTGTTCCAATTTTTTTTATTTAACCTTGCTTCCATGTGACTGTTCAAACTGGTTATAGTTGTAGCGATTGATTTTTATTGTGTTTTTGGAAGAGGACTTCTTTTCTTCAGTCAAATCAAGCCTCTCTTTAGTTATTGATTTTTTTTTTTTTTTTTTTGTGTGTGTGATTTTAGATCTCTCCTGTCACTCTATCCTAATAATATAACCCATATTTTGCCAGTAAAGTAAAGCTTTCGCCAAGCAAAACCTGACAGCATACTTCTCATGAATAAAACCTGTTAAGATAATAATAACAATAAAAGGTAGGTAAAAAAACCTAAATAACGAGAAGTTCATTTTGCCTTCTCTTCTTATTTTTAAGAAGCAGAAGGCAAAATGAACTTCTCGTTATTTAGGTTTTTTTATACACAATACATGCAAATGCAGCTCAGAGCTTTCTTTCTTATCTAAAATTTTTAGGTTAAAATTTGTGGAATTGAACTTCTTCAAATACAATTCTAATATGCTTCTGTACAATTCAGATGGTTTTTTTTAGTTTAAAATATTGATCAAATGTGTGCAGTAGAAAATCTCTCTAGGTATCTTTCTGCTTTAAACTTTGTCATCCATTCTGTTCATTTCTTAAGAAATGTGATTTATTTTATGGGCTAATTATTAGGTCTGATGGAAGATTTGAACATGGTTTTTCATCCTGTACTGTTTTTATGGTCGTGGATGTTGTGTTTATAACATTTCATAACTTTTTTAATTCCTTATGAATTCCTAGACAAATGACACTCTAAGCTGTTAATTTAGAAACATAATTTTCAATTGTACAAGCAGGATAATTTTTCACAGGATGCAATTTAACTTATTCATAAATATTAAAAATTGTGTCTGTGTGTGCATATCAGACTGAAAACTTATATATATTCTGTAATAAATAGTGCAAGAGAACTTAAATTTATCTTTCTTCAGACTCTTAGTCAAGACAGAGACATTCAGGCCCTCAGAGAAATTTATTTTCTTTGTATCACATACCTAGGTTGCTCAAAAAGTAATGCCACGTATTTATTTTCATGGAAACTACAGTAGGTGTAGAGAGTGCAATAACACTATTTGGTAGAGCAAATTCTGAGATACAAATTGCTGTTTTTCAACACAGTCACCACCATTAGCTGTGATATTTACCAGGGATGAATTAGAGCCTACATGCCATGCTTGTAAACGTTTGTGCCAGAGGAGGTGACCCATTGTTGCTGTCACCATGGCTGAAACATACCACCCACTGCCTCACAGTGCTCACATCCACTCTTTGGTCTCCATAAATGTTCAGCAGGCACTGATGAATATCAGTGGGTGCATGTAGGAATTCAGTGACATACCTTTGCTTCATGTGTAATTCCATGTCAGGCACCATTTTGTAGACTGCTCCTCTGCTGCCATCTGTTATATAACAACATGTAAAGGAACATTGGCAGAAAGATTCCACCTCTACTGCCATAGCACCAACATCCACCTCTGACGTTTTGGGCCAATGCAATAAAATGAGTCATTACTTTTACAGCAGCCCTTGTAGGTGTAACTGATTGGTCACTGGTGATGACTGCATCATTTCTGGTGATGCACAAGGAGAAGCAGAAGTCTATTTGCTTTTTCTCTTCCTGTGTTATATCTGGGCCAGTGAAAGTACAAAATCAGAAAGAATATCTTGACACCAAAGCAAGAAATTGCATCCTGAATAAATATTATTAAAGTCAAGCTGTTGATTAAAACAATACTATTTTAATGTAGTCCTTTTATTTTTTATCTTCCTTCCTTCCTTCCTTCCTTCCTTCCTTCCTTCCTTCCTTCCTTCCTTCCTTCCTTCCTTCCTTCCTTCCTTCCTTCCTTCCTTCCTTTTTCTTTCTTTCATTTCTTTCATTTCTTTCATTTCTTTCATTTCTTTCATTTCTTTCTTTCATTTCTTTTTTGTGTGCTGTAGGGCCAATGAACAATTAAAGTTTAATCACCTCTGTAGTGGCTTTGGCTGGTAAAATTAATCTCACAATTTGTGTGAGCTGCTTCATAGCTCCACTTTGGTTATATAGGCACTAGTTTATAATCATTATATTTCTGAACTTCCTTGTAATATTTGGATAGTTCATTTTTGAGCCATCCATTACTGTTCAAGGATACCATAGTGTTTCCATAGAGATAATCTCTCTTTTATCTGTTGTCATATAATCCACTATGCAATTCATTAAATACTGTGCCGAAATGATGGGCAAGGTTCTTCTCCGGCATCTGTGTCATGATTTTGAGCTTTGGTATTGCATAATATTATGTGAATGATGATTATTTGATCCATGTCTTTAGATCCATGTCTTCATTGTGAGACAGTGTGCAAACATGGCTGCAATTTTCCTTTATTTGGTCCATTTGTTAAAAAGCTGGTGAACTAATTTGGCTTGTTGTCATGTTTTTTAAGAAAGACCTTTTAAAATGTGAATAACAACTTTTCCATTTAAATTCAAGCCGTTTTTCTGTTTGTTTTGTTTTGATTTGATTGGTTTTCTTTAAGGATTATTGTTGTTTAGCTTGTGGGAGCTGAAGGATGGAGATTTAGGAGTTTAGGAAAGGATATGGATATCTGCTTTATCTTGTAGTGCATGTGATGTTATTTGCTGTTGAACAAAGACAAGAATATCAATTTGTCATTTACCCTGTGAGAAAAAGAATGCATGCAGATTCTTCTTGACTGAAACATATGGAAGGGCTGCTCTGAAAATACTGCCTCCTAATTTGCTGTATTGACCCACATCAGAGGTAGTAGAGGTGGAACCTTCCCACCATTGTTCCATTACATGTTGTTATATGACAGATGGCAGCAGTGGAGCAGTCTGACAAAATGGCGTCTGACATGGAAGTGCATATGAAGCAAAGGTTGAATTCCTCCATGCATTAAAAATGGCACCCATTAATATTCATTGAACATTGTTAAGCCTGTGTGGTTCCTCTCTCTGCCTGTGAATGGGCACTGTGGAACGGGCACTGAGCACTCCTCCTCTCCTTGGCTATGTCCTTCACACTGCAGCGGACTGGGGAAGCTGGAGATGAAGAGCTGAAAAGCTGCTCACTTCACTGTACTGCTGTAGTGGGTTCTGTGCACAGCAGGAGGGAGAGGCCATGGTCAGAGTCTGTCCTGGGGCAGGACACAGCTGTGCCCCAGCCATCAGCAGGAAGCCTTCCTGACTCTGCATCTGGCCAGGCTCATGCTCCATACCAGCAGAGCATCAGGCTGCAGTTGTGGTTCTGGCAGCTCCCTCATCCCAGCACTTGCTGCATAGCCACCCCAGGGCTATGTCTATTCACCATTCATCTTCACTGCTTCAACTGTTCTTTTTGGAGACCAGCTGCCTGAGCCGTGCAGAACTGAGGAAACATAGGCAATGCTGTGGTGATGGGCTCTGAAATCAGCTCCCAGAGCCCCACAACACAATTTTAGAAAGCCTTGCTAGGTCTCCAAGCCTCACAAACACATTCAGCTCAGCTGGGCCAGGCTCTGATGTGCTCTAGTATATGCAGTGGAGGGCCATGAGGTCATAGTCTATTGCCTGGTGATGACAAGTATCATTAATTTGTAACATCACAAACTCTTGCTTAGTGTTGTCACTCTGGATAAACAGCTCAAGAATAGTAGAGAGGGACTCTATCAGAAATGAAGTGATAGGACAAGGGCTAATGGTTCAAAGCAAAAAGCGGGTAGATTTAGATTGGATATTTGGAATAAATTCTTTCTTGAGGCACTGGAACAGGCTGCCCAGGGGAGCTGTGGATGCCACATCCCTGGAAGGCCAGATTGGATGTGGCACAGAGAAACCAGGCCTAGTGGAAGGTGTACCTGTCTGTGACAGTGTGGTCGGAACTAGATGATCTCTGAAGTCCTTTCCAACGCAAACTACTCTATGAAATGATTCTCTGTTACACATATTCAGCCTTCATTCAATGCTTCTGCTTTTCTTAATGTCAGTCAGTTGATCATTGATCAACTGGGAAAAGATCTTCAGTTTAGGACATGCATTCCTGCTGGTTGCTGAAAATTATGGCAAGTAAAAGTACAGAAACTGGCTTTGGAATCATGCAATATTTTTGCCATCTTCTTTACATTTGCTGAGAAGTAGAACTGTGATTACAACAAATTCTTAACTGCTGTAAATGACTGTACATGTGTAGATACCAGGGGCTGATGGTCTGCCTTGCTTTCTCAAACTGTAAGTATTATGTAGATGCCATTTATCAGTATTTTCTGAGTGACCACTATGGGCTTTCTCTTTATTTAAAACAATGGTAATGTGTTAACTTATGAATACTCTGTTCTTTTTGTTAGTTATTTTTGTTTTCACAAGGTATACATTGACAGCTGTATATACTTTAGATAACTGTGTGCTTCTCTCAAGACTGTCAGTTTTATTATGTACTATCTAAAACATGAATTTAGGATTGGCTTAATTGCTGCAGTCAGCCAAGTCTTAAAAATATCCTCTTTCATTATCTCCATAATGAAAAATCTGATTTCCACTGTGTAAGTAGAAGTAGCAATCTAAATTCTCTCCATTCCTTTATGTATATTTAAGAGGTTAACTGGTCAGGTTAAAATAAACATTTTTGGTTTGCTCTTCATTAATTCAATCCACTAACAAGCCAGACATAACTACTGATTTCAAAATCTGCATTTTTAAATTTTGATTCAGGTGAAAATATGTGTCAAGAGCAGGCTAAAATGCAATGTAATACACCTTTAATTTACTAAAAAAGTTGATGTTTATAGTTAGTAGTGGGAGAAAAGTGAAGGCAAAAACTGGAGTCATTACAAGTCTCAAGCTTTTCAGTTTGCAAGGATTGCTGGTTGCAATTAGGTCACAGAAATTTAGCTTAGAAGTTTCCTAGAAGGTGGAAGGATACTGATGTGTCAAACATGCTTTGTTTGTTGCCTACTACTCAGATGAGCTGCTAATGCTACGTCCCTTTGAGCACTGCATATTCTAGGGAAATGGGAGGGACTTCTTGTTTTTTGCAAATCTGAATTAGGAGTAAGGGATGAAGCTGCATGTTTTATTTTGCTTGAAGAGTTGCTGCTCCAGCTGTTATCCTGACATTTTCAAATGTTGTACTACATTAAAGTCAGAACTTAATGGTACTTCTGAAGAGCTTGCTTTCCCTTCCCCCACCCAAATTCATCTAGCTGAAGTTAAACATAGTGGATATAACACATTTACTTAAGGGCCTAACAAAAGTGGGCTGAAATGAGAACTTGAAGAGCTGGGTAAGGCAGTTTTCTGGAATAACCAAGTACTATATTAGTCATCTGAATATACAATTATATGCTATTACTCCAATACAGTCATTTCCACAGACACTTCACATATCTTTGCCAATGTAATTTGGTGAGCCATACGTTGCTGGAGTCCTGTTTCCTTCCCTTTCTCCTGCTATCTTTTCAATGGGATTTAATTGCCTGATTGAGATCAATTTCAGGGGATTTACTAGATGAGGTTATTGTCTAGAGCTGAAGATTTCCATGTCTCAATTTAGGCTTGTTGACTTCCTTTGATTTGGAAAGGCCATTTTAATTCTGGTTCAGATAGTTGTCTTTGAATGAGATAACAGGTGAAGTTGCCAGTTATTAGTCATAATGGTGAGTCCGTATGATGTTCTTGTTGTTGTATGCAGAGACTGAAATAATTTCAGAGTTATCCACAGAGTATCAGACAGAGGAGAAAGAGGAGGTGTAGGGAAGAGCAAGGACTTCATTTTGCCTGGTTTAGAGGCTTAGAAGAGGACAGATTTATATTACTCCACAGGAGGAGAAAGAGAACCAGGAGGGAAAAAGTCACAGAAAGGAAAGACAAATTTGTAAAAAGTGACCATAGTTTAATTCCAGTTTAGCCAATATTGCAGTGCAATAAGTGCAGATCTGTAGAGCAGAACAGATGGTACTCAGTATCATCCATCCATCAACAACATTATATGCAACTGAGAGTTTTGTTCTAGGTTAGCTCTTGACTGGTCCCTCACCAGTTAACCTCTTGTGACTGTTCAATCCATAGAATCCAAATTGTGCACTGTGAGACTTCTTGACAACTACTTGTCAAAGCTTGACAACAGAGAGCTCATAAGGAAATTTGTCTGATAGTTGGTGTTCAGATTTGAATAAGCGATGAAAATAATATCTGAAAATTAGATCAGTGTTCCTAATCTAAACTAAAATGCTAACACATACAAAGTCATACATCTACTGTACTGAAGGAGCATAGATCTGGCAAGCTTGTTCAAATACAATGTTGAGTCCCCTTTTAGAAAAATGCAGTGGTGAGACACTGTTTATTTTTCCTTTGTTTAGTAGCTGTCTTTTTTTTTTTTTTTTTTGTAATCATGTTTTTCAATGGTGCTGTCAGTACTTTTTAGAAATATAACAAGAAAAGATCCATTAATTGTTAGCAATGCTACTTTAACCCCATGAAGGCATCCTTGACACAAGGGTAGAGCCTCAGCCTCAGGGCAAAATGATGCATATCCGCATAGATTGTCATCTTGATTTAATTTTTATTGCAGCTCAATCTAGGAGTTAATGGATTGTTACAGATCTGTTAAATTCCAGTAACAATCATATTTGTTTTCCTGCTATCACTTACTTTTGACTGTATGCAGCCTTTTTGCTGACAAAAAATTTGTTCCTGTCTGGGTTCGAGGACTTGAAGCCTCAGGTTAAATTTTGCTTCATTTCTTGTTTTCTACCTCTTTTCTGCCTTGAATTCTTCTGTTTTTACATTTAAGCATTACGCACTTGCATTATTGAAGATTGAAGTTCTTTACAAAAGTCCATTTCTTTCTCTTCCTTGTTTGTAGTGTTCCTGTCAGTTCAGTTTAGTGTAACCTTAAAGATGGGTTTGATTTCAGTTTGTGCCTGATTTCACATTGCCTGTCACTGATAACAAATGTGTCCACAGTGATCCAGGACTAAATGTATTTCTGTGCTGCTATGTTCCTCAGTCTTCTAGGTTTTGCTTTTCATCTAACCAGCATTCCCACATAAATTAAATGATTTTAAACTGGAAATATTATATTCAAACTCAAATTTTTAATTTCCATGTATTGTCCTGAGGGTTATGGTTCAATAACTCTTATTACACATTGAAATTCTATGTATAAAGAACGTCAGATTCTTGATAGCCCCTTAATTTAATTCTGTCCAGTTTTCTTTTCTGACACGCTTTCAAGTTCTCTGATGCAGTAGGTGCTCTACCTTGTACCAAAAGGAAAATCTTATCGTTCATTGTTGTGCTTGCTTCCAGACAAATGAGTGTGTTGAGATTGTATTCTAAACACTTATTTAAGTATTAAATATATCTTTAATATCTCTGACCTTCATTATGAAACATTTGCAGTTTCGTTAGTAAGTTTGGACTCCATTTAAGTTTTCAGTCTTGAATTTTTTTTTATAGTTTCTTACATGACAAGTATTATTATGTTATCTGTAGTTTGACTGTACGCTTTGTTTTTAGTAGTTTCACAATCTTAGTTGCAGTGTTTCTCTTTTCTCCCCACCTTCTATATGCACATGAGCAATTGCAATTATATGTGTTTTATATGTTTTTTCTGCTGGTTCTTTATTTTTGCATCTCCCAGTAACAATGCATCCCATTATTCTGCCATCAGAATTGTCCATCATTGCTATTATGTACTTATTCAATGACAGCCAAACCAAAAGCATGCTTGGTGATCAGAAGGATCTGAAAACTGCTGCTTAGAATTTATGAAGCAGCAAGTGGCTACTTCATGCAGATGACCAGACATACAGTTGTATGATAATTCACCAAACTTTGTAAATAAGAAACCAATTTGATATACCCCTGTTCCCTGTCTCCTTTACAAGAGCATTTCAGGAGCAACAGAGACTGCAAGTAAATTGAGTTGAACAATAATAATTAAAAAAAAAAAAAACACCCTACTCTTGCAGGAAAATGAACTTATTTTGGAATTCTTCAGCCAATAAATAATTTATTTATTTATTAAGTATTTTTTTATTCCAAGTTTCAGGTTGTTTCCTCAACCAATAAGGAAGAATTGCTGTCTGATAATTTCGGAAAGAGAAGGATTACACTTTATTTTCTAGTAAGAATTTGTATAGTGAGCATGCTCTGATGATGTTAGTGTACTAGACAAGGTAATCAACAGCATCGTTCAAATGTAAATTTAGAAAATGATTAAATAAAAATTCTAATGTATTTTCCCCACAAAATCTGCCATTAATGTTATGCCATCCCTTTAGTATATTTAATGGACAAAATCTTAGCATCAAAATGAAAAACTGTAAAATCTATGTGAAAGAGTACAGAGTTTTTCTTCCATCACTTGCTATATCAAGTTATTCTCACAGAAATTATGGACTAGAAATTTTTAAATGATGCTTAACAGAACACCTTATTGAATATTGCTTCTTGAATGTTTATTGGGTTAAGAATGTTAGTAGTTGATCAACTGTATATTGACCAGAGATTATCTATCATTCACCATTCATTTCTGACAGAAATCACTGCAGTTCTCTGAACTCCCAGGTCATACTTGGAATTAATGTATTGAGCGAAGTAATACTACGAAACTGAAAATATTTATTTGTTCTTAAACCAGATTTTTACCTTAGGGTAATAGTGAATTTGTTGACTTAAATCATTGTTAGAAATGGTCTGCACAAATTCAAACTGATGCTGTATGTGGGAGACAGCTGGTTGTCATGGTAACTGTAGTGCAGTTTTTAATTCCACTTGGTGAGTAATGCTAACACAATGATGCTGAATAGACCATGGCTTAGCAAGTACAAGTATCTTGCTTTCTCCATGTCAAGGTTACAAAGAACAGGCTGTTGTTCAGACATGCAGACTGCATCACTTTTGGTTTATTGCTTCTGAGCAGAGAAAAAAATTCTTAAATGCTAGCAGATATCAAAACTGTCCAGAAAATATTTTTAGTCCCTCAAAGAAACTGAAGAAGATGATAAAAATGGAGAGAGACTGTGAGATATTTATTACTAGTGGATGCGGTTTGTTTTTTTATGTATGTATTTGTCAGTGCATTTTTAATGCAGATCTACTGAAGAAATGTGGAAATATGAAAATTTAGGATGGCAGAAGAGCACAATAATATTTATTTTTGTGTTTGTCTGGATGAAAATAGGGTGTTAATTGAAATTATTTCATTTTTTAAAGTGCAGACATTCACTTAATGCTGTTTTAATGTATTTTGTGAGAAAGTAATGAAACATGGTGGAACTAGGTGTAGTGCTGGAAGTAGGATAAAAATGTATTGGTTTATTTTCTAAACTAGTATTTTCTAATTTTATCTATACCTTCATATTTGTTATTCAAATACTTGTTCCTTGTATTATTCAATAGTGAATAGCAGAGTCTGTGCCTTAGGTAGAAGTTTTTCATGTTACTGTCAATATGCAGAGGTGCCAGGACCCAGAAATCCTGATGATAAGAAAACATACATCTTTTCTCCTACCAAGACAGATAATCTGGGACTCTGCCAAGTTTTCTCAAATACATTGTCTTTCAGCTAATAATGTTAGTTATTAATTTTGTACATGGTGTTAGACCTTCATTTGACATTAGACTTTATTTTTTTTCCATATTGATTTTTCTTTCAGATCCTCACTCTTAAATAATTAATTCACACACATTCAGGTACTCATATTAGTAGCATCTGGTGTTAGAAGTAGTGAGAGTTCAAAAATGTACATGCAGATTTCTGTAAAGTACTTTCATCCTATTCAATGGGAAAAGTAATAGTGAAGAGTTCAGAGGGAAAAGATAGTGAAATACTGAACGTGTTAAGGTTTTATGTTGCAAAATGAATATCAGTGTTGCTTAAAATAAATGCATATCAGTTCAAGTAGAGGCTGAAAGTGATTCAGCAAGAATGGTAAACTCTTGGAGAAAAAAAAAAAAAGTCAAATTTGGCAGTGGAAGCCCTTGAGAAAATCTGAATTATGTACACTGTTGATGTGTCTGACTGATAAAATAAGAATAAAAGCCTTTTGGATACAAATTTGGGAACATATTAAATATACTGATGCTAGAAGAATTGACCTTTACTGGAAAAGATTAGAAAATCAGCAGAGCAAGAAGGGAAGACCAAAAATATTCAAACCATTGCAAATGCTTACATATAACAGTGTAAAACAATTCATTTTCTACTGGTTAAATTGTAAATTTGCTACTTGTATAACTAATTTACAAGATTTAAAAAATGAGAACTTCATGGCATATAAACTGCTATTTTTAATGAATATGTTCCCATTGCTTTTTCAGGTTACAGGCCCTGCAGCACTAATACTTGAAAATTTGTATTAATTCATAAGCTGTGAGCAAAACACTATGCTTTCCCATCCCTCCTGTCATACCCTGCACACTGAAAACAGTTTTTCATTTGAAATATTTAAGAAGATTATTGTTATTCCCTTTTGTTTGATACAAGAAGTGAGGAGAAAAGATTGGTGTAACTTCTTTGTTCTCAATCATCAGCTATTGCCATTTCAATTTCATCCTACTTTGCTTCAGCTAAGTCAGTGCCTAGCTGACTTTCTAAAGGAATCTACTACATCAGGAGTCATATTATATTAAGTATGTTCATTCTTAACAATCACTGAATAGGAATGAGAGGCATATCTCTCCAGTAATTATTTCAAACCCCAGTTGGTCCATGCAGTATATAAAAAGCCTCAAGTGACTCTCAGTGATATCTCAGCTTAAAGGTATACCATTGAGTAAGAAGAATACAGTGCATGCTGCCCCAAAATGTTAAACTTTTCTTACCCAGTATGAATTTTCGTTTTCCAAGCATGACAAAAATTAGTAATGTATGTTAGTATTTTCCATTTTGTATCAGGAGAACATCATTGCTTTGTAGTGGCTGAGATACTAAAATGGATTTTAGTTCAGGATTAAGATTTAATTCAGTCAACTTTTAGAAATTGAATGTCTAACGTTGACTATGTCAAGTGACTATTTTTGTGGTTTTAAAGCAAAATTTGTATGAGGAGCTTTGTCAGCATCTATGAAATTTCAATAAATAAGAATTAGGTTTCTTCCAAGTTTCTTCAACTGACAGCACTGTATGAAGTAATTATTACAGTGGTGGCAATGGGATCTGAAGGAAGGATCACACAGACCTCACTTTCATTGTTCTTGTTATTGGATTTTACTATGGGTAATGCTAGAAAATATTTATTATCTTCACATAACTGTGACAAATCCCTTAGAAAAACTTAGAAAACTTGGTAGAAAGAATCTTGTCCATAAGCACTTGCTACAGCAAATGAGTTCTAATTTAAGGAATCTGTCTAGGCATCTAAAATGAGGACAGTGAGTATGCATGTGATTCACCTGAAGGTAAAAATGTTCTGTTTGGATCTAAATGCTTTCTAACTGAACCAAAGGAAATACATTTTTTCACATGAAGCATGGATAAGTGTGCTTGTGTGCATTCCAGAATGTTTTATTTTCAAAGCTGCCTCATGACTCCAGCTCAGATTGTTGGTGGAAACATATCTACCAGTGTATTAATTGCATGAAGAAAAACTTATATTGTTACTTTCTTTAAAAAAGGATTTGAGGAATATATTATTCCTCTGATGAAACATTCCTTGATTTTCTCTTTAAAAGTATAATGACTGAAAAAAGGGTATTGCTCTTATGAATTGATGCCTTCCCTTCCAGGTGGATTCTTTTCCTCCATTCCTTTACAGACTAGTTTTCAGGAAGGAAAGACTGAAGCAAATGCTCACATGCTGCTATGGCACAATTTTTGGACCTGTTGGTGATAATTGGTTCACATAAATGTTGCCTTAGATAAATCCCTTTAATATTTATGGTCTTCTATGCACAAATATACACAGTGAAGCTGCATTTGGTTTTGCTCTACCCAGGTGTTCAGCATGGTATCTGGCCAGAAGTGATCGTTAACAGTGAGAATCTGACATGACAATTTCATTGTGAGACTAAGCTCAGTATCTTATCTTTTGTGTCCAAACCGGGATATTTCAGAATCCTGCAGACCTGTGTGAGACTTGTGGAGCAGGGTACATGTCTTTGCATGGGAGTTTTGGAGATATTGGTGGTGGGAAGTGTGGTCTCTGTTGCTTTCAACATCTGAATTATAGAATATAATATATATATAGAATAATATATATAGAATAATTTCTATATATAATATATATAGAAATTATCTTAAAATGTCTCTGTCATTGCTGCTTACGTCTACTTCAGAATCACACAGCTCAGTGGTATGGAGACCTTGGGTACTTTCATTCAAATGTGAAGACAGTTCTGTGACTCAGAACTTTCCTCTTGCCAGCATGACTATACTAACTTTTTTTACACTTATTTTTGCATATGTGTTCTGTCTGTATTGTGGAAGGCAGTAACTCACTGACTCAGTGAAATTACAGAGACAGATTATTGTTTTAGCTAATTGGAGACTATGTAAATTCTACAATGTGGGAGACTGAGTTTGGGATGGAAGAAAATATATTTGCTCCTTTTGAGGAGGCTTGTTTTCCTGACCTGTGAGCAGTGATTGTGCATACATGAGCTAAAGAAAAGATGATATAACCACTTTTTTAGAATACTTAATGCTGTCTACGCAGCAAAGCAAGTTTGTGTAGTGATCCCATGTTCTTTCCTCCTTGTACAAGTTATGGCTTGCAGGAGCAGTTCTATGTCTCCCTTGTAATAATACCTATAGCTTGTTTTAATAGCTATAGGCAGTAGAACCATTGCTGAGGCTTATATGCAAAGAATTTAGAATTGTCAGAAAATCAAGTTGCTTCATGGTGCAGAACTTTTAAATTCATTTCCTGGAAGACCTAAATCGCTAAAATTGCTAAAATTTTCAGCAGTTTCAGCTTTCATCCTTTATCAGACAGGGTCAGTGTTTCAGTAGTCATCCAACTGCAATGTCAGCATCTCATTGCAGTCATCTTTACAAAAAGGCAGAAACGGAAAAACAATAATTGGACTTTTGCACATTATATGCAGTGTAGAGGCTCACTTTGCCTCAAGAAAATTATATCTAAATAGCGTACTAAAAATTTCTGAATTAATTTTTTTCATTACATTCCCACTTATGTTACCAAATGCATTTTATATTTATCTAGCTTAACTAAGTGTGAATACCACATCAATGAAATTAGAAATTCTATCATCTAGTATGTTTAAATAGTTGCAATATTCAGTCATTTTGATTTTCTGCATTACCCAATGGCTGCATCAGTGCGTACTCATATTCAGTAAATGTATATACCCAAATTATCTAAGATTTCATAAAAATCATAAAATTTATAAAGATATGCCCTGCATTCTATTTAAAGGCATGTAAGTTTTATTTAGTACAGTGTTTGTTTTTATACCACCTAGAACCCCTTCTCATTTTAATCTAATTAAGTTCCTCCAGCTTCAGAAAAATCTTTGTGAAAACTCTGTCTGGATGCCGGGAAATGTTAAGGTATCTATTCCCTTTACTAATTTTTTTCTGTGATAATCACTAAGCTGTGGACTGTGCAGAATGTAAATCCATTATGAGGCTTGTATTACCATAATTGACCTAGCTCAAAAATGACCATGTGCAAAAAACTTCACGCACTCCAGTATATAAAAGCTAGAATTCACAATTCCTTGTTCAAAATCAGTAATATTTATGTATAAGCTTGGTAGACAGTGAGCTTAGACATTTGGTTAGATAGGTATTCCATGTGATTATGATACTCATCTTAGGAAACCACAGTGCCAGGTTTGTATTTATGTAGCTGAATATTCCACTTATCTCACAAGATTATTTATTTTGACTTTATATTTTAAAATATAAAAAAAATTTAGCATATGGCTGTCACATCTGCTGAGTGTATCTGCAACAATTGACATTAATATCATTGATGTAATAAACAACAAAACAACAACAAAAAATAACATGCTCGTCACCATTCTAGAAACATCTCACGTGTGTCTAGAGATTATCTGAGCTTCTAAATAAAAAGGAAAAATACTCCTTCATTACAGGCAGCTTGGAGGTAAAAGTGGTATTTCTAGGAATGCATACATCCTTGAAGGGCTCAGTGAACCAAACTCCTAAGAGGGTGATTCTTCCTGTAGAGCTCACTGCCAGAAGCCATCCTCTGTAAAAAAGAAGCTGCAGCAAGTCTCTGTTAGGTCTGGAGAAGAACAGTGGGAAGTTAACGTGAATTCTAGGATATGTCCAAAATCAATACATCAAGGATCTGCTCCTATGCTCCCTCACCTCACCTCACCTCCACATCCCAAAAATTTAAATACCAATTGAAAACTCAGCCATCCCTAAAATCTCTCATTCCTATAAAGACAAAATTTATGCATCCCCTGGCATAATTCTCTGCATTATGCCAAGCCTAATGCTGATTCTGCTTGACTTGAAATATGGAACCCTGAACTGAAGCAGTCCTGTATAATCTAAAAAGATTATTGCAATCAAAATTTTGTCTAAAATAAAAAATAATAACACAAATTAAAATCAGAACAAAACTGTGTTCTATTTGTTATGTAAAATTGAATTGTCAAATTTTACACTATTATTCTCATAAATGTGCAAAAGATACATTTCAACAAAATAAAAATGTGGGTAATTCTTGGAATGCTGGTGTGGAAATTTGGAATATGCAAAAAATACTAATACTAAATTATCAACTGTAAATAATTTTAAAATGTTAATCTAATTCTTACATTGTGTGTAGCAATAATGTTTGAGGCTTTCTGCAGATTTGTTGTACTTTTGAGTGTCCTGTGGAAGCATCTGCTTCAATTTACACTGGAGTTTTGAAGGCTTTATTTGCAGTTGCTATAATATCAGAGTATTATTATGGCTCTCTCTGTAGGTACAGTGTGAGATACACTAGCGGATCAAACATGTAATCAAAGTATTCATCTTTTATTCAAAGGCAGATGTTTAACCAATAGCTTTGCCAGAAATTAATAATATCTTACAAACTATTTCAGGTTGAGTAAATCTAGGAGTCTTGTTAAAAAACAGTGCTGCAGTGATTAGTGATGCCAGTTTTAGGTAATTCTGTATTAGGGATGTTCATCTGAGCATGTGTCAGTAATTAACTGTTAATCTGTGTTGGATATTGGTGTTGAATGACCGCACAGTGTAGGAGACTGAGCTCTTGTTACTCAAGTGCTAAAGACCTCTTCAATTCTAAAGACAATTTGTAGGAGGATAAGTAATAGAAACTACATGTAGGTTTTCATTTCTTTACTGTTCCAACTCACATCAGTATTTAATTGTTCTATTTTTACTCATTTATAGTAAAATTTCCAAAATAGATGTCTACATGAAATGCAGCTCAATTTTCAAGTTTGCCAACTGTATGCAGCTGCTACGTGTGCAGAATTTTTTCTGTTTCTTTAAAAATGGTATCAATTCTACACTCAGTGATCTTTCATTAAAGATGTGAGTCACTTGACACTGCCATGAGTGGGTTCTCATTTTCTTTTCCTGAGAATATTGTTGTGTAATTCTATTCATAAAGTATTCAAATATTATCTCAAAAGTAGGTGAACTTGGTGTCTGTGTGTCCTTCCTCTTTGCAGACTACCCCACTATTTCTGTTACTAAGGCTAAGAAACATTTTCATACTTTTGTCTGCATCTTTACTCTTGACCAATATCCTATTTGTCTCAGTTCTCATGCTTGCTGTTTATGTGATACTTCTTCCTCTCTATGTGCTATTCTTGTGTTTTTAAAGGCAGCAGATAACCTCTTATTTTGCAAGGCTAGCAAAGCCGAACTCTTTTATTCTGCACTTGTGAAACAAATTATTCATTCTTCAAAATCACCATGTTTCTCTGTCTAATGGAAATGCCTCATTTGAAATGTTCTGGGCTGGATTAGTCTTTTTTATTGCTAAATTGCAATGACACAGATTCATCCATGTGATCAACCAATGCATTCAAGTTCTTTTCCTTGTCTGCTGCTTTTCAAAGTGGCTTATTTCACCAGTTTATAACAGAAATTCTAATTACAAATATGTAAAGTGCATGATTTACAACATTGTCTTAGGTGACATTCCATTTCTTTGATTCAAGGACATCAAATGAAAACTAGAAGTGTCCAAACTAATTTCCATACAAATTTCTGGCATATTCACTGCAACCTAAGTCTTTCCCTTTAAAAGTCAATGAATTTGTTATATGTTTTAACTGGTTTCTTACTCACCTGACACTATTTCTGCTAGTTCTCAGTATATCAGCTTTCCTTATACTATACAGTTTTTTTACTGAAGGCAAAAGAAATTAGGTGACCTGTGTGTCTTTCTCTATAAAAACTGTTATCAGGGTTATCAAAACTGCCCCCCCTTCCCCTTCTCTTTATCTAGTGAGGAAGTATCAAGCTGAAGCCCAATATGTAGTATGAATGTCCATTATGCGAATCTGGTATTGTTTACCTTTGGTACACATACCCTGTCTCTGTTATATTTTTTTCTTTGATTTTTTTTCTTTTTTCCTTCTTCTCGTCTTCCTTCATAATATCAGATAAACAGGTTGGTTGTTGCTTCAATAATTCCACACATCATATTTTCCTTAGAAATGTATTACATATTCTGGCTATGTTTTCACGGATGCATTAATAATGAAGTCTCATATGCAATGGGCTGACCTGTGGTTTGAAGGAATCACGCATGAATGCATAAGCGACTAAGCAACTTCAGTGCAACACACCAGAATGCAGAAACAGTGACACAGCAGTCCATATAGATGTGCCTAAAGGACACCACATTTTCAGGAAACTTTCAACTCTTTCAGTCTTGCGGAAGCAGTTTGTGTCTTGACACAAGAGCAGACAAATGTGGAGATGTGGCAGCAGCAACTGTGAGTAATGTAAACTGTGTGATTAAGTTGTTCATTCATGTGTGGGTCTATGTTATTATTTACATGCCACACTTGATTCACACTGTCTAACCATAGAAGATTTTACAGAGAAGTCATCATTACTGTATGACTAATTTGGCGTACTCCTTAAATCAATCAGTATTGTTACAATTGTCCTCTGATTTCATGTGTCAGTTGTCAGAGATTTGCATGACATTATTCAGCTCTTAGTGAGTTCTCCTTTGACATTTGTAGTAATTTTCAAATTCTTTTTTTCTTACTGATCCTCTGTCCCCATGTAAGCATCAATACTTTCAATTGAGGTTAAATAAAAAAAGTATTACCTGATTGTTTTTTCAGGTTTATCTCTACACATTTCTCTCTCCATATTAACTCTACTTCTTTCTTTGTCCATTTTTTGGAATATAGATCTGAAGGACTTGTTGCTGTGTGTCAAATGGTTTTGTCAGTTATTACTATATTCAGTTATTTCTTGACTCCTATAACCGCTTTGTTTCCTTTGATCAGTGTCATTTTTTTCCTTTTCACTGGTTTTCTGATTAAATTCAGTATCTTTTTTTGAGCTGCTGATCTTGTTAATCCATTTAAATTTCATTAATAAATTTTCTGAGTTTACCAATTTTTAAAGTTTGAAATACAAATCCTAAAGTGGAGAATACTTCTATATTTATATTTACTAGACAAAGGATTACTGATTACCAGATTTTCAAAGATTATTTTATATTAACAGCTTTTTCATGCAGTTTGCTAATCTTTTAATTGAATAGCATAACTTCTAGAAAACCTTTCTTATTAAGTACATCTTTAAGTACATCTTATAGGTGGCTGTGTATCTCTTCATGCAATCGCCTGTACTTATTGCTCATGTTGTACTTTCACTATGCATTAAATCAACATTTGTATCTGGCTATAACAAACATGTTTTGGACTCTGTGCTTAGTTTTCCAGATATTGTGAGCATTACCACAAAATGTCTTAATTATATAATAATCCTATCATGCTTACCAATTTCATGTCTGTAGCCAGGCAATTTTATGTTGGATTTCTGGTATACCTTTTCATTTCTGTCTGGGAAGCTGTATCAGTTTTGCTTTTCTCTTGCTAGTCCTTCCTGAGCCTTTCCAGGCTAAGGTTTGAACAGCAGACTAATCGGCTACAGCTAAACTGTGATAAATCAGAAACGAAGTTATGTAAATAAGTTAAGGTGGCTTGGAACCTCCTTACAATTGCCTTGCCTTGTATCTTCCCATTTAAATGTCAATCCTACCTTTTTTTGGACCCGTCAAATTGTTTTATTATTGAGTATGTGTCTTACATAACCCTAGTTGTTCCTTTATTTGGCATTCGAAGTTTTTCATTTGTTTTGTTGATGCTTTTCATACCAGAACAAGAGGTCACTACATACACCAAGCTTCACAATGCTGGGCCAAATGCCTGTCCATATTTCTTATCTCATGTGCTGGGATAATTCCAAAGGACTATGTTTTAAATATCCACCAGTAGGGATAACTGAAAAAAAAAAAAAAAAACAGTTCTGCATTGTTTTATGTTAACTACTAAACCTTTAACATAAATTCTAAATTTATCTCTTCAGTTGCTCCTGAGGAGCTGCTATCTTGTTTGATGGCCTAATTAACACCTACAGTATGGATATGTCTAATTTATTCACTTGATTTTATGATGACGACCACACTGTTAACTCAGTCAATACTTATTTAGTAATATAGTTTATTACCAGTAGAGTTTAGTTGCAACACTTTTACTGCTACTGTAACTTTATATAGCTTATCCATATTTTGGCAACACCCATTGATGGTTAATAATATACGAAGGCTGCTCTGAAAGTAATGCCTCCTATTTTACTACATTGGGCCATGATATCAAAGACGGATGTTGGTGGTATGGCAGTAGGGGTGGAATCTTCCCACCAATATTCTGTTATATTTTGTTGCCATGTGACAGATGGCAGCAGAGGGGCAGTCTGACAGAATGGTGTCTGACATAGAAGTGCTCATGAGGCGAAGATGTTTTATTTAATTCCTCTATGAGGAAAAAAATTGCAACCATTAATGTTCATTGATGTTTGCTGGACATTTATGGAGATCAAATAGTGGATGTGAGCACAGTAAGGCAGTGGGTGGTGCGTTTCAGCAGTGGCATCAGTAACAGAGAGTCACCTCTGCTGGTCCAAATTTTAGTAGCCAGACTCGTGTTCATAGTTCATGAAAATGAATAGCTAATGCTGGTGATTGTTCAAAAATAGTGTTTGTAGCTAAGAATTTTCTCGATCAAATAGTGTTTCTATATTCTTTATATCTGTTCTAGTTTCCATGAAAATAAATAGATGGCATTATTTTCAGAGCAGCGTACATAGTACATAATGTATTGCATTTGGATCTGTAAGAAACATGACAGACTGTTTAAAATCTGGAAGCAGTGAAGCTGCTTTTTTCTAGTTCACT
Organism: Centrocercus urophasianus; assembly: GCF_019232065.1. Classification (NCBI taxonomy): domain Eukaryota; kingdom Metazoa; phylum Chordata; class Aves; order Galliformes; family Phasianidae; genus Centrocercus; species Centrocercus urophasianus. The sequence continues at coordinate 13,702,150 of NW_024884722.1, forward strand.
TGTAGATGTTGAGGTGATCTCATTTAGTCTTCTATTTTCTTCCCATTTTCTTCTGACCGCTTGCTCAGGTACTGTTTTTTAAGTCAAAGAAACTCACAACTGGAAAAATATTACTTTCAGCTGTTCTGAGGACTCAAAACTGAATGCTTTCCTATGAAATATATTTTATCTCAAACAGAAATAGTGCACTTTAACTCAAAACTGATCTTATATCAAGGCATATGCAAGAAAGAACCGAAAATATTTTTATTTCTATCATTCCACAGTGTTACAAAGTATCTTCCTTGCTAAGGATTGCCTGATAATGGGTATGTTTTCTTAGTATTCTGTTAAATTTAGGAAAAGTAGAGCAAGATAATCAGGAAGCAATATTGAAAATGAGAGCAGCTCTCTATAAAGGATCATGAAACTGGAAGGGCCAACATATAAAGACACCTAAGGCGAGAGGCTGTCTTTCCTAAACACTTAAAAACTCCCTGTAAATGCTTGCATTGATTATAAGGAATGGAATGCAGACCAGAATGAAATTGCTTGGGGAAAAACTTCACTTTTAATCTTTAATTTTTTTCTTTAAAATGTTTTTAATAAGGGTCACACATGAATGAGCTGCAGAAATGTCAAGAGTCTGTAGCTCTCAATATCCTGGGGACCATTTTGTCTTTGGCCTTCCATTCAAATTTTAAACTTTTGGGATCCATGTTGAATCATATATGCTGTTTCTGTTAATCTATTTTGAACAGTTCCACACACACACACAAAAAAAAACTTAGCACAGAAGTGAAAAAAAGAAATGAAATTTCATATGTTCTTACAAAATTTACTTTCCGATTATTATTTGAAGTACTGAAAACAACCTTCCCTTTCACTTTTTGGAAATTTTCCCATGTTACAAACAATCTTAAGAGCTGGGAGTCCACAAGCCACCTGAAATAACCTTAGAGCTGGTTTTCTGCTGATAATCCCACTTTCCTTGGCCTGAGGTTTTTATTTTTATTTTTGCGCAAATTGATGGATCTCTGAGGACAGTTTGCATTTTAAAGTAAGTAATACTTTTAAAAGTATTCCTTAGAAAAAAATCTTCACTGTTCAGAATTTCCTTTCATAATGATTGGCAGTCCAATCCAGTTATTAGGACTAAAAGTGAAATGGAGTCATGAAGGGACTATTGGCATTCTGGTTCAAAAATGCTCAGAGAATGTCTGAATCTGAACTGGTTGCCAACACAAACTCTGAGCTTTTCCAGGGAAAATATAAGTTGCCAGTGCTGACCTGTGTCATTTCAAAGCTGCAGATCCTATGAAGACATTTGATAGTGTTTCTCTATTGCTGTTTTTCCCCTTAGAGGTAGAGCAGCTTCTTCAGATACTGCCACGAGCAACAACAGCTTATCAGTTCTTTTGTGATGTAGTAATACGGTATCCAAATATAATTTTGAAGATTATTTATGTGGAATTTGAAACATCTGAAGCACAATGATTCACTCCAAATATAATGTTATCATCTTTGGTATTAGTATTTGGTATTAGTACTAATCTGTTCATATATTGTGTTTCATGTCTGGAGTCAGGAACAAAAAAAAAATAATTATTTCACCAGGTGAGAGGGAAACTGAGGCAAGGGTAGCAAACTGACTTTTTCATCACTACACATAAAATTAGTGAAGTTGAAGACTGAGGCAATAATCAGTCTCCACCCATCCTCTTCTGCAAAAACGGGGTTTGCTTGAGTGCTCAGATTCTTCTCCTGTGAATAATGAGTAACACTATTAAAGAAAAAATCACGTAGATGTAAAAAGTGTTCACAAATATTTATCCATATTTCTAAACAACATTGTGAATGTGTGGGCACCCTCAATGTATGCATTTTTCATGACTATGCTAGCACAGGAGTTTTTTGGCAAACATACTGGCGTAGCAGACAGTTTAATTTTGAAGTTTAATTTTGATGAATTTTTACATAAAATAAACATTTACATTCAGCAAATATTTTGACTTTACTTGTACATTGTCCAGTCAAGAAATATCCCTGTCCCTTTGCCCATTGCTCCACTAGACCACGTGCACTCAAAAGAATTTGTTTAAAATGTCAGATATACATAGGGCACTGTTCACAGACCATTAAACCATATCCCAGGAATTGACTGTAGACATTATTTACCAAAGATTATTAATAGTTAATGCTATAGAATCAGAGAATAGCTCAACCAGTTCCATCCACCTGCTGTGGGTTGATTGCCACCCACCAGATCAGGGTCTAGGGCCCTGTGCAATCTGGTCTTAAGCATCTTCTGGGAAGGGGCACACATACTTCTCCTGGCAGCAGTACCAGAGCCTCACTCCCTCTAAGTGAGTTTGTCTCCCTCCTTTTCCCTTCAAGTACTGAAAGGCTACAATGAGATGTCTCTGAAACCCCTTCTCCAAGCTGAACAAATGCGGCTGCCTCAGCCTGTCTCCATTGGAGAGGTGCTCCAGCCCTCTGAGCATCTTTGTGGCCATCCTCTGAACATACTCCAACAGCCCCATGTCTTATGCTGAGGGCCCCAGACCTGATTGCAATACTCCAGGAGGAGCCTTGTGAATACAGAATACATATACATGCTCTTGTTACATTTTTTTTGAGCTAAATAGGGAAAAGCCCTTTCCTGAAGTCTGAGGAGGAAAAGATTTTTTTCTGTAAATGTGTCTTTTTGCTATGTGATGAATTTAATATTGTATTGCTCTATGTGTGGGATTTGCTCAGCCAGTCTGAGAAAGGTGTGCATTGCAGCCCTGAGTTGGCTGTGCACACCTGCGTTAGGCTTTGTCCCAGGAGACAAAGGCCATCAACAGTGAGACCTAAGACACTGATTGAGTTCTCGTCTTTTATGCTGTGTAATTAAAGAACTCTGTGTTGGTGGAGACTGAGCAATAGTGAGGAGGTGAGGGGTGGTCGTCACCTTGATCTTTCCCCAGCTGTGCACCTGGGCATCAAGCAATTCAAAGAAGCCAGCTTTTTGTGTATTGGATGTGAGCAGCCCATTCTTTTCCCTCCCCAGTCAAGGTCAAGCTCCATTTACCAATCCATATCGTCACTTGCTGTCACTGATATCAGCAAGGCAAAATATAGACAATATAGGACAACCACATAGCAAAAGTGCTATAAACCTGTTGTGTTCCTGTGGCTTGTGTAGGACTGCTTTTCTCTAGTCATGGCACATTGTTACTTATCCCAATGCCTTTAGCTGTGGGTTTCATTATCATAAGCTTATTCAGATACTTTTCGCTTTCTCTGTTTGTGTATAGTAAGTAATTAGTGTAATTTAATATGTTGCTGCTTTTTCTAGCACAGAATAAGAAGAAAAAAATCCTATAAAAAGTTAATCACAGTATAATTTCTCTTATACTTCTGTAAATCTCCAGATAAGTCAGCAGAGATTTGGGGTTTGACAAATGACACTACTAAAAATTTCTGTACATACTTATTAATAACAAAATTATTGCTAAAATGGCATCATCGGAGATTCAGCTTACACAGATACTTTGGGATATCATAGAGGGAAATATGTCTCTTTCAGAAGCGTGAGACAAAGCCAATTATGACAGCTTTAGAATCAGTGAATTAGACATTGGAAACAATCTGAGGACAAGTACTTGATGTTTAGCTCAGTTAATTCCAATTAAAGCCTTCACAGTCATTTTAAAATCTAATGTAGAAATGTGGTGTTGCTATTTTCTATTTTTTTCCTGTTTGTTTTTAATGTGTCTTTGCCCACTCTGAATACTTAAGAAAAAATTTATTGTTTTAGAGGGTTTTTTTTTTTGTTAGAACAGCAAAATTTTTCCAAAATATATATGATAATAAAGAGAAAATTATACTCAGCCTTTATGTGTTTACTCAAACATCCCAGTGACATTACAGACTGCTCACACTTTTCTCCCATACTTGCTGCGTGGTGACTAGGTGCTTCCAATATTTTAGTTTGCTGATCTACCTTGTGTCTTTTATCTCTCACATGTGTATTTATCCTAGCATATGGACATATATTAATGCTAAGTTTCTTTACATTGTGGTGAAGAATATTGGTTTTACTTCTCAAAGAGGTAGTGCACATGTACTGTGAGTAAACTGTGTGATAATCTATGTAAATTATGTGCACAGAAGCTATACTTTGCCCTTGGGGGAAATGCAAATTAGAACATTTTGTAGTTTGTTTGTTTTTAAATACATACACTTTTCACTTCAAGGCTCAGGACAGACTCCCTGTTTATTTTCCCATCGCTCATCATTTGTTTGTCTTTGTAAATAACTCACCCTTTAATGATTAGTTTTATACTTGGGCAGGGAAAAGAAATGCTTGATGAGTGAAGCCCTCAGAACATAATGTTTGGTCTGTTTTATAAATACGCTGTAAGGGAATTATCTGCTTGTAAAAGGGTGTATAACACAATCACGACGCAAAGCCATTATAGCGATCTGACAGTCTTCATTCATTTTCTCTCAGTGCTGTCTTATTTTCTTCTGTTACATTAATGCTTGTAAGATTTTTAATCCTGGGTTACTATATCACAGAGTTAACTGGTTTTCCATATAAGAAGAGAGAAAAATGTATTTATAAAATGTGCTATATACTCATTTCTAGTTCTCTACTGACTTATTTTATTTGTATTAATAAAAATATTTTAATACTCCTTAAGTACCCTTTCAGTGAAATGTTTTAATGTAAGTTGTCTGATTCTGTTTTAAGCAAAGGAGAAAACCTGGTAGAGGTTGTCTCTTTAAATCAGATCTGCAGTGTTGATGGACCCTCTAGCAGGCACGGTAAGAACCATTCTCACCTCTGCAGCAGGGAGCTTGACCATATAGACTCACACATTCAATCAAAACGTTTTCCCTTTTAATATGCACTGTACCAATCCTATTCCCATGGTTACAGCTCGTGCTTCTTTGGTTGCTTCCAGTCTGTTGGAAAAGGAAGGCAGCATACATTTCTTGTACAGGAGTTTAAAACATCATGAAAGCAACCCTGTTGTGATTTGCATTTTAAATGTTTCTTTTTTTTTCTCATTGTACAGAATGCTGTAGCAGTAGCTTCAGTTCATTTGCCACAGTCTGTCTTCTCTCAGTCTTCAGCCTGGCAATCTGTTGATAACGCAACTTGCAAGCTACAGTTTATTGTCTTTCGGAATGGAAAACTCTTTCCCAGCACAGGAAACTCATCAAATCTTGCAGATGATGGGAAACGTAGGACGGTTGCCACACCAGCTGTTTTTGCTAAAATAGGTGAGGAAATGTTATGCTTTATTTCCTTTACTCTGAAAGCTAAGGTTTACTTGATTGTATAGAGAATAGAGGAGTAGAGTGTACTGTATGCTGAGAGGCTGGGAACAGTCTGTCTTTAGCAGAAATGTTTGAATTTATTCCTATCAGCATGATTTTATTCCAATTCTCCTGCAGATAAAGAAATGCAATTGCTGTATGACTAGAATGCAAATTTGGGGTTACTATTTTTTGACTGTGTTGTTACAGAAGCATTTTTCTTAAAGCACAGTGCTATAGGAAGGAACCTTGTTTTACTCTTTTCTTTCCAATGAAAACTGCAGTGCTAACATGCTAGACTGATAAAGATAAGCTGGTCTGGGAAGGAGTGGTGCCCTGTTGCATGTATCAGTACTTACCAGTATACTTTCCGATACAGTGAACATAAAATAGGTGTTGTTAAAGGCTTTTGTCTAGGTGTGATGTATCATATATGCTAGTCAATCATTAATTTGATTAATTATTCACCCAGGCAATTTTAGTAATTTTATTTGATTCTGAGTAGTGCACTCATTTCTGTTAATGTTAAAAAAATGTTTAAATGTGACTTTCTAAGTGCAGTATTGTCTGAACTATTAATCACACAATGAAGCTATGCCATTTTTGCAGTTTCATGGGCAGTAGTGTAACATTGGCTCTAACTGAAAAATCTCAAACAAAAAAAATTGGTTTTGTGAAGGTTGGTTAGATCGTCTGTACACACTGTGAGACTGAAATGTTATTCAGATTTATTTAAACTCCTGCAAACTTTTATGAATGTGTACACTGTTTTTGATTTTGACCATTCAAAGTGTATGTCTTTTGCTTCCCCCCCCCCATAGTTTGCTGTATCTGATCTCTTTACACATTTATCTGTACAGGGTTTTCCACTCCATATCTCTGATACAGTTTGTTGCTTTTGCAGATGGGTGCAGTTTTGGAAACCTCACCAGCCCTCTTACTATAGGGTTGAGGCACTTTGCACGGGGTATAGACCCCATTGCAGCCTTCTGGGATTTTGACCTTCTAGATGGACATGGAGGCTGGTGGGGAGAAGGGTGCCACATAATTAGTTCTGCAGGCAATATTACCACCATTCAGAGTACTCACTTCAGTAACTTTGCAGTGCTAATGGTAAGTATATGATTTAGCAATTGTACCTATATTTCTCTCTATTTTGTCATACAAAAATGTTCTTTTTACATGTAGCTGTATAATTCTTACATGCTAATAACTGACCTTCTGTCTTCTATGATGTTTCGTATGAGGCAGCCTTAAAGAAAGAAAGTTATTTAACTGCTAGTAAGTGAATAAACCTGCTGGTCAGCTTTACTATCCAGAGACAGGCCTAATCAGAAACGGCATTAAAATTCAATCTTAGAAATGAGAATTTCATCAAGGAATGATTAGTATGTTATGGTTATAAATTATAAGACAGCGTTTAAAAATGTATACTCCTGTGTGCTTTTACATCAGCACATCTCAGAGGCTGGTCTGCTTTTGTTCCTGCCCTGCACTGTGTTGATCATACTAATTAGTTGCGGGCATACCGCAATGTTGAATCATTTAATAAATGGAAAGGAATAACATCTTCTGCTCTCCTAAGTAAGGACACTGCTGTCTGTGTTGATCTTGAAGGAGTTTTAGTTAGTATAGCGATGCTGACAGCCCTCTTGCTAAATTGCTGCTGAAGAAAAATATTTCTGTGCAGTGCTAAGCCATCAGCCTGCTTTAATCTGTTCTTAGTCACACTCACAGTTCCCATTGCAGTTATTTAACTATTCTGCTTAACAGAAAGTTACCATCATGAAAGCAGAGAGATCATGTACGTAGTAATAGTATGTTTTACTACTCAGGGTACAAAGAAAAGCAAACAAAAAAAAAGGAAAGGTTTCAAATATATGTAGGTGAAAACATATTTGCACCATTAAATAATTTAATGTAAACCAGTTGTAAAAATAGATATATGTGTTATTAATGCCAGACTGATCCTGAACACTGGTGCATAACTGCACCGTAGACACTGCTTGTATGTGTTACAGAAATGTTTATAGTTGAGTAAATACTGTATTGTGTGTATGTGTAAGGGACAGCAAACATAGGCGACAGGAATTGCAAGGACGTGTGCTGAGAATACCAATCTGCTGCTGTCAGATGGAGCCCAGATGGCAGCCAATCATAGCACAAAGCTCTAGCACCCACGAGTTAAATGCGGATATTATCGTCCGCTTTGTAAGAACCTATTTCTCTCAGAGTTACTTAAACATTTTTTCACCCATTCCGGACTTGCTCAGAATGTAAGAGCTGTTCCTAAGATTTGATGACATCAAATGTACCTCATTTTCTACAGCTCCAAGGAGTTGCGTTTTTTCAACTTGCCCACTTGTTTCAACAACTCACCCACTTGTTTCCCTGAATGTGAAACAATTCTGCTTTGAGGGTGCTTTCCTAAATTCATTAAAGAAAGCACCTGTTGACTTTGCAGGTGCCACACCCAAAATGGCTTCTTCGCTGGCTGGGTTCAGCCTGTTCTTAAACTTCAAGTAGTTATTAAACTTTCACTAATTGCCTCCAAATAACCAATTCCATGGTTCCATTTTGTTTGCAAAAATGGTATATGGATGTAGGAATCACAACTAATTTTTGGTTTCTAAAGCTGAATGCACATTTTTCTCTGATGAGTTTGGGTTTTCCACAACTGTAAAGGCAGCCAAGGCACCTTTTAATGCAGCTTTTGTATCTGATATGTAATTCAGTTTAGGTCTAGTGTTTATTTTGATACAGTAATTCAACTTCGCATTTTTTTCCTGTGTAAATCTTTCATTTTTATCTGTTCAACACAAGAAAATAGAATTTTCTTCGAAATTGATATGGCAGCAAATGATGTGATGTTGCCTAGCTCGTATTTCACAGTCACTTTTAAGAGAAAAGATGCCTGACCTTATGTAATTTATATGTGCATACACGTGTGCAGATACATGTCTGTATACATGTAAATATGTTTCCAGTAGCTGTCTTTCTGAACCACTATTGGAAACTTTTGTAGCTTTACTTTATCTAATCGTTTTCATTCAAGTATGTTATTTGTTTATCAGTGTTTTGTGGCAAAAAGTTAAGGTTTGTTTCCTCTAATATGAATTATGCTTTTCTGGACAGTTCAATTCTCATGCCAGAAACGGAAAAAAAAAAAAAAAAAAAAAAAATCATTGTTCTTTTTAGCTATTAATTTATAATATGAACAGTACAAATTGCCTATGTGTATCTTCTTAATTTACACCTAAGTGCCTAATATATTTTAAAATACAAACTTGCAGCAAGTTGAAAATAGCGTATGACTTGTAGCCAATGGAATTAGCCACAATGTCATGATTAATGTTATTTTTTTTTAATCTTTAATTCTCAAATCTATTAGACCATAAAAACTCATAATCGATTATTATGTTTTGAGATAATGGCAGTAAGCTGAAGCAGTGGGTGTAAACTGAAGAGCAGCAATAAAGAAACTTGAAGGTTTACATTGCTATCAGAATAATGCATTCTGCTGTGGAACAAGATGAAATAGAAGCCTCATTTAATCTGGCTGTCCATTTTATGGCTCATACTCTGATTCATTGTTGCTGTTCATCATCTTTTTAAATAGAAAGACAAAGTTCACTGAGTTGCTTTTATTAAAGTTGTTTCTGCTTACGTACCACAAAAGAGTTAAAGATTTTGTACAGTCCTTTTATAAAAAGGCAGTAATCAAGGATTTATCAACTATGATTGATAATTAATAAGCATGCGCATGCTTGAAGTGAGAGGATTCATGTAGACCTTTTGAATTCCTCTATATGGCAGTTGTTCTAGGAATGTCAGTGAGAGAGAATGCAGTTTGGTGATTGAATTGGAAAGGAAATACAAGCTCTTTTCTTCACACTGGTCTCACACTTTCATGCTGCTCTGAGTTGGGCCAATGGATGGAAATAAAACAATAATGTCAGGTATAACATAGCATCATCTTTTCTGAGGTCAACTTTTGGATGGTATGTCTTAGTGGTGAGAGTAAAATATTGTAAAATAAAGCTCCTGAGTTTATTCTTATCTTTCCCTTCATTCACTCTGTGTTCAGACTTGTTCTTTATTTTGCCTTTACTTCTGTTACCTGTAGGTGGAAGACACTCACACTCTAGGTTCTTTTGGAAGGTGGCCAGCACCTTCCAGGGCACTGAACTATAAATCTCTCCAACATGGCATTCTGATTTGGAGTAACATTATGAATTTATATGTAATGAAGCTGCAGTATATCCAATTACAAATATTTGTTGTATAAATAGTTTGTATTTATGTTCTTTTGTGAACTGAGCTGTATATCAAGATTTTAATTTTTCAAGATAATTTCTGTATGTGTTATAACCAGTGTAGTGCCCTATAGCCATAGTATATATATATGAGTAGAACTCTGTAGGAGATAACAAAAATGTCTAACAGCAACACTGAACTTCAAAATCTGCTAAATTTGTTTTGACAAACGTCCTTTGTTCTTCCTTTCATTTTTCTTAGAACAGAATGGCAACTCAATAGTGATGGGTATTACTGTAATTGTGTACAACATATCCTTTTCCCCTGACAAGACTGCTTTGTCAATAGTAATTTTCTCAAATCTGACAAATAAACACTAGCAAAATTCTTAAACCTCTGTAACATGTAACACTACTTCTCAATTAAGATAAAATGGATTATTATTATTAGCATTTTTTAACTGTAAACCTGGAGATAGGTTGAACAAACATAAAATCATAAATTCCTTTCCTTCATTGTCGAATCTACTTATTTCAAACATTAGGTGGGTTATCTTTTTTTTTAATTTTCTCATTGTGTGTTTTTGCAACACTCAGTGAATGGCTATTTGAGATAATTAGGGTTGAGGAGATCAAACTGACAAAGTCAGAAGATATTTGAAACTATTCTGAAAGCAAACCTTTGAAATACTGTGTGAATGAGAAAGTAAAAAGCAGGCAAAGAGATTGTGCAAAGAAGTTAAAGGATTTTTCTCTTTGTTTTACAAGCATTTCCTGAATCTTTTAAATCTCTCCAAGTTAGAAAGATCGCAGTGCCTCAAAACCTTTATTTTCAGTATTTTCAGTGTGACTGGAGACAGTTGCGGAATTTCTTTTGCCTGTTGATGAAGTTCAGTTCTGAAAACAGTATTTTAAACTTTCATATTTCAGGATTACTCCCAGTTAAATAGCCTGAGTCTTTTGAGAAATTAACTGTTGAGTCAGGGAAGTGTTGCAGAGATGTTATTTGGAAGATGGACATAATTTTCCATCCAACCCCCAGAAAACACAAGGTTTTCTCATAACAGGCTGTGGAAAAGTGGTTCATTACTCTGAAAAATCAGGCTGCTTGCAAAGAGAGAGTTTTAAAAATCAAATTTAAAAAAATTTTGTGTGTAAGCATCTACATCTCCAGAAGAGATTTGAGGTGACTGTAACCACTGAAGATTATGAAAGAGATCCAGAAAGTTTACCAGCTAGACATGAAATGAATATTTAGCGTGGTACATCCTCAAAATTTGCTGGAATGAGATTCCTCTGCATGTATGTAAATGCTTCCTGGCATAAAGACCTAGGTTTCCAAGCTCTGCTGCCAGCCAGAGACCTGACAAAGAGGCACACACTCTTCACTGAAATCCTCAGTTGGCACGTACTTCTGAACTAACCGGCACATGTAACCCTGCTGGATGATACTGAAACCAACTCCCCCAAAAGATTACTGGTCTTTCTCAGAATATTCTTGAATGTGCCAATCTTTTGTACAAAGTCTTGGAGTGAATATATTCATAAGAGCAATATTTTACTCTTTTCTCCTTTGATTACATCTGCTTTTTACTAAATTACTCTGAATAACACATATTTTTCTGTGGTAAAATACATAGGTAGCTGGCACTGGGAACAAAAATCCAGGTTTATATTCTTCAAGACGCCTTAACTTTATAACAAAATGGGCCTCTGACTCATGCTTTTTCTTTCTGTTTGCTCTTGTTTTCTATTGTCTTAAGGAATCTTCCATTCTTTGTGGTATGGGGTAAAAGCGATGAAGACTATGAGGAGCTCAGTAAAATGGGCAAATTTGTCTTTTTAAAACATAATGTACAATAATGCTGCTTTGCATAGAGTGTTTAAAAAAATCCAAAAAACTTTGTATTCTGAATGCTGTTTTTCCCCAGAGGATTGCTCAAGGGAGTTAGACAGATCCAAAAGATTTAATTATTGTTAAAAAACAGACAAGTTGAATTTGTTATATTTATAATGAAATCAGTTTTCTACGTGCAAAATCCTTGAAAAGACTACTCTTTGTTGGCAATAACACATTATGACACCCAAAATTTTTACTGCTTAATTGTGCAAGATTAGAAAAGAGATAATAAATAAATATTTTTAAATGGAATTAGCTTAAAGATGCTGATTGTTTTTTATTCTTCTGCAGGCAAAATCACCAAATGGAGAGTTCTTTTTCTCTTCTCTAACAGTGGTAGTTGAGGGAAGAGTAGCAAGAAACATTAGGAGACAGTGTGAGAATACCTATGTGACAGATGATTCCATCACTGACATTGAGTGCTGGTGTACCAGGCAGGGCTGTGAGTGTATTTATGAGCATGACAAGTGACTGCAAATTTAACTGATGGGTTCAAACTAAGGGACACACAATACCTGAAGGAGTACTGTGGTATTCTGTGGTGGAAGGATGTTACAGTGCCTACTAATCATCTTGTTTATGTTATTTGTTCATTTTTACAGTCTTGTTTATATATGTTGTAAGCTGCTCTGTTTATGTCTGAAATTAATACACATCTGGAGAACCCAGTACAATCACTTTTAGGAACTTAAAAGCTACTATAAAGAAAAATAATGACTACTAGATACGTAAACTGCACTGTACCTTGTCCCCTGACTTAATAATTATATGTACTCAGGAATGTTAATATGAATGTAGAAAACAGTACATCCAGATGGTCATTGTGGTCTTTTTCAACCCAGGCCATTCTACAATGATTCATAGCGCAGCAATTTTCTTTTGGTTCCATCCATCCTACGTGCAGATCTAGTTTTCCATCATTTCTTACTTGTGAGATCTGGTACATTAGAATGGAAATATGATATGATCGATGTTATAAAGGTACTAATGTTTTCCATTACTTTTTTCGTGAAGAATTGTCACTAGGCACTAGCAGCTCAAGAAGGAACACATGGATCTTTACTTTCCTGTTAATACAGCTGTCAAACTGTTTTCAAATTGATACAGGCGCAGAGTATTTGCAACTAAATACGAGGCTCACTGAGTTAGAGGGAGTTGTATCTACTGGGAATATGGAAGTGTATATTTGAATTAGAGTACAGAAGCTGCTCAGTCAATACTTTGGGTGTATTCTCGGGTCTTCCATTTCCTTCTTACAGTTCTTACGAAATTGTGCGTATGCCATTTAGAAACTTTATGGTAATTTGATGTTTTGTACTTAATACCCTAGTAAAATACATGCATGAAGTTCTTGTTATCTGAAGGAACAGATATTACTAAAACTGGCAAGATGTAATATTCTGTATATTTTTTCAGGTTTTTTTTATTTTATTTTTTTAATTAAGATATGTCTGCTTGTACAAAAAGGTTAATTTTTCTCTTGCAAAGTGTATGCAGATGAGGAAGGAGCAGTCTGATGTCATTGTAAATTCATGAACACTATCTGCATAAAAAGTTCATCATCTTATTTTCCTGCTCTAGAGAGGAAGCAGCTAGAAATGACAGGACATATTGAAATGAAGTCTCAGAGTTTCACACATGCCTAACAATGTTAAATCATTTTGTTTTCTCTGTAGGATTTTAAGACAGTGCTGTCTTTTCCCCAGTACCCAGGGGAGTTTCTGCACCCTGTGGTATATGCATGTACTGCAGTTATGTTATTGTGCCTGTTTGCTTCCATTATCACCTACATTGTCCATCACAGGTAAGAATTCCATTTTAAAGCACTTGTGTTAGAATGATCAGAGTTATGCTGAGATACTGCAATTTTTCTAACCCTCACTGAAAGGAAAAATGATCTGAATTGTTGCTGGATGGTAGTGCGTGATTTAGACAAGAGAAATCACGAAGAAAAGAAAGGTTGCTTCAACCTTTACCAAGGTGTATCTTTCCTGAGATGTATGTCTAAATGTCTGAGTACAGTTCTTAAGGTTTCTAACTTGACAATTCCATATAAAGCCACATGCACTGTCAAATTGCTGTCTGGCACACAGCTGTTGTGAGGGCACTGGGGTCTGAGACATTTTGTTGAAATATTTGGCAATTGTCATTGGTTGAAAGAAACTTACTTTGACTTATAAATCTTGATTTTAGAAAATTTTTGCATTTTCCTTTATATAAAAGATTTTTAGAAATGCCATTTTAACAGCATACTTCTGTTAAAGAACATCAGCAATTTAAAATGAGAGTAGGAATGTATTGTACTGTAGCAGCTGCTAAATATTAATTAAGTGAACTTAATGCAATGACTTCTGATCTTCAGCTTGCATTTATTCCTTTAGAGATGTCTTGTTAAAGTTATGCATATCTGAAGTTATGCAATAAACCTTTTGCTTTTATCACTCTTCTTTTGATGTTCGATTTTATGGAGGAACCTTTAAGTCAGTAGGAACCTTTTTACATCCTCCATTATTGACCTCAGTGCTATATAAATCAGACAATTCTAATGGCATATTGCTGAATAAGTATTCAATCAGCAAATTTAATTCTATCACACTAATCATTTTTCCAAAGTTTAATTTTCATAATAGGTATGCTTTCTTTTTTTTTCATCTTTAAATGTTGTTTTTCAACAGTACAATCCGAATAAGTAGAAAAGGATGGCACATGCTTCTCAACTTTTGTTTCCATACTGCTCTTACCTTTGCTGTTTTTGCTGGTGGAATCAATCGCATTAAATACCCAATTATATGTCAAGCTGTAAGTATCTTCCTTAGTAATTCTTACTAAAAGAGTGGAAATTTGAAACTATCTTTTAACATAATATTGATAGTTCTCTTTCTTTTCATACACTGTTTCTGGATCTTAAGATCTTCAGAGTAAGTCATTATTGAGCAATTTGGCTGAGTTTGGCCCTAGATGTTTCCTAAATAGCCCAGTATTTCTGGTACGATCACGTCTTGTAGTTACAGCTCAAGATAAGGTGACAAAGCACAGTAATCTTGTGATTTTGTTTGCATTGTTGGACTATTTCATATCTCTTGACCTGTCCTTTCCAGAGGTATAGTGTCATGAGATGCATAGAATGGGCATGACTTCAGTTGCTGTGAACATAGGGACTGAGTCTGTACAGGAGTTATTTCAGTTATCCTGCTTAAAGCCTGATGAGAGCTTGTTGCAGTATTGCTTTATTTTTAATATTTCTTTCTTTTGGGTTTAGTAGAAGTGTTCCAGATCTCATGAACACTGTTGGTTTGCAGCTATACTAAAGCATTTTGCTAAGCCAGCATTCTCCTAGGTATTTTGCCTGTTATTAGTCCAGTTTTGATTGGCTTGAATTGGATATAAGAGTAAGATTTGCCAGACAACAGCAGCGATGGCCCCCATACTCATCTGCTCCAGTTCATGTTTGCTCTTTTTCTCACCTGACGGCTACGCCCTGTGGCTTGAGAAGGATTTCAGCAGAAACATCTGTGATAGCAATAATCTTTGCTAAATGTTAACTGAGATAGATGTATTTTCCATTCCTTAAATGGCCTATATTTCTGCTACCTGAGTTTTTTTTTTTTAATTAGCATATGTATATTCTCCTTCTTTTATGCATGGAGGAACTGATTCTGCCTACTGCTGTCACAATATTTCCATATAATTAAAACCAGAATAATGTTACGGAGTTTGAGCTTTCAGAAAATAATTTTTTTTGTCCCATTATAAACCTTCCCTGACATCAGTGGCTCAATTTGCTTTTGTTAGCTAAAATGAATTATTCTCTTGGCGTGGGAGAATGTCCATGCTTGGAAATTCAAAACAAATATACTTATTTTTGCTTTATAATATTTATGTTGTTAATGAAAATCATAGCATTAATCATTTAAGCACTCAAGCCAGTTCTTAGCAAGGTTACTGAAAAAAACAGACTGTAAATTGCTGTTCTGTATTTGTGTGTAAAACATCTTCTTACAATTTTTACCTATTTCAACTGAACACTTGATTGAGATATAAAGTTCAAATGGAATAGTTACAAGGAATAATAAACAGCAAGCCTACTTGAAATATCTTTCTTAGAATTGTTCCTGTCTAAGGAGAGCATATAAAGAACATAACTAGGCAACTTTAAATTAAAATTTTGTTGTGTTATGTTTTTATGAAATTTTAAAGCAGTGTTTTCACAACTATTGCTAGATGCAAGTATAGACAATATTATACCTGCGCTTATTGCAGTACAATCTGCAAGTTCCAGTGAGGTCTTAAATATAATTTAGTTTAAAAGCTGGTTGAACATTTTGTGTATTAATAACAAGCTAATGAAGAATTTTAACACCATTCTTTCCAAAATAATATTTTGTTCTTCTGTTGTCCTGTCAGTAGAAAATGCTAGAAGTCTTCAGACAGATACACAAACTCGCTTCAGAAGCTTGCCCAAGTTATTGTTCTGATACTGGCAGCACAAGATGACCTAATTATACAGGGAAATTAGAAGAAAATAAGATGCAAAAGACTAAAGGAAGGAGGTGTTTTACTCCAACTTCTGTTTCTATGCGCTGTTAAATGTATCTTTTCTAAAACTAATTTTTAAAACGATTATATTTTACTACGGTAGGCAGTATATAACTTATATTAAGTATTTAAACCTATTGCTTTTAATATTTACATTATTTTAATATAAGTCCAATAATTTCTATCAACAAAACTTGTATAACTAGTTAAAGAGTTATTACTCTAATTTTTAGTGAGATGCTTTGGAAACCTCTTGTGTATACTTGTGCATAACCATCAGTATACAGTATCTGAAAATGTGCAAGCACCTATAACATTTCATTTGCAAAACATACACATGAATATTACATAGTTTTCATTTAAGTAACACAGTTGCCCAGGAAATTATTCTGAGAGAAATATCTCACAACATCTGGTAAATTGTGTTGTAATTAATCTGTAAGTTCTATCAAATTGAAATATCATTTACTATTCTCTTTATCTGCAGTTTGAAGTGAGGGTAGCACATTAGTTTGTAGGGCAGCTATGGTCATGTAATTACATGATCACAAATGACCATCTGTTGTTACAATCATTGTCTGGTTATTTACTTTGCAGATTGCATGGAAACAATGAAGTATAGTGATAATAATGAATAAATGTTTGAGATAAATGAGTTATTATTCCTTCAAAATTAACAAAAAAGGGTGATTCCAAAATAACTTGTTGCCTTCTCCCTCTAAATTATGTGGCCCAGGCTAGTTTTACTCATAAAGAATTAATACTATGGGAAAAGATCCATTGTCTCTCGTAAATATCTGGAAGAACCTTCATATCTCTTTGAAGGCAAAAAAACCTGAACTATCTGGAATCTAAAAATGTGAAACTGACCTGCATGCCTATTTCAGAGATGATTTTCTAGTCAGTCTCAATTCTTGTATGTTTGCTATGCAGTCTTTACAAATCTTTTAAAAAGAAAACTGAGTGTCAATCTGAAAGAGCTGATTGCTTCTTTACAGATTTCCTATGTGAATTAGGTTCTATCTACAGACTGTTTGAATTTGACTCTGAGTGCCACTGAGTGATGGCAGTTGATGTAGAGTTCAGATTTTTGAGATTATTCCAAAATCATTTGAGTAAGGTAAATGTTACATTAGGAACAGAATAATGGGATGATTCAGAGACTGTACACCAGACAGAATGGTGCTTGAGTCAGCCAGTGGAGGATGTAGTCAGCCATTTGCATCTTCCTGGGCTAGGCTCTCAGCATTCTTTCAAAGAGCAGAAGGACACTTGCTCCTTTCCTGTTCAGAATGAGATGGCAGGAACACAACTGTAGCTGCATCACTCCCTGTGGTGTGGAAGGCATTAGTTCTGTACCCTCAGTCTGAAAGATTTCAGTTTTATGGCCTCTATTTTCATATAGAGCATTATAACCATGAGGCTGTGGCTGCAAGGGATTGAAATGATCGGCCCCACCCCATGTGTCAAAGCATGAAGAATAGATTTAGAGGCACAAGAGCACAAGACTCAGGAGAGAGAAAAGTGGGACAAAATCATATTGGTTTATATTTTTCATATTTGTGTCCAGACAGAAGGTAACATGATCATTCAATGACTTACTAATTTAACAGCATTTGAATACTGTTAAACTATGGAGATCCTAGAGCTAAGAGCTGCATCATGTGTTGGAGCTTGGGGGTGCAAAAATATTATTGAAGGAGCAGAAAAACAGTACTTATTTATACTCTGGTTAGTTTTTGTTCATTTGTTTGTTTTTGTTTTGTTTTTGTTTTTTTTTAAAGGATGGATGTGAAAATAATGTACTGTGATGAAATTTGTCAGAGCATCTTAATTTATATAGAAGAATGCAAATTAAAGGCTTTTGATAGGTCTTGGGTTCTGCTCTGCGTAGTGTTGCTACAAGAGGAACCATGCTAGTTATATATGCAAATAAGACTGTCAGTGGCTAGAAACTTTACCAGCAGCAACTCATGACACTTAAAGACTTTGCATGCTGTGGACATAGATATGCATGCTGAAAATTCTACTTCTTGGTCTTCTCCTGATGAGACCTACCTCAATTCTGGATCTCAACTCCTTGCTATAAATTTTCTACTTTGGAAGAGAGCAGAAGTTTCTTCTACAGCTAAGTGATTTATAATCATGAAATACATCCTGTGGTGTAGGAAGCTATAGAGAAATTTGTTAATCCCTTCATTTAGCTGAAAAGACTCTGTAGAATTAGTAGTTTAATCAGAATGCTAGTCCATATAGAACTGGTTGAAGAACAGTATGAGCTGAAATAAAATGAAAATAATGCTAATTAAAAAAGAAATAAAATTTTAAAAGTAGAGGGAAACAGAAATTGTGCGCAGGTTAGATCTGCTGAAGAGAGTTTTTTGCGCCAAGATGTATGGCATAAATGTGTATACTGATCACTACCATGGTAACTGCACCTTGTGGAACTTGTTATTTATGAAGTAGTGAGATTTATTGAAGGAGCACATCTTCTTACTGAAGGCAGCGTCTTCTTGCTGTAGAAACTGCAGTTTTCTATTTGGTAGCTTGATGCTTATTCCCAAAAATGAGTTCTGAGGATAGAGTCCAAGGAAACATCGTTTTCAGCATAATAGCTGCAGTTATCAAACAGTGTTAGGTGCAATGCTGACTATAATGCTTATGTCCTGACAGTTCTTTCTGTATCGTATGAATATTATGATATCAATATTATGATATCAATCATAACTGCTTATTTCATCAGGAAAATGTAGCCCTTCCCACAAAAATTTATGTGAAATATGTGATGTGGTGAATTTAAGCTCCACGAGTACCGAAGGTAGGATCACAGAATCATAGGGTATCCCAAAATGAAAGGGACTCGTAAGTATCAGGTCTAACTCCTGGCTCCACAGCCACCACCATAATCAGACCATATGTCTGAGAGACTGTCCAAGTGCTTCTTTAACTCCAGCAGCTGAGCGCCATGAACACTGATCTGGAGAGCCTGCTCCATGCCCACCACTCTCTGGTGCAGAACCTTATCATAACACCCAACCTAACCCTTCCCTGACACAGCTCCCTGCTGTTGCTTCCTGTCTTGTTGCTGTAACCCAAAAGCAAAGCTCAGTAGTGCCCCTTCGCTCCCTGTGAGAAGCTGCAAGCTGCCATGAGGCCTCACCTCAGCCTGCTCTGCTCTGGGCTGAACAAACCAAGGGACTTCAGCTGCTCCTCACACGTCTTGCCCTCTGGACCCTTCACCATCTTAGTTGTCCTCCTTTGGATGTTCTCTAATAGTTTTGTGTCCCTCTTACATTGTGTCACCCAAAACCGCGCATGATATTTTGAGGTTTGCTCACGCCATGGCGGAGCAGGACCCTTACCCAGCCAGCAGTGCTGGGCATGATGCACCCCAGGGTGTGGTTGGCCCTTTGGGCTGCCAGGGTATGCTGCTGACTCATGTTCAAGCTTTGCAAAGGCATAAATTCAGTAACAAGTTATACACAGATAAACTGGACTTTTAGTGCATAATCCAAAGGGTTATGTTTGCTAAATGAGATTTTATTAAACAGAAATGACTTTGTCCTGTTCCCTTTTCTTTTATGTCTTGTTTTCCCCTTTTGTGTCCTGACCCATTACCTCATGTATTTGTAGTGTAGGTCTGAGCAGCCTGAAAGAGCAGCTCAATGTTAGAATGTGGGAAATGCATCTCCATGTCATGAATGCCAGTGTGGAAATATGGGAAAGGAAAAGGCAGTAAGCAGAGCATCACTTTGAAACTGAATTTTTGAGGTGGTGTGACAAGCATTTAATTTCAAAAGATTTTTAGTAGATAGTAAGAAAAAAAATCTATTTCAGAAAGCTGGAACATAAGAAAATCATCTCCATAAAGAGAAAATAATACCTTTTCTTTTGGGTTTTAGTATAGAAGCTCACTGCATCCTTGCAAATTCTGCATTTTTGTTGTGTCCTCCTGCTCGTTTTGTCTCCATATTGTCACCACTGTTTTGCAAATCCATCAGTCATCAGGAGGTACTGTAGTATCAGGATATATCCTCTGCCTTAAGGAAAAATGCAAATGGAAATGTTTATTTAAAGGCAAAGAGATACTACTGGATAGTACTGAAGATTTCTGTCTCTTTTCCACGTTGCTTGAGTTGTCCGTATATCAGGAGGAATTAAGTTGCTGAAAAACAGACATATTATGGAGAAAGGTCATGTGACTAATGTGCAATATAGCAATATTTTCCATTTGGTTCAGTAGCCTCTTGAAAATTTCAATAGAATTGTTTGATCATGTTATTTCTTGGTCATGTTATTTCATTCACTCAAGCAACTGATCATTTGTGAATATTTGTCCATGTACAGTGTCTTAATTTTGTGTGTTGATACCTGCTCACACAGAACTCATCCCAGCTATTCATCTTCTTATCAAATCTTTGGCATACTGTGTAGTGTGTGCAGAATACATAGTACAAGTGTTATGCTTAAATGAGAAAGAGGTTACGAACCAAGTCGCTAGTATTTTTCCAGTTCTTTCTTCTGGTTCCTACCTTCCCCTTCTCCTCCCTCTTTTCTACCTCCTGTCTTACTCCTTCACTCCCCCAGCCTGTAGTCATATTCCCTGCTGAAATGCTGCAAGCTGCACATGAACTGAGTTTGGGCAGCACTAGCCACTGAACTGGCAATGTCTGCCAGCTGATGGTACAAAGTTGTCTCATTCTCTTATTTCTGCTTCTTTTACCTCAAGCGACAACAGCTACGAAGACTTTATGCTCTCTTGTCTAATGTACCAGACAAGTCTCAGAGAAAATTACAAGGATTTTTTGTTGATACTGTTTGCTGCTATATTCAAGTTCATGCTATATTATGAAATATGAACAAAATTAATGTGCTTTTTTCTTTACTGATGAATTATTTTGTTGAGCAAAAATGAACACTGATTCAAATAAATCATTATAATAGATTTGTGTTAGCTTTATTTAGCAATTTTCTGTATTCTTTAAACATTTATGTGGTCTCCAATTATAGCAATATTTTATTTGTCACTGCAAAATGTCAGGTTATTGCTTCAAAGGTAACCTCATTTTATATAATCAGATGGAAACTTAGCTGACGAAATAAAGCATTGCAGATTGGATAAAATTCCAATTACTGTTTCCATAGTAATGAATAACAATTACTAACATAAACATGTTAGTATTTTAGAGGTGCTTGTGTTTTATTTTGCTTTCATTGTTAAACACACCATTATCTTAGAGACATGATGGTAATAATACTATCAAGAATCTGAGAGTTTGCTTAAAACATATCTAAAAATCTTTTTTTAGGTAACTGGCACTGATGCCATACAAGTAGCTGGTCATTACAAGAAGTCAACCATGGCTATATGCATGTGAGATTGAACTAAAACTGGATATTGTGTAATATATTGATGAAAAATTTCAGAAAATAGTATAAGAGCAAACAGTGCTGGTGTCCTTTCAATATTTTTTCAACTGTATTGTCATGATAAGCTAACAAAGTTTTCAATACAAGCCAAATATTACATCGCTTTAAATCCAGGTGTAAAAGTTGTCATTAATCAGGTTCTTTACAAATGTGTCAAACATCTTGATTTCCTAACATACCATCTGGTATCACAGATATTATCTATGATAGATAAGTAACAGATTCCATCTGCTTTCTTAAAGTGTTTTCATTCTGTGACTAGAAAGAATCAGAGGAAAAAAAAAAAGAAAAAAAAAGATACAATTACAAATTCAATTAAAAAGAAATCTGCTTGCTTGTACAATTATGTAGTAAGATTCTTCTTAAAGTCCTGTTTTACTGATCCACTTATTATTGACTTGTTTAACTGTCCACTATTGTTTTAGGTTGGCATAGTACTGCATTATTCTACACTATCTACTATGCTATGGATTGGAGTAACAGCAAGGAATATTTACAAGCAAGTCACAAAAAAAACTCAGTCATGCCAAAACGGTGACCAACCTTCTTATCCAAAACAACCTCTGCTCAGGTATGGACCATTACTTATGATATTTTTTCTAAGTATTTATTAAAAATATGAACTTTGAAACTCTTTTATTTCTGCACACTTTATTTTTATAGTCTATAAATAGAATCCATAAAGAACTGAGTCACTTTGGAGTATATAAAAATATGAATATTTACTGTGAGCCAGTAGTTAACTGTACTCAGGAGATGTGCAAAACTGATACTGGCTATGTTCAGGTGCTTCTATCAATTCAAGTTCCTGTTGCTTTCCTATGGATTAAAAAAAAACAAACACAAACTGGCTTACTTCTGGGTTAAGGCATTACTTATCCATCAAAAGCTACTCTATAATGACTTTTTCTTTACCCTTATCCTTTCTGCTATAAATCTTGCTCACACTTACATTGATTGCTTAGTAACCTGATAGCAACCTTCCTCATTCCGCAATAGATATCTAATTCTATTACCAGGGAGACTGAAAGTCTGGACTCTGTCAGCTTTCTAGATGCAGCAGACTAACTAACACGTCTCTGATAGTGTGGCAGATGTAATGCAGTGTCATGAATGGAAGATTGACTGCTTCTTCTGTAGAATTTTAGTTTGGTGCCCGGCTTCAAGGAAATATTATCAGTCTGCCTAAAAGTTGCTGTGTGTCCCTGCACAGATTTCGAAGGAAGTCTGATACAGAGAGAAACCTCCAGACAAGGATTTCTCCCGTCTGTCTTAGATGTTTGCATGACAGCTGTCTTATGGAGATGTCTCTTTTCTTCCATTTCATGGAAAAAATAGTCAATTTAGATTAAAGACCACAATTTTATGTACTCAAAGTCAGGAAGTATTAGTTATACTCTTTAGCGCTTTGCTGAAAAATCCCTGTTAGTGTACACTTCTTAAGACATTCTAGCTACTTTATCTTCAACACAAAATGTTTATTAAGTGGTTCTTATAGTGGCTGTGTGATGTTGTCGAAATGTGTTAAAAATTGGTGAGAATATGAGAACAGCTTTGATGTCCAGACTCTGTTGAGGGAAATCTTTATTAACATTGATTAGTTCCCTGATCTTTAAAATGTATTATTTCTGGAGAAGAAATTATGTGAAGTTCCCCTGTTTTTATGCAGTCAGTAGAAGAATATATTGGATTTGTTAGGTGTAATCCTAACAAACTCACTTTCACTGAGTGAGAGTGTCTGACTTTGCTAATCCATGATTTACTGTACCATTCTTCACAGATGAGAATTTCACACTTCCAGTTACTAGCTCATGGCAAAATGAATAATTGCCAATTTTCACATTCTGCAGTGTGGCTATTAATGTAGAATTGTTTCACATTGCATATATCCAGCACAGTGTATGTTCTTCAAATTCAAATCTTGTTCAAGCTGGAAAACAACAGGCAATCGGGTTATGGTAAGAATTACTCTAATTAAAATCCTTGTTGTACCAGTCACATCGAGGTTCTGAGCCAGTGAACATAAATAGCAGATACTTCAAGTTTAGTAGTAGAGATGATAAGACTACTTCTGACTGTAAAAAGCATGATGTAATTATTTAATAGCTAATGATTCCACAGTTATTTTTCTCACTCTGGGCACCATATCTCCTGGAGACACAGTCACTGGTATATGTAATATGATTTCATAATGGTTAGTGCTAGCTTCAAAATAATAAGGATCAGTTTCATTTCATGTAGAAAATGGGTATTGTATATGTGAAATTAAAAATTGCTTTAAGCGAGAAAAAGATAAACTAAATGGTAATTGTTGTTCTTCTGGAGGTATAATGATAGGATTTTTTGGCCATTTCAATAATATTAAAATCATAATTTTTTTGTAGAATAATATTTCCATAAAATCAGTATAAGTCTAATATTTCAGTGTGCTCATATACAAGAAATGTTTTAAATGGACTCTTCTTGTGTTTATAATCTGATTACACCCTTGATACCAAGTGCACCTCAAGTACATAAGAGAGAGAACAGCACAGTTGGTCTGGGTCTGGCATTCAGGGAGGTGGGTGTTAATTTCTGTCTCCATTTGCATGAGTAGTTAGCAAAACGATATAATTAATTTTATTCAAATGGAGATTGAGTTAAGTTCTTTTATGTGTCAGGTCTTTCAGTGCTAGAAAGCATATTGTGCAGTTTGCAAGGCACTTTTAAGGAAAAGGTGGCTTGTTGTTCATATCTGTAGATCTAGTCTGGCTTGTATTTGGTTTTGTTTAACATAAATACACAAATGTGTTTGGGAAGAGCTGCACTTCGCTGGTCTCTTTCAGCCTCTTCTGGTAATGAATGTATATGATAGACTGGGTTTCTGGTTCATGCGTGAGTGTTTTTCTATTCCTTGTGTATGCATTTGTTATATGGAGCATTAGAGTATTTTTTGTGAGTCAGTAAATGGAGGCAACTGTCAAAAAATCAATTCATAAATCTGTGATATGACGTTTATCAAGAAATAATAAAAGTGCTCATACTACACTTTTTCAGGAATCTTGATCTGCTCTAAAAACTAGCTAAAATACTGAACATACCAAAATCTCCAAAATATGAAGGAGACATTACCTTTTAGCAGAAAATGATATATCTTTGCAACAGTTGATTCAGTTTCTCTGCCATCCAATTTGCTTATTCATTTATTGAAGTAATATGAGTGATGTGCACTTGATTTTCTCCTGTTAGTTTTACTTGAGCTGCAGCAAGATGTATCCTACCATGTAAAATAGTGATTCCGTATTAGTTTTCAACGTTTCAAAACACAGAGCTGAAACATGAAATCTTTTTACAGTGTAATTTAAGTGAAACTTGTTCTCCGTGGATATAAAATCTTGAATATTGCCTCTTTTTATGTATTACTCATATATTATATGATGCATCGTGTATGTTAAACATGAGACATTATGTATATTTTATTATATATTTTACAGCATATTTTATATATATTATGCATTAATTACCGACTTAAAACTCTCAGGGCCTACCACTTAGTCTGAAATCAGCTGCAACAATTTTGTCATTTTTCACTAAATGTTTCTGGATGCTAATGAGTTGGATCAAATTAATGCATTATTGAATTTTGTGTATTTAAATGCTGAACCCTAGCACTTCAGCAGATAATGAAATTACTTCCTGCAAAACATACTCTCTGGATATTCTTAATAGAAATATGTAATTCTGTCTGTTCATCCCCTATGGACATTTGTGAAACCTGGTAGTGTCTGGGTTCTGACTCATCTGAAGTCAGATTTTGCCAGCAAAGAAAAGGGCAGACAAGATTCAGCTGTTGTTTGTGGTGTACAGAACTTCTCACCAGCCCAAACTGAGGCACAGATACCATTTGTTTTTATAGCTGATGCATGCATTTCTCATCTGATACCTTGTGCACATACAGCTTAGAAATACAGACCAGGTAGAAAATGTCTTTTAACGGTTCTATTAACATTATGCCTTTCCAGAAAGAGAACAAAATTAGTCTACTATCATAAAAAATGCTGAGCACAATTGCATTATAAACATAAATAAGAACTAAATAAGCCAACTGGTGTTAAAGAGACAGATAATTAAGTTACCTTTAATTTCAGGTTTGTGTACCTGAAATGTCTCCTATTTCCCTCCACCCTTTTTATTCAAAGAACATCTTGCAAGTTAACTATTAGAGCATACATCAGATTAGAAATAGTCCAGTGTCATATATCTGCCATGAAAAAAAAACAACACTTGATGCTTGATGTGCATAAATAAGGCTGCAGAATCCACTGCAAAATGGATAACAAGTTATGTCACTTTTGCTGCTGAATTTTGTCTTGCTCGTTGTGAAATGTGTCGAATACACTTTTTGAAAGGTTCTTACTAAAGCTGTAGGGCTTAGAGGAAAAGTACCTTTTTCAGCACCTTTGAAAAATTGTATATCTAGCAGTAGTAGCAGTAGTTGCAGTAGCAGTAGCAGTAGTTTTTGAGTTGGCTGTAAGTCCTTTGTTTTGTATTCAAAATGCTGGGCTCAGTACTATGACTATTAAAAATAACATACAGACTTTGAAATGTCTTAGAGCTGTTAAAGAAACTATTCTTTAACTTGCACAGAAGACCTAGAAATAGTAGGAGATAACTGAAGTAGTTGGCTGAACTGTAATGTCTGGTAATGAATGAATACATGCATATACATACAGGTATACATGTGATTTTCTGCTGTTCTATGTGAGCTTGTGTATGGGCAAGTTATATACATCATGTGTATAGTTACAGAAATAGAATCTGGGTCTTCCTTGTGAGTGATGTTCATGGTGCAGCAGTGACGGGGAGCCTACAAGTTGATCACATGCATGTGCAAGACATCGTAACGCTCCACTTGCATTCTCCCACTTACTCCTACAAACATGGCAACAGCTCTTCACTCTCTGGCTCATTATCTCAGCTACCAAAACACTAATCAGTAGTATCTAACTAAACAATAGCTAAGAATCTTAGTCTGTGACACTGAATTACATGAAGTTCTTTCACTACAAAAAGGGAAAGCTTTCACGTACAGGAAAATCATCTTTGATTTGAGTAAATGAATCCTGTGATGAACCTCTTGTCTCTGACAGGAGATTTTCCAGATTTTTGGATGATACTACAGTCATTGTGGCGTCTGCTTGGCTCTTGACAAGCCTGCTTTTCTCAGGATGAATACTAAGATGCTTGGTCTGGGTTCTGACAAGCTAGAGAAAACTCATGGGCCTGAATGGATCTACTGCAGTGCACTGTCACATTTGTCTAACTGTGAATCCCAAAAGCCTGGCTGAAGGTGTGACTTCCATCACAATCTGATGATATGGCAGTTTTTACTGAATAAGTCACCAAAAGAGAAGGCTTCATCCTAAATTTGAGCAGCGTACTACAATGCTCACTACATCACTGAAAATTGGCATGTGATGTTTTGGCATAGTAAAAGAGGTTATGGTACATAGATTCCAGTAATCAAGATTAAATACATCATATATTTAGTCATTTACCAGACAAAACTTCTGTAATAAAAACAACTGATGATTTCTAATATTCGCAAGGTTGCAAGTGTCTTCAAAAATTAATCTTTGTTACTCTGAGGATTTTGAAAATTTCCCTTAGCGTTTATAATCAAGTGGCAATAATTCATTGCAGCATAATATCATTCAATGCAACAGGGGATCAAAATTTGACCAGGATAACAAATTCTTTATTGAATGTAAAGTTTACCAAACATATCATGTCATGTTCTCAGCCCTACTCTTTTCTGGATCTTGAGAGTGAATCATACAAAGTGACTTAATTTACATACTGACAGACACAGGCATTGCTTGTCCCCTTGACACCAGTAGCTCTGAAATGCAATTAAGTTCTAGTGCATTTTTCATTTGTACTGGCTCTCATGAATTTTTGCCATCTTGTATTAAATAATGATTGAGGGAGAGGGAGAGAGAAAGAGGTTAGATGAAAAGCATCATTACAGTCCATTGTTTTCTTCAGTATGTTGTGCACTTAAATATTAATACCTCTAATCTTCACCCATGGAATCTCATTTTTTTCTTCATGCAGTGAACATGCCAAATCACCTTTACAAAGTTTAAATTTAGGCTTGATTATCTCAAGGGTTATCTGCCATTTCCTTAACAGATCCTTATAGCTTGTATGTGTTTGTATGCAAAATTCTCACAAGCCCTGTGAAGATCTCTGTATTTCAGTCTTAACTATTAGAATAGCCACAGTTTTTTCAATGGGGAGTAAGTGGAAGTAATGCCCCCCCACCCCTTGAGTAGATTTTCCACCATTTAGATGAAACATTGTACAG
Source organism: Centrocercus urophasianus (assembly GCF_019232065.1). Taxonomy (NCBI): domain Eukaryota; kingdom Metazoa; phylum Chordata; class Aves; order Galliformes; family Phasianidae; genus Centrocercus; species Centrocercus urophasianus. The sequence continues at coordinate 13,729,916 of NW_024884722.1, forward strand.
CAAGGCAGTAGTCTCAAAAAATCGGCTATACCATGTTGTATTTGGTTGTATTTTAAATACCTGATTGCATCCCTTGCTTAGAGGACAGAATATTTTGTGGACAGTCATCAGGATGCTCTACTAACATCCCTGGTATTGAGAAGCCGTATTTTCCTTCAAGTTATTAATTTAACTGTATTAGTCAAAGTGTTATTTATATTCAACATAAAAATAATCTATGTGTAGATTATAAGGGATTATTATAAGGGATATTGAGATAAACTGAGGGTAAGAGCCATCTCAAAGCTTTAGCTTGGCTTAATAACTTGTCTAATCTTTTGAACAGTACTTGTTCTGAAGGCAAGTATTTTAGTGGCTAACATTCAAATACGAATGCTAATATTATGTCAGACTGTACTGACTGTCATGTAAATTGTAAAAAAGAAAAAAAGCTAATTCTGGGACCCTAGACAGTAGAACAGAAAGATTCTGCCACCTGAGGTACGAAAGCTAGAGAGAGCAAAAAAAGATGTCTCTTCATCATTAATGAGGTAGAGAAAATTGCAGAATCTGAACTGGTTTGATGCATTAGAAACATGTTGGTATTACGTGTTCTCTTTCAAAGGCTGATATATGGTCAGATGGGGTCAGGGATTACAGGCGGAGCCATTTTTTTTGCTCTCCAGCAATGAAAATGAAATATATTGAAAAAGAGTATAAAGTGGTGACAAGGGAAACATTTTCATGATTTTTTCTTGTTCAATTTTTCCCCATATGATGGAAATGTATTTTGCTTCAGGCTGAAATTATCTTAGGTCAAAGAAAATGTCTGATTCAGCTCTGAACTAATTGTTCCATACTAACCCATTCTCACTAAAAATATTAAAATATGAGGTGTATTCAGAATAGCAATATATTATTAGCGGTGCTTCAAGAAAGCTGTTGAACTTTGCATAGGACATATAAATATCCTTCACAGACAACACTCTATTGCCAGTATACACTGTCATAATAAGGAAGCATTTTCCAGTATAATGTGAATCAAACAAGAGATGTGATTAGAACTTTCCTTTTTCACCTTCAGAGTGCCTGAACACACTACCAAATGCCTTAAGCAAATGATGCTTTGAACAGGCGTTCCTCATTTCAATCTTATTTCAAGAGTTTTTTGCAGTCAAAGTAGAAAAAGACTTTGTTACTGCCATAACTTCATTACATAAAGTGCAGGTGAGATACATGGGATGCTGAGTCAATTCAGAGTAGCAATCTTATAATATCAAATCTTTGAAATGTTGAAGTAGAAGGTGAAGTTTTGTCCTCTGTGTTTAAAGAACAGGGTCTGAACTACTGCCTACGTCAAAAAAGGAATGGTTTATTGTTACTGCAAAAGAAAAACGTTAACTCATTACTTGCAAATGAACTATTAAAAATCATTGCAAGTTGTGTATCAAGGCCCTTTGAACTGGAAGTGTCCCTGGTTCTAAAGATATTGACAAACGTAACCCTACCCTCTCACTCCTCCCCACAAAAAAATATTTCACTGATACTTGGTCAGTTAATAAGGGAATTCTGGTCTTGGGGCTTAAAAATTGTTGACAGCAAGAGTTATGGCATTTGCAAGCTTGCAAAGAAGAGACTTGTAATGATTCCTATGATATTTTAAATTTGAAAGTGTGTAATTACAACATGCTGACCTGCTGAACTATACTTTTATTGTGAGTTCCTGGAAATTCAGAATTCTTGTCATAGTATTCCATGTCTCAACACTCTCTAGAATTCAAGCTAGTCAAATCCATAATTGCAGAGGATAAGTTAAGGGTAGGGTAAGCTTGATAAAATGTTCTGTGCTTTGATAGTCTGCTCCAGGCAAAATGTAAGATGCTGATTGGAAGTTTTGCAAGTTCTAAAAGTCTTTGAAGATAATACATTCACACGTCAATGGGGGTTTTGTAGAAAACTTTATCAGGTTTTTGGAAGAGCTAAATATTTTCTTATATAAATATCTGGTGTCCTACAAATAAGACGTGATTATGCAAAAAAAGATAAAACTAATTTCGTATGTGTCTATTGCCATGGAATGGATAAAGAACTAAACATTCCCATCTGCATGATATAATATTCACAACAGCTACAGAAAAAGCTTTCTGACTTCTGGTTGTGCATGAGTGTACTGTAATTGAAATTATTTTAAATATCAGGCTTTGATTAACTTTAAGAAAATTAGAGATGTGAGATACAAATCCTTCTTATGAAAATCATGTTAAGAAGATGCAACTAAAAGCTTGCCACGGATCATCTTTTTTTAAGTGAATATGCAAATATGTCCAGCTTAACTGTAATGGGAATTGTGATGTTGCAAGGAAATACAAGATGTGAAGAATTGTGATGTTGTGCAGACTGATGAAGTGCTATGTCACATAAACCTAGAACACTGCAGGCAGCCAACTAATATTATATAGAATTGTTCAATAGTCTGTAATAATGGCAGTACAGTAGAAGTACTATGTATTTGCGTTTTAGCATGGCATAGATCTTAGTAAGTTACTGCATTTATCAATACATTGCCAATATTCTATTTTTGGCTTAAAGATAAACCAAGAGCAAATGTTAAACAATAAATAGTATGTGGGCTTTATTAAAATAAATCAGCAGAATTAAATACAAATATATAAACCATGTTTATAGCAAGTGTGGTGCCTCAGAATTTTGCCTTTTCCTTTTAGAGGAAAAAGACTTGGAAATGAAAGGCTCCTGTAAAATATATTACTTTAATCTTCCAAATGAAGAGTACAGTATATACGAATAATCATTTCCAGAGTAGATGCTTCCCTCATGAATTAGGTCATATTGACTGTTGATCAATAGGTTGATAATGATGACTGGGGTTAAACCAGAAGTTCATTTTCTGGATTAACTACTTCAAAATGACCTTGTTGTGTTCCCTAAGTACAGTAGAAGAAAGGCAAGTCTTACCTGCAGTATAGGTCTTGTATGTGTGTAGTATTTTCTCTGTTGTCTTAACTGAACATTTTAAACTGTCTATTTTCACACTTAAAATTTAAAATTCAAGAACAGCTGCAACATATTCACAATGAGCATTCTTAGTTTCCCAAATATTGATCCTATTTTTCAATGTCTGTCTTGCTCCCTGCGCTATTAAAAAGCACTATATCTGTGTGTAAATCTGTGTGCCTCTTACAAAGGCAGTTGGACCTGCCTGTGTAGAACAGCATGCTTTAAAAATGGAACTCGGTGAATGATTGAAAACCTAGAAAACAGGAGGCAAAGGCATTAAAGAAATGCATTAGGAGAAGAAATTGTGACCTCCCTGTCAGTGATATGGATCTCTTGAGAGGTTCCACACCTAAAAGGGCAAGAAAGGAAGAAGGGAAAAACTCATGATGTTTCATGTTCTGCTTAGAGTTTGACTTCTGGATTTGTGATTTCTTTAAACCACTCAGCCTGGACTTTTAAAGCGATCTTCTTATTTGCAATGACAGCCATAAGTGTGGAAATAAATAGGAATACATGAGCTCAAATCACTTGAAAATTGTGGACTCTCATGGCTAGTTGCAAGTGTGAATAACAACACTGTGAAGATATTTTAAATGTATAATTAATGAAATTCTTTGAAATTACTGAAGATAAGACAATAAATAATAAGCTTAATTCACAATAGAAAGTAAATAGTTTGCTGTTAGAAAAATAATTTTAACTATAGGAATAGTTGATAATTAAAACACTTCACCTGGGATGCTGTAGAAAAAAAAAAGTCATTAGTAATTTGTTAACATAGGTTAGACAAACCTCAGCTATTCATGATAATTATTTAATGTGACCCTGCCTATGAGCATTTGGGCGCTCATAGGCACTCCTGCTCTACAATTCCATTATTCTTAAAACAAGTTTTTTTTCTAAGCATTCTAATTTTTCAGATCTTTATTTACTGCTGAATTCCTACAGCCTTGTGGATCTCACAAGAACTCTAGTGTTTTATTATGCAAGCAAATTTTGACAGAAGAGACTTTGAAACTAATGTGCTCCAAATATGCCTTCAGTGCTTGGAAATGTTATGAGTCTAGTAGAAACTGGCTGCCGATCCTCCAGGTAATTTTATTCAGGTACCACATTACTGGATAAAGCATAACAAAAATTAGGCCAACTTCTGCTCTGAGACATCCACACCCACAAAGCATTTTCAGTGAATCACAGGGAATTAAACATACATAACCACAGGAAAATTTTGATTCACAGATGAAATGTATTGCTTATTGTTAATTAAAAATAAAATTCTGTAAATTCCTTGCAATTTTGAAGATACAAATGAAAATAATTTAAATATATAATGTTTAATATTTAGCATTATTATTAAAACAGAATGTCCAGATCAGACTTTATGCATATATTAATAGTTGAGTACTCACTCAGATAAGAACTAGTGCCTTTATTATTGAACTACAGTTGGTGCTCAGGGAATCACTGAAGAGTTTAAGCTCACATGGAAGTTATAGCTGATATAGATTTTCTGTGAAAGTAAATCTGAGCCTCAGAGAAACCTGAATCCTGTTTATCTATTGATTAGGAGAGATACCTCATTACTGTTTTATCTATTAATTAGGAAGCAGTAGAACTATGATTACTGAACATCATTAGTGTTTGCCCCTCAATATTTATTAGCAGTATTGAGAAATTGGATTGGTTAGTAATGCTGTAGAGATTTAACTTCAAATGTTCTATGTGATTTTTTGTTGAAATGTAAGTACATTTCCCTGTCCTACTATGCTTATTAAAGGTAATCACTTAAGTGGAAGTAGGTAATTCATAAAGAACATAACCTACAAATTTGCACCTGTAACCAGATGAGTTTCTTCAGATATATCTATTACTTTATCTCCCAGTTTTGTTTTGTTTTTTTGTTTTAGCTTTTGCAGTCATTGATTTTATGGTTTGAATACAAAGAGACTAAATTTGTGGTATTTGCTACATAGATGAGCAGTCAGTTCTAGGATCTTACTTCTCCAAACAAACAAACAACAAAAAAGCCCGCAACCAAAAAAAAAAAAAAAAAAAAAAAAAATCTTGAACAAGGAGTATTAATTTCCCAGAAGTATCTGTATACTTACACCACTTTGGAATTTGATTTCTGGGATTATTGATGCCAGTAAGTCTCATTCTCACTAATCAGAGATTAAGGAATAGAATTTGCGGGCAAAGAATTCCTACCCTAGTTATTATCAGACTAGCTGCCCTACTGTGTCTATAATTCATATGAATGGTGTTTTGGACTATTTAATGTGTTATGGCTCAGTCTTGTTATTGTCTCATATAACAATCTTCTGTGCTTATGCAGACCCTTAACTTTCCATCGGTAATATTGAAGGAGCAACCAGTTAACTAAATTCTTTCCTCATACATCTAAGAGAGTTTTGCAGCTAAAGAAAATACTTCTTTCTGAGGTTCTGATCTTGCCAAAACTTATAGCAGTTATTATATTTAGCAAAGCTAGGCAGTCTCTTTACCTGGAAAGTTGAGCAAAGATGCTTTACAGTTTTAGGATGCTAGCAATGGCTGTTCATTCCTTTTCAGATCTCCATTTTCTGCAATGCTAACGTAGTAACATAACGTTGAAATGGAATGTCATTTCTAGTTTTTAATTAGAATTACTCAGTTGTTAGTTATTTATAAAGATAAATCTCTTCTTCCTCTACTTGTTCTTTTCTTTCAAACTTTCATCATCTCTTTTGGCTTAGTGTTCCAATAAACCCCGTGAGTTTCTTTCTTGAAACTTACACTTTGACCTTTTTATATATGATGGAAAAGCTTTGTTTTTGCTCCTGGTTAAAATCTGGGATAGGGATCACCAAAAATAGATTTCTGTGTATGTCAGTTTTTAAACAACAGGAAAAAGCAAACATTCATGCCATCATATATATAGAATTTCCCGTAGCTTAACTTAGTAAGACTAAAACAGACAACAGCAAAAAAATTTAACATTAAAACTAAAAATTGGGGTCGACACTCATGAACTCACGCCATTGTACCTTTGTTTCTTATTTTTTCAATGGGGTGAATTAAGGACGAGATGTCAAACTAGATTTTTGCCATTAACTTTAAATCTCTGATTTTGTAGATTCAAATCACTGCTGGAATACAGCTTGTCTATGATTTAATAGTGGTTAATTCATAATCGTTCATTCACATATGGCATTAAAGGAGCATGCTTTTTGCTGCCTCTGGATTAGAAGGTAAAACTACATCCTATGGAACAAGGAGAGTGTTCAGAAGGAAGCTGAAAATGCAAAATCATGAGGGAAAGTTACTTCCACTGTGTTTTAACTCTTCACTACCTTTCGTTATACCTAATGACACCTAATTTAGATTTTAGTTTGATATGTGTCAAGAAGATAAATTTGAAGTTGCAGATAACATTGTAATATTCTCAATATAAGATTTTGTCTATGGGGGAAGGGGGAAAAAAAATAAAGAGGAAAGGTAAGCAATTCATTTTTGCAAACCTTAGGGATGAAACTTCCCTAAGATTCTTCAATGATATAAATTAGTTTCTTCAAAAGAATCATGCAGTTGTGTAATAGAAAACCATGCAATTCTTCATCTCATTTATACAGGATTTGATCAAATTTGACAGGAATGCTTACATAAGTAATAATTGCACAACTGACCTGATACAATAATAGAGAAATTTGATAGATGGCAATAATTTTTCTTTTGGTGCAATTATTCTGTGTTGCTCTCCCAGTTGTAGATGTTGATGTGATGTTACATGGGGCCTATTTCTGACCTCAGTCCTGTCCTCAGTTACATCTTAATAACTCACTGTGCTCTTCTAAGCACTCTAGCTGGCACACAGTCTTCCAGTTGTAGGAATATTCAAGCTCTGTTTACTCACCTGTGTCAGTCTTCTGTGATAGTGTATGTATTTCAATTTACAGAGTGATGTAATCTAGAAGAGCAGTACATCTAAAAAGACTTTTTCTCAACATTAGCAGCTGGTGTGGATGGATCCTCATAAGGTTTAAAAGATAACGATCAATAAAAAGTTAATCATAGAATCATGAAAACAATGTTTGGAAGAAATATCTGTAAGTTATCTAGTTTAACTCTCTAATTCTGAAAATCTCCAAGGACCTAATTTCTTCCATCCTCATTGTGTTTACTCTTAGCTTTCATCTTGAATGGAACACAAACATAAAATGTACAGACTGTAAGCTAGCTGGAATTAAAGCACAGAAAAAAATCACTCTCAATCCCATAAACTAAATTCAATGTGTTCAAAACATTTTAAAATCCATAGGTATGTAGGAATATAATATAAAGTAAACATTCTTAGCTTCATAATGTGAAATATATATTATGTGTATGAATATCAGAAATCCACATTAAGTTGCATGTAGTATATTTAAGCTATTGTTGAAAAATACAAGGTAGCAAAAGAAACTTGTCATGTGGTAACCTTGCCTCAGACCATAAGGACTCTACTTCTCAAGTCCCCACTCCTTCAGCCTTTCCAAAAGTTTAAGAAATGTCTAAAAAATCGCAGGAAAAAAAGATAATGACAAGTGACTTTTCATCCCCACAATTGAAAGTATCCCTACCTCATAAGGAAGTTAGCACAATTTGTAACTTCAAAATGTCTTTTCAAAAAAAAAGGAAAAAGTGGAATACTGAGTATCTGCTGTTGACAGCACTTGTGTATGATATGGATTACCCTTAGTTGTCTAATTTAAGCAAAGCACCAGAGTCTTCCTCATCACAGAAGAGAGTCCAGGCATAAGACTATTGTACGGGTGGTCATCTCTTCCTAGCGATAAAAGGAGCAAGTTTGCTTTGTATGATAGTTCACTGTACCAAATAAAGAACATTTATAGCCACTTTCCTCTATTATTTATTGCTCAGTTGTGAAATCTTCCTAACAAAAATGTATTAATGAGTCTAAATTTCTATGAGTTATTTCTTGACAAACAGAAATAGAAAACATTTTCTGACAATCACACATTTGTACTTCAGGTAGAAGTTAGGTACTATCAAATATGTTTGTTTCCCAAAAATTTATCTTTCAAGCAGCAGCATGCTTAAACAGTTTCTTACCTCAGGCATACTGTTATGGATAATAGCTATTTGTTCACCCATATCAATGTACATTGACCAGTCAGCATGTGTAACACGAAGGAGAGGGAGTTGGTTTTCATATCACAAAAATGTATTTATTTACATGAAGAATGAATATGTGGCTATATTATTGCTCTATAAAATACTAAATACATTAATCATTGCTACACGGGTTGAAAATGAATTGGTCCAACAAAAACATTAGTTGTGAAAATATGGAAATTTAGCTTTCCTTCAAGTAGTAAAATTAAGGAATATACTACAGTATTGAAATACGTGCAAGAGGAGCTGTTGTTACTAAGAAATCATAAGTGTCAAATGACAGGAAGTCATAAAATGTTCTTTAAAAATGTTGGAATAATATCTGTTTCAAAGACAGAGCAATTATTCACAGTTGATCAAATTAATAGGTTTTGAATTTCTATATTAGTCCTTTGAGGTATTAGTAGAATTTTATATCTGTGTTCCAAATGCAGCCAGCTGTAAAACCGATTTGTCATTTGTGGGAAATGTCAACATTTTCTGTATGTCTTCACATTCTGAAAAAGAAATTGAAGTCAATATGTAGAAGTAATTGTGTAATAGAAATTCAGAAGAATTTTATTTATTTATTTATTTAACCCAAGCTACATCTTCTGGCATCCCATTCAAAATTTCTAGTCCATAAATCTTCATTAAATCCGGTCTTTGTGGATAGCTCTCAAGGCAGGTATACTATTCAGTTCTACTGCTCTATATAAGTATTGAGATTTTTTTTTTATTCCACAAACAAAGAAAATCTGAGTAGAAATAATCATAAGAATATAATGGTAATACTCACCCTCTGTTTAATGTATATAGATACTACAGATGCATAATACTTCAAGGTTTTTGTTGTGCAGGTCTGGTCAGCAATTAAAAAAGATGTCGAAGTGCCTTAAGAATTGATATGTAAAGTCATTCAGGATGACTTATCATGGGATGTTAACATCTGTACCTTGTCTTGTACTGGTTTTACCTCACAAGTCTTTTTGTACAGTTTTCTGTATGATTGAAGGCAGTATTTGAGGTAATTGAAAATCATGTTTTTGATGCTTTCGATACTAATTTGTCCTAACTTTGAAGAACTTAACAGAAATATTTTAAAACGAGAATCAAAACAAAGCACAAAATTTCTTTCTTTACTGTGCACTGACTATGGACATTAGAGGAATTCAAACAGCATGTAGGCTTTTCACATCAGAAACAATTCCTTTCATATGTTCTCTAAAAATGTGAGTTTGAGTTTCTGATTACAAAGGCTTGGTAGCTTTAGAGAATCAACAGAAAGGGTTTTGTGGTTTCCATGGATCTTCTGAGTAAATGCTTCTCAATTTTAAATGGCCCTCTGGGTTTGTGACTGAATACTTCTTGTAAACCAAGAAGATTCAATAATCAAAATGATATTATTTTTATTTAGTATGTGGTTTCTTCATGTCTTAAATAAGACTGTTCTCTCACTTTGCCTGAGGACACATCTTGCTCTAGCTATGTGATTAGATTTTAGATACATGCAGTTGAAAATAAACCCAATTATCTAAATAGATGGAAGGTAGAAGTAAATTGTGATTAGCATACGATTGTAAAACCAGAGATGCAGAAGCCTGAAACGCTAACTCTGTTTAATTTTGATGATGCAGCACCTAATCCTTAACAATATTTTAAAGATGTGGCTTTTATTACCTTATCAGTAATAACTTCAGACACAGTAAGAACTCTTTAATACTTTGAAGTTTTAATATTTAAAAGCCAATAGAACTACCTCTATTTATATCTATACAGGGACAGTATAAATGTCTTGAGTCTTCTGAGTGGATATAATTTTAAAATATGCATAGGATACACTGAACATATCTAAATTAAGAAGTGAAAATTACCATTTTTCTGTACACTTAATAAAGTAATTTATAAGGGGTGTGGGTACATAGTACTAAATATTAGAAATGTGTATTATCCAGTGGAGAGAACATTTATAATTTTAAAATATTTCTGAGGGTACTCTGTATAACAGTAACCATCCAATCACTACTATGCTACAGAGACCATCTGATGCATTCAGCAGTTTTGCATGCACTTATCTCTGAAGCTGTAATTTTCATTTTCATTACAGAAAGCCCATTTTTTTATAGCAGAAATGGCAGCTTTCATGGGGCAATGTTAAATTTCCTAAACACATTATTTTAATGGCCTACATCAATCAAACAGGCTTTATAAGATGCTTGAAATGTTTCAGAGCCAGCAAAGATAAAAATGCTTTTTAGCCTGTTGCAGCTATGCTTACTTGTTACTGTTTCCTTTCTGTAATTAGTAAAGCCAGCATTCATCACTCAAGAATAAGGAAACCAAAGTTAAAACCATGATATTATTGTAAAAAAGTACTCTTTTTCAAACCTGTGAATTTAAGATTCCTATTTGTGTGCTAGTCTTTGAGCCATTGAAGTTCATGTTTTTCACAACATGTGATGCCTTTGAGTCCTTCCCACTCTATTGACTGAGTTAATCTAAGATGGAGAGATTTTGTGAAGTTCCTGTAAGTTTTACATGAGCAGATGAGTGGCAAAGATAAATAACTCAAAAAAAGGGAGGCTGAAATTATAGACACAAAATGTCATACCAATAGGAAAGATCTCAAGAGAACTCACACATTTTTAGAAACTGAATAAAACTGTGAGTCAAAACTTGTTGGAAGTCAAATTCCAGCTGTTTCAGTGACCATATGAGAGCTCAGTAGAGAAGGTTGAAGTTCTTTGCCACATGCCCTCTGGAGCAGTGTTTGATATTGCATGATATGATAGAAGGTTTGCAAGAAATTGTGCAAATTAAAAATGTAGCTTTTCTGGAATTTCGCATTGTATTTTTCTCTTCTAAACAATTTGGCTCCCTCTGGCACTGTGGGCAAAGGTCCTGCCCTTCATATAAGATCATTTATTTATACAAGAGAGAAAGGAAAAGCAGACATGAATTTAGAAGAGAATTAACGTATCCGCCCTGGAGATACTTCCAAGGAGTTCCTGTATTCTTTTTTACCGTCTGTTTGCACACATCTGTCTTGAATTCAGCCAAGCAAAGCTAAGAACAGGCCACCTGGGTCTACCAATATAGTCCCAATCTTCATGAAATCAATTGCTGGGTCACGTATGTCTTCTGAATAATTCTGCGCATGTACAGAAAAAAAAGAAAAGAAAAGGAAAAAAAAAAGAGAGAAAAAAACAGAAAATATAACTAAGAATATACTATATTCTTAGTATATAGAATATACTAAGAAAATGGACAGTTCCACATATCTCCTTTAAAACTCATGGAACCAAAATTATTCAGATGTAATGTGGTAATTTAGCTCACACTAAAAACAAGGTCTCAGAATAAGTCTTTAATAGAAAACAAAAAACAAAACAGATTTTGATGCCATTTTCCATATATCAAATATAGCAGTATCATATGAAAATTGGAAGATTCAATAAGTTGTATTAGTGAGTGCCAAAATATTTTATTGACATAAGGTCCTTTTAAAAAATATGATTTCAAAATTTAGCCGTGGGAGAACATAGACCAGAAACCTCTTTAAGTGACTTTCATATCTGATCCAGATTATTTCCTCATGTTAGTGGCATCATTTGGTTCCTTTTGCAGGTTTAATGAAATAATACATAAAGTAAAACCAAAGAAATCCATATTTTCTCTATATAATTCAAGGTGATTCTACTGACCATCATTCAATAGGGTTAATAATATATGTAATTGTATAACTATATATATATATATATATAGCAATAGGGTTAATAAATATATACAAATTAGGTATTAAATATGTGACAACATTATCACTATTTTTTTCATTTCACTTTAATATCATATAAAATGGTATTGTCATATATAGGCTGCTAGAATTTCTTGTGTTGATGAGGGTTGATAGGTTAATGGTTCTTTTTTTTCTCTTTGAAAGTCAGAAGGACATCTTGATGGTAATTGACTTTCTAAAGGTGTACTGCAATGCTCAGTGAAGCAGTTGTGTTTGATTCAGTAGGCTGGAACTGCAAAATTATTTCAGCTAACAGCTCTATGCAGGAGTAGTCAAATGCCTGGATAAATGAGGTAGCAGTGAATTGTTCAGAAAAAGAGTATCAGCCATTTTACTACTAGAAATTAACTGTGAAAACAGATTTGAAAAATCTGATGTGTATTCTAGGGATGAAATGATTGTGCAAATAGAAAATTGCCAAAATATATTGGAAGGATGAGGTTTTAACTGCTTTTTCACTGCTTTTTTTTTTTTTTTTTTTTAAATCCAAACATGTGAATGGCATTTTCTTTCCGAGCTCTAAAAATATTATGAAAACATACATAGATGCATATGTAGAGTGCTCTGAAAATAATGTCTCCTATTTCTTTCCATGGAAACTACAACAAAGAGCACAAGCACAGTATTTGATAGAGCAAATTCTCAGCTACAGAACACTGTTTTCCAGTGTAGTCACTACCATTAGCTATGCACTTTTGCCAGCAATGAACAACAGCCTGAGTACCACACTCATAAACATCAGCAACAGTGGACTGCAACAACTACTGCCACTGCTGAAATGCACCACTCACTGCCTCACTTTGGTTACGTCCACTGTTTTATCTCCATGAACGTTCAGCAAGCATCAATCTATGTCAATGGGTACCATTTTTTTCTGCATGGAGGAACTGAATGGCACATCTTGTTCCATATGCATTTCCATGTCTGATGCCATTTTCCAGATTTCCCCTCTGCTGCCATCTGTCATGTGGCAACAAAATGTTATGAAATATTGGTGGGAACATTCCACCTCTATTGCCATACCACCAACAACCACCTCTGATGTCATTGTTCAATACAATGAAATAAGAGGTAATACTTTCAGAGCAGCCCTCATAGAGAGTCTTTAAGAAATAGCAATATATTTATTTTCTTTATCATCAACCAGCTGTATATGTTACTCTTTGCTTTCTTTCAGAAGTATACTCTGCATGAATACCTCCATATCTTTACTGAAGTTATTTATTCATTAAGCTTGAGCAGGAGTAGAAGTCAACGAGCCAAGCTGCAGCACAGAACACACTGTTAGAGTCTCTTTTTGATTTCTAACAGTATCCAAGGCATTCTCAAATAAAAATAAAAGAAGGCAAGATCACCCTTTCTTGTTATATGGAATGGCTCTGCAAGTTGGTCTAGCTAAGAAAGAGTCAGTACACTTATATCTGCGTAAATGAAGCTCATTTCTCTTACTTTTACTCTAAATTTTCTCTAAAAAATATTTTTGAGTTATAGAATTTTCTTAATTTTATTTTTTCTTTTTGTATGCATTTTTTCTTTTCAATTCATTCTTCTGACTTAAGCTGTCCTAAAGGTAAAGTTGTCAGCAACTACTCAGTCAGAAAATTCCTGTTCATCTGCAACGTACCAAAGTACACATATGGGTACACTAGCCATGAAGGATGTTGAAAGGGTTCAACACATCTCCTCAGATTCCTCTACTGGCAGGGCCTAACCTACCACCAAAAGAACAATGCTTGAGAAATCATCTGACACAGGCAAACAGGAAGAAAAGCTCAGTATGAATATCTAGTGCAGTGGACTAATAGTATAGAGGAAAGTGTTTTTTAAACTGTTTAATAGGTGAGGCTTAATATTTTCTATCACTGGTTAACATTCTCCCCATTTATTGTCTAGGTTCCCACGTTAGAAGTCCCTAAGGCGACAACAAGCAAAGTATTTAAACTCTAATATCACAGCCAATTTTACTAGAAAATTAGAGCCTAGTTCTGTTGAATTGAGGGTCTGGACATCTTAAGTTGAGCAAACAAATCTGCAGAGCATTTTCTTAACGACTTTGTCATTCATCTCTCTGTGCTTTAGTTCCTGCTTCTAAATGGAGATTATATATATTCTCACAGGAACTTTATAAAGATTAATTAATGTTTCTGAAGCTCTTAATTTGCAATAAGATGTAGAAGAAGGGGACATATATAAAACGAATAGCTACCTGTCCAGTGAGCTTTGCTCCATCAGTGCTGAATGAGTGAAAGGTCTTGTAGAAAAAAATGGAATGTAAACAGACAGTGAAAATGAAAAACAATAATGTCACGTTAAAGGGCTAGATGGAATTTCTGCACAACTCTTCTTTTTTTCCTTTTGTGCGCGCGCATGTGTGTGTAATCTCCATGTTTATTTTATATTTGCAAACAGGGAAACAGTGCTTAAGAAATACAGGCAATTTCTTTTTAGCAAGGCCGTGAAGCAAAGCTAACATCATTTTTGTAAATATATTTGTAAGTCAAGACTATAGAATAGAATCATTCAATTGGAAGGGACTTTCAAATGTCATCTAGTCCAATGCCTAACTATCTGGGAATAAGATTAAAAATGTCATTTTTTTTTTCTGTAAGGTACATTTTGAAAACCACCTCATTCTTTTTGTTCATTTTATTAAAATTACCAGGGAAAAGAGTTATGAAATAATATGATGCATGAAAAAATCAAGAAGAATTATTCAAAAATCAGGCTTGTATATGCTTCAGCTTTCTACAGAGCAGCTACTTATCTGTCTGCATGCCTGCAGGGTACTTGAACTGTGGCATCTGTTTAGCTCAGAAGTTAATGACTATTTTCTATATGGATTATTTTCATAGAGATGTTAAAATCAAATCCCAGCTCAAGGAAAAATAAAGGGGAACTCTTCTTGCTGTGATATCTTTTTTATTTACATGTTTATTTTGCAAGAAGCTAATAGACTGACATCTCTTCCTACATGACCTGTATCCTAGAAGTGAAGCTAAGTAGATTCATCTCTATTCGTACTGTTGAGAGAGGAGGTAATGGTATCCTTACATATGTAGCATGTACTTTTGTACAGTTGAGCATGTAGAGAGTAATACTTACAAATGCATTTTAAGCAGTAAGGGTGGGACTAGTAAATAACTTGTACGTCACTGTTCTGCAGAAAAAAAAAAACAAATCTTAAGCAATAAGGTTAAGCCCACAAAGCCAAGGTCTCGTGCAGTTTTGAGCACAGGAAGAATTCGTTCACAGGTTTGGGCTGGAGAGAAGCCAGCTGCTGAGGCAAGATATTCATCACTGGGTAGAACTCTCTTTTCGCTCAGTGGCTTACTGTGTAATAGTTATGGAAATAAACTTAGAAGAATATATTGTATGTTAAGATGGTAGAATTGATGCTGGCTGCAGGCTATTGCAGTCATTCTTGCTGACATTATCCTGTTTCTATCTGATTGGCTCTGTAGCTCCCAGTACTTTGTAGTAGAGTTTGCCTTACAGGAGCTTTTTGAAAAGAAGCTGGAAAATAGTAAGCTGTGATGTCATAAGTGAGACATCACCCCAAGCAGTGTCTGTTTGTGTTGAGGATTTTGGGGGGTTTATGTCATTGCATGTAATGAAAAGTATGGTACTTATTGGTCTAAGGCGGCTGCAGCAGAACTTAGGGGTTCCCTCCCTCTCCTGTTTATTGAGATTGGTTCCTCCCCTCACAAATTACTGCAGACCATCTGTGTGTGCCTGCACAGCCTGGTTTTCAGGCCTTAGGTGTTGCCCACATTGCAGTTGAGAGGTTCAAGTGCAGCACACAGAAGCCTACCAGAGAAGCTTTAATCTAATTAGCTCGAATAACAACATTAGCAAAGATGTGATAGAATGAGCATCAGTAATAAATGTACACTGATGTGAAAGCCTGCTAGGAATCCTCAGGACATCCCCGGGTGGCCTGAAACAAAAATATACAAATTTTTAAAACTATTCCCTAAGGCTATTGAAACAGCAGCTTGGCAGTAACTTCAAAGCCCCAAATCACCCCACAATCTTGCCTGTAAAACAATGCTAAAATATTATATAAATAAACTGCTTGTCAAGATCAATTTTTAGTTGTAAAAAAACTTTAATTTCCTCCTCGTTGTTTACCAGTCTTTAAAGATCTGTGCACATGGCTATCTCAATTACAGCCAAATCCTCTGTGTTCACTGGCTCCATTATAACAGTCAGTCAAATCAGGCTTCTCCAACCAGCCCTTCTTCCTGCTGCTGCCTACAGCATTTTGTTACTGGTAGCCTGAGTATCACTCTTCACTTTTCTTGGGTGGTAGAAGAGTAACACAAGCTAATGAGTCCCGAGTTACTGCATATTCTTTTGTGGAGAAGACAGCCAACTGGCTTAATAAGAAAAATAAGAAAATGATCTCCTAAGTCCCACAGCTCATGTCAATAAGCCACAGGTGTGGAACCAGAGCTTGGATAGGGTTCATTTGAAATATTTTTGTATGGTATACAAAAATCAGAAAAGGCAATTGGAAGATAAAATCTGCATACTGCACCAAAGGCTGTAGATCTTTAAAGCTTTTAAACCAAGAGTCATGAGAGGGAAATGTAAGTTAGTAAGTAAATGTAAGTTACGCAAATAGAATTGGAAAAAGATTTATTTTCTTTTTTTTTTCTTTTTTTTTTCTTTTTCAAAATAAGAAAATGAAATTCTTTTTGGGAAGTTACATCTACAAGTTTCATCTTTAGTGTACTGCTTATTATATTATTTTTGAATGAGCATTACTTAACAGGAACATTATCCATTACACCTGCAGCAACAGCAGTAGATCTCATTGTCTCTCCATCTGCAGTCCTCAACATGGGCCACTTCAACAGATCTGGAATATTTGCTGAATGTATTGTTCAGTCAGCTCTGTATGAAATACCAGGGGATGTTAATGCAAGGATTGCAGAGGGGACAGTGTACACAGGCTCATTCTCCACTAATCAGGCTTGTAGGCTTTGTAACCAGGCAAATATTCACTGGCAAGGCTTCAAGAGTATTGGGATAAGAGCTTAATTCTTGCTCCTGCATGAACCTCTGGAGAAGCAAACCCAGTTTCTTGGGCTTGGAGACAAAGTCCTGTATGCCATGATTTGCCTGATCCCTTCATTTAGAGTAATATAGAAGAACTTTGTGTTTAAACATACAATGAGAATTAAGAAGTCTGCCTCTGAAACAGGCTTTCTGCATGACCTTGATGATCACTTGATGTCTCCTTGCTTGTTTTCTCATCTGTGCAACAGGGAAAATGTTTATTTGCTTCACATGGGGCCAGGAAGCTAAATTAATTATTGTTGTACTTTGTTACTCTTAGGTAAAAGGTTTCCTACAAGTATGATCTCTAGCTACTTAGTGTCTCTATTTCTTTCACTTTTTAGTCATACCCTATCAATTTTACTTCACTAATCCTCTCATCTGGGTATAAAAGATAAAATCAGGAAAAACTAATGACTGCATTACTTAGATCGAATTTGTTTTGGTCTAGATTTCTTTATTTGAAGTATACTTCCACACAATAACACCGACCCTGGGGGTGTTCAAGGAAAGACTGGATGTTGTGTTGAGGGACATGGTTTAGTGGGAGCTACTGGTAATAGGTGAATGGTTGGACTGGATGATCTTTTAGGTCTTTTCCAACCTTGGTGATTCTATGATTCTATGATTCTATGTTTCTCTTCTTCGGTAACTTTTTATTATGATCTTTTCTCCTTTATATACTGTCTAGGGTATCCATGAGCTCACACAAATGGACTAGACTTTGCACCCCTACCCTTAAATTCTCTTTCATTATCTGTTTGATCTATTTTAATGCCATTCCTCTTTTTTACTTCTCCTCTATTTTATTTTTTTTTTCCTTTCACCCTTCAGGAATCACAGATCCACCAGCAAAGAATCATTTGTACACACTGTCATCTCTGTGTTCTATGTTACTTTTTTCCCCCCCCCCCCCCCCCAATGGAACAGGGCAGGTAGTGTGCTGTGCTGGATATCAGAGCAGGATACCTTAGGTGCTCTGAAACCATTTGACTTCACCTTGTGTCATTTCTAGAATGTATTTTCTTTCTCTTAACTACGAGACAAGACAGAAATTTGGCTAGAGTTTGCCTTGTTTCTGAAACACTGTTTAGCTAAGTGCTTCCAGAACATCTGATGCTACTGTTATCGTGTACAGCAGGCTGCTGAAAGTGTGAGCTATGAAGGAGGTTATCTAACTCCCCAATACAGGCTTCTTTGAGACTTTAGATAAGGATGTGATTAAAATGTATGTATCCAATTTGTAGAAAGTGGCTGCACTGCAAAAAATGAAATTATAGATTGCATTGTAGGTAAATTCTATGGTGTAATCACTTCAGATGGGTTTGAAGTACAGTTTCCTATACTTGATTCTGTACTATTTTTCTGCTCATTACTATTTCTTAGACAAATTGGAATTAAAGTTTCTATGCCTCATTGCTTACCCTAGTCATTTCCTGAAGTTTCAAAAAATGTCATTGAGCATGTCTTTGTTAAAAATAATAATAAGCTGTTAGGCTATCTTATTCAATAGGCTCAAGTCAGAAGATACTCGCAATCATTGAATGAATGGGTTTTGTAAGGATGCAGCTTGTTCATTGGAATTTGTTGAGCTCTACAGAATAAGCCAAGTTTGAAGAAAACGTATATATTTAATGACTTTGAAGTTATAGAAACTGAAAGGCTTTTTGATGAATGTGGAGCATGATTTTCTCTGCTCTGTTTGCAGCTTGGATCATAAGGACAACGATTGACTGAAAATGTTAGAGTGACATTTTCTGAAGCTTAGCTTCAAATTTTGCTTCACAATGAGATGGTGGCAAGAAGTTAAGAAATTTTTAACACTGGGTTTTACTCAAAATGGCCAAGCTTACTATGTCTCTATTTCTGTGAAGATCCTACCTTGCAAGGACTCAAATTTCCTGGATTTTGTATTGCATTTTAGAAAACTCTTGGCCAGATTCTGGAGAGCATGTGTCCATATGTCATCAAGCTCTTAGTCCTTTTGTACAAATAGCAGCAGTGACTGGGAAGTGTTTATGTCCTTGCCTAATATTTCCTGCAACAGACAAGTGCCTTGAAAAGAAGCAAATTTTGTCCACCAAGAGAAGTGCATAGGTTGAAATAGAAAATAAGTGGGGATGTTCAGAGAACCAGCTGAGCTTCTAGGTACAGTGAAACATTTTTCCTGTTGTCTCTGAGCAGCATGCTCAGAGCTTTAGCATCACATGTGCCAGGGGCCGGTGCTCTCACCTCAGAGACCACAGTGGTACAAGTGCTGTGCTCCATGAATAATTCTGTGCCTTGCTTATGTAAAAGGAAAATATGATGACGGTATGTAATGCTGCATTTTAATATAGAAATGCAGGATGCCAGTTTCAGTGAGACATCCCCTCGGACTTCAGTGTAACCTAGTGATGATACACTGGGATGACTTCTGCTGCCAAGGAGTTCAGTGGTATTCAGCTGGTTAAAGGGATATGAAACTGGATGCTTGCAGTCTTCAGATACAAGTCCTTAAAGAAATATTAATGCTTTGATTAACATTCTTCTTAGATGTTTATGATATTTTGCTGAATTGTTGTAGGCCCTCACCTTTTAATGCACTTGTAAGGCTGGATATTTAATGAGTGAAAAAGAGTGTGATATGTGCAAAATAGTATTTAACCCTCCTAATTGCTCTAGATTATTCCTCTGTTCAGAAAATCTTTATTCATTTATTTATTTGCACAGGGGATTGTCCCTTCCCTCTTCTGAGCTCAACTCTATTTCATTCATTGTATTTCTTTGGGAAAATTCTCAGGCTAAACTGTAGACAGTTGTCTGGTTATCTTAATACATAATACTTACATTTTTAATAAGTTTTGAATACGAATACACAGATAAGTGAATAAATATTTGTATTTGGAATTTGTTTTTTTTTTTTTAGACAAGGAATTGTTCTTCATATGACTGCATAAGTAACTACACTTTCTAAGGATTTACCAATCAGTCAACAGATTTTGAAAAGTGGATCCTCTTAAATATTAAATGTTAAGCTGTTCTTTTTGTACAGTTCTTTAAGTACAGTGCTTATTGAGACAATGCTTCATTTTTGCTTTTCCGGGTTTAGGAATTTCAGTCAATATTGTATATCAAAAAGCTTCAGAAAATAGTGACTGTTTAAATAGAACTACTCAGGTACAAGGCAGGAAAATTAAAATATCACATTTTATCTCTCAACAGATTTTATCTGATTAGTGGTGGTGTTCCTTTCATTATATGTGGGATTACAGCAGCAACCAATATCAATAATTATGGGATTGAAGGCAATGCACCATAGTAAGTACAAGATATTATCATAAAACCTTTAAGGAAAATATTTTTCTATTCTTATGCTGATAAATGTAATACTGACATCATAAAGTATACAGACATGCCACTTGGGATTGTATTTAATATGAAATTTTATGGGTTAATAGCTATGAAAGCAATAACTTAATCTGGGGCTTGCTGCTTCACTTCCACCAGTTTGACTCCATTGTGGTCAATAGAATCACTTCTCATTTATAGAATCACTTATCATTTACGCCTCAATAAGTGAGAGGATATTAAAAATTGACTAATGGGTGGCATATTTAATGGGGCCATTAATTACCTTAATGAATTAAAAGTATTTAATTATCTACCTTGAATTGATATTTTCCAGGTAAGTTATTTGAAGTTGGTTTTAAATAGTTACTTCAAAAAAGGACAAGTAAAAATTCCCTTTTTCTTCTCTTGAAAACCAATAATTTTTTATTCGTGCTGTATGGAAATTTTCCAGTCACAGTGTCTTTCAATGGCGAGATAGCAATCTCATCTACCAGTATATTAGTGTTCAGTATACTTCCACAAGCTGTTCAGGCATCATGTTGTTATTAATTCTTGGCATGAAACATGATATATCAATGAACTGCAATAAGCCTCTCCATAAAATCATGGCAGAAAGTGAATCAGACTGTAAAGATAAATGCATTCTATGTAAGTGATCAACAAGACAATGACTGATGCACTAATGGCAATATTACTGGACTGCCAGCACCTTGTTGCTAGTTCTCTGGAGGATGTTACTCTTAGTTACTGCTTAGAACATCTACCGTAATGCATTTGAAACTAGTTATGTTCTGGATGAGAAAAATGGAAACTGAAACAGAATGACTTGTAACTGAGCATTTGACTTCTTAGAAGAATTTTACTGGTAATTAAATTTTAAATTCTGGTAATTAATTAGTGACTGTTTCCCCTGCCTAGGACCCAATTCACATTCATATATTTATTAAAATTTATCGAATTATCCAATCACTTATAATCAACAGTATATTAAAAGACGCTGATGATTTGGCACAGTCAGAGGTTATACTTCCCTAATCATACTAACAATAACCTATCAATGCCTGGTAACATAGTCTCCTGAAAACAAGGCACAGATGAAGGATGCTTTTAAAACTGAGTAAAAAACCATCTAATTCAACAGACTGTTTGTTTTATGCCTTTCTCATTTTTAATAGTATTAGCACAGAAAAAATGTAGATGTGCAAACTCGAACTTCTTTCTTCTAACGTAATTGATTTTTGAAGTGATCCACAATGAGATTTCACTTGAAGTAAGAACACCCCAAGAGAGTGTTTCACTGGGGAGCATTCCATTTTCCACTTTGCATCAAATATGCAGCATTCAAATGTACTTCAAGTACATTCACATAGCTTTGTGCTCTGTCCTTATTCAATTAAATATAAGTGATTACTTACCTATCTTTTCAAAGATGTATTTCTGGAAACTTTTCATATGCATGTCTGGCAGCAAAATATATGCTCTCTGAAGTGTTTCTAAGTTCATTAATAAATGGATGTACGTTTTTGTTTAATGTTTAGATTTAAAATATATACATGTATATCAGCATTTACACCACAGCTTCTCATAGTGAACATCCATTGGGACTGCATCTTCTTTAGCTGAGAGGTTCTCAGCCTGGGGGATAAATTAATTCTGCCATTTTTAGAACAATAGTAGGTGATTCCTGGCTTGACAGGAATGTGATATCAGAAGGTTCCTCACTATATTGGAGGGACTGCAACTAATCACTGATGCCTAAATGGATATGAAGTGTCTCACAGTACCGCTCTTAGGGCTGGAATGGATCATGATAGATCACCTATCTGTCCGTCTGACCCTCTGGAAAATTAACTGTATTCAAACCATTCCTGACAATTATTTATCTGCAGTATTTTAAACACTCCGGTAAGGTATATACCACACTTTATTCCAATAGCTTATTATCCTAATTATCCTAGCTAGGAAACTTTTTGAAAATCTTATTTATTTATTTATTTATTTATTTATTTATTTATTTATTTATTTTTCTGAGGTTTAAACTCATTGCTTCTTCTTGTAGTACAGCAGTTCGGGAAAGCAACTTCTCTTTCTAGCAATATATGCACTATTTAGTATATAAAAACCCATAACAGTCTGTAACAATGGCTAAAAGCAGATCACAAAGGGTAAAAGCTAGACAAATATTTATACTTGCCCCGCCTCAAACCCAAATTCTCTGAGGGTCCATCTGGGATTTCAACAGCCAGAAGTGTTTTCTTCTATAACTTTTATATTACTAAATCTCTCACCATCAGGAAAGTCTTGTTAGACTGCTGCTAAATTATGCAGCTGGCTGAGACTTGTTCAGCTTATACTGGCCTGTGAACTACTTTAAGCTACTCTGAAACAGTTATGGTTGTATTATTTAAACCCTAGCAAATAATAATCTTATATAATATTACGCTAGCAGTGCATCACAAAGAGACCGGAATTTTTCTAATAGCATTCCAGTTGATGTAAATCAACTTCCAGGAATTTTAGAAACTGTTGTGAACCCAGAAATGTCATATAACTCCTGGGCCTGCTCACTGTGGAGACTGCAACTAGAACTTTTTTCAATCTCCTCCTGTTACTCCAGCTGTTCTCTACTTCAGCAACAAGAAAATTCCTTAAGAACAATCTTTAAGCTTGAGAATTTACACCAGTGTTAATCGGTACAAACCACTGAAATCTGAAAATTTCCTTTGTTTGCACAGATTGTATAAAGTATGCTTCATTTGCTTTTTAATGAAAGTATTAGAGCCGACATTTTTAATAGGGGAGAAAGTGTTGACATAAATGTCTCAAACTTCAGTAGAATTCTAGATTCTAAACGGATCTATATTTCTTGGAAATTTTCATCTTTGATATACTCTGAATTGTAGTAGATGTTTTATTCTATTGAAAAATAGAAAAGTTGTCATGGTTTAATTGATATTAAAGATACACTTTAACTCCAGAGAAACCTATCCAAACTTCTAAGGTATTGTCAGGCCATCTATGTCAGCAAGAAAGCTCAGTTTCACTTCCGTATGTTGGTATGTTGTCCTGCACATCTAACTTGACCTACAGTATGTTCTTTACTGTCTCTCTTTTTGTTGTTTCCAGTTGCTGGATGGCATGGGAGCCTAGTCTTGGTGCTTTTTATGGGCCAGTAGCATTCATTGTGCTAGTTACCTGTATTTATTTTCTCTGCACCTACATTCAACTGAAGCGCCATCCTGAACGCAAATACGAGTTAAAGGAAAGGACAGAAGATCCGCAGAGAATGCCAAGTACTGAAGTGGGCCATGGTCACATGACAGACGCTGCGTCCGTTCCCCAGGCAGCCTGCTCCATGATTTCTTCTTCCTTACTGGAAAATGAGCATTCATTTAAGGCTCAGCTTCGAGCTGCAGCATTCACTTTGTTCCTGTTTACTGCCACTTGGACCTTTGGAGCGCTTGCAGTATCTCAAGGTCATTTCTTGGATATGATATTTAGCTGTCTATATGGAGCCTTCTGTGTGACCTTGGGGCTTTTCATCCTTATCCATCACTGTGCAAAGCGAGATGATGTATGGCATTGCTGGTGGTCCTGTTGTCCATCTAGGAGAAACACCTATTCTGTCCAAGTTAATGTGCGCCCAAAAGTCAACATCAATGGGGACACTCAAGTTCATGCATCTTGTCTTCAGGAATCACCATGTCCCAATAAATCAGCTGTGTTTAATCATCCAGCTGCTAGCCACTGCAAACTCACTAACCTCCAAGCGGCTCAAAATCACGTTAACTGCCTTTCTCCCGTGACACCATGTTGTGCAAAAATGCACTGTGACCAGCTACTTGATGATGAAGCTCACATTCATGTCCACAACGAGGGAAGCTTCAGACCCAATATGCACATTCATAGATGTCTGAAAAGCAGAACTAAGCCACGTTATTTCAGTCGGCATAGATCAGCAGGTGAAAGAGAATACGCCTACCATATTCCTTCAAGTATTGATGGCAGCATCCACAGCTCACATACAGACAGCCCCCACAGTACACATGATAGCCAGTCGGGTCACAGACGGGCCTGCTGCTCGAAAAGCGATCCATATCCTACTGTCAACCAGCCCGAAAGTAGTGATGCAAGTACTGTCATATATAGTTGTACTAAAATGTCAGAAAGTGACACTGTGCACCATCCAGCTCATTTTGAAATGCATCCACGGACACAGTCATTGCCATTTAATACAACAAATCATAATGGGATTCTCAAGGGAAACGTGCACGAAGCCATGATATACAGCTCAGATAGTACAGGAAATATCAAAACAGGCCCTTGGAAAAATGAAACTACTGTGTAGTTCATGGGCCATCATAATGTCTTTTCTCCACCTAAACATCATTAAATTTGCTTTTATTCAAACCTAAATAAGATGACATAGTCGTGTAGTTCATCAGCAAATTGTACAGCCTTTCCATCTTTATTCCCATTTTCGTAATGAGAGTATAAAAAAGAGAGATTGTGAGTTTTGGAAGTGAAGTTATTTTTAGAAGAAAGTTATAAAAAATAATTCTGAAAGATAATTAGAAGATAAAGTGTAGACAACTGAATAAGAGAGGCAATATCCTTTTGTTGCACAGAACATTTATTTAGAAATACATTGTTGTCATTCATTATTCTCACTTTTGTTCTGTAGTAATTTCAGACGACTTTTATAAGCATATCAGCATCTTAAACTTTTACTTATTTATTTTTGTAGCAAAATATTATTACTGTGCCATGGATTTTAATCAGAAGTGACTATGGTAGAAATGATAAACAGGATTTTATAAAATTACAGCTTTTTAGAAGTACAAAAGTGATACTGCCTCTAACAATCTTCTGTAGCATATGGCCTGTAAAGTCGTGTAATGTACAGTCTCTGTTATGTCCTTTTTCTTGTTGGAGAGAAGTGCTAGGTAATGTCTTTGTTACATCTATGGTGCTGTATTGGTTGTATTTTGCATGACATATGTCAGGATATACCATTTGCTGTTTTATAGTGTTACATGTGTTTAAAAAAAGAACAAAAAAAAGTGTTGTACAAGGCTGTGAAAAACCCTATTGATATTAATCTAGAGCATTATAAATCTACAGGAAAAAAAATCACTCTGCACTAGTTTAAGTGGCACAATCCTTCGTATAAGGTTATATGATAGCTTTGATAAGGGTCCAAACTCTAATGTCTTTACAGAGCATGCACTACTCATAGTATGTGACACTGTGCGGTGTAATAGCAACTGTCTCAACAAGTTTTACACTCCTTTGTAAAGTATGCCTTTTGAACAAATCTGTAAGCTGTTCCCAATAACCTTTCCACATCTGTTAAGGTAGAGCAGTTTTATCATTAACTCTTTGAGGACTACAGTTATTTTCTTAAAAATAGCTTATTCTAATTCAGAGACTGTAAATATGATGTTGTCTATTTAGTTACATGCTCAATGTAGTCCAGAGTTGCCAGGAAAGAGAAGGTTCAATCATACATGAAAACCACACCTTTCTAATTTCACCTCTTCCTTTCTGAAAATCTGTCTCCTCTCCCAGCAAATTTCAGATTGTCTTCATTCTTTAATGCAAATTTGACCTTCAGTGAACTTCTTTATGTTCATGATTTCTGCTTAATTGTAGGGCATCCCAGGGTCAGTAACACTCTCTATTAACAACGCTTAACAAGGCTTCCTATGACAAGAAATTTTTTTCATGTTTCCATGAACATCTGGACACAAAGCATCAACTCACAGTACAGAACTACATCATAATGATCCTTATATGAAATAAAATGGCTTTTTTCAGATAGGAATGGTGCAGAATGATAATGAACCGCATGAAGTGAATAGGAGCATAGAGCTGAGAGAGAAATGTCTACAGTGAAAAGTGAGCAGTGTACCCATAAATAAGAGAAAAAGCACAATTCTGTATGGCCACAAGAGAAAGTTTGCTCTCATGTCTTAGCACAGGCTTACATAATTGTTATATTGCTGCAGAGAGGAAATAGAAAAATCTCTAGAAAGGTCATCAGTCTGTGATTCTCTGTACATATTTTGCAGAAATCTCCATGTACTTCCACTTATTCGTTGGTTGTTTTTTTGTGTTTTTTTTTTTTTTTGTTTTGGTTTGTTTGTTTGTTTGTTTGATTAAATTTTGAGATTATTAGTCTCTACCTTTTTTTTTTTTAGTATGTAGGAATGCATTTCCTAATAGTGTACATAAAGATGACAATTATAATTGTTAGAATGTTCTAAAAACATGTAAGTCAGATGAATGTGTTCTGCAGTGTTGCAGGTGGGAATTAGTACTCAAAGGGTTAATGCTCAGTATCTGAGTGCAAGAAATCTTGTTTTTCTGTATTTTTGTAAATTTGAAATATATATTGTAAACTCCAGCAGTGCAATGTATCCATCTCAGATTGTGTATTTTTAAAAGGTGAGCAAGAAGAATGCACTAGGTGGTTGTCTAATTTTAAGCCAATAGACAATAGCTTCATGACTGCTTCTTTAGCTAATACAAAACAACAACAAAAAAAGAAATGCCTGAGCTTTATTATGTATATGCTGTATATGCTTGGACTGTCTCTAAACTAAAATACAGTATTTTTCTTTGTTTGCATAACGAAATATTTTCTGTTCAGTAATTATTTTCTTTTCATCTTACTTTTACTCATTTCACATAGACAGTGAGCCCTAAGCAAGCATAGACATAATGTGAAATACCACTTCTCTGTGTCTCAGCACTATGTATATGTATATTCTGTACTAGCAAAATCCTAGGGAGTCTGTAGACCATTATGCAAAATGTTATACACACACACAGACACACACACAGACACACACACAGACACACACACACACACACACACAGAGCCAAGTGACGTACTCACTCTGCAAGAACCTACTCAGTGAGCTCCTCTATTCAGCTCATGTTTTAATCACCTCTGTTATTTCATCTGAGAGGCTTGTTCAGTCTTCGTAATGGCTTACAAAAGGATAAATAGGTGCTGCTTTCCACAGAATATCTTGTGTGATAAAACCCTCTGGAATTCGAACATAAAATATTAAAACACCTTTCTTATGTGTTAAAAAATTAATTTAGTGACTATTTCTGGGCTAATTTGGAAGAAATGTGTTATGCAATAATCTGTTTGCATATTATTTTTTCAGAAAATATGTGGTATAACTACAGAGCAGGAGAACATGATATTAAATAAATATAAAAATGTTTTGTAACATCAAATTTGACCAAAATGCTTTTTGTGCTTTTGACTTTTTTTTTTCCTTATGATAAAGGAGATAATTTCAATGCTTTGGGAGTCTGGCTTTGTTTTATTGTGCGTTTTTGGTCCATTGCAGTCAGTGAGCCATCACTACTTTACCTGATTTTCTTTCCTATAAAAATAAAGTCAATGAAATAACAGGAGTTTAAGAGATATATTGTCCTAGCAAATTCCTTCTGGACATAAACATGTAATGTTCTTCAATGTCAGCACTAGTTTTGGTGATTCATTTTTGACATAAAAATGACTGAACAGACTTTTACCATTCACCTCCTGTCTGAGATTAAACAGGAGAAATTTCATCCACCAAAAGATCATTTTGAAGAACAATGCAATCAACATAAATCTGAAGTTATTGTTACAGTACTACGAGGATAAAAATGGGCGCTGGTGCTGTATGCGGTGCTCTTCTCTGGGTACAGAAATGACCGAATTTCAGATCATCAACCTGACTCCATTTTAAATCACAGAGACTATATACAAGAAGAACTCATACCCAGCCTCATTTTAAAAAGTTATGTCAGCTTACCTACAACGTCTGGTTTGCTGGAATGAGAGTGAAAGAGCAAAACAGATTTTGTCATCAGAAAAGCCTGAGTTAGAGGAAAGATTTTTGGATGCTCTGTCACAAAGCTGCTTTAGGTTCACTGCATGTGGTAACATGAGCTGAGCCATCCCGGATGCACTGAAGATTTTAATATGCTCTTGGACAGAAATCATCAGGACATACAAAACTGACTGTGACTTCTCAGAGTTGGAGGTATTTTCCTCTGAAAATTAGATTCCAGAAAGAATGACTTACTTGTTTTTTCACAATGAAGAGACAGACATGGGAGCCTTGTCCACTCAACTATTTGAAAGCAAAGCTGACATCAGGAGCAGGCCAGTAATCTTTTTAACATAGCATCTTTGTTACATGGAAACACAAGGAAGGAAGGAGGGTGTGATTCTATCTGTGAAGGAGGTTACCCATAATCTCACTGAGCTTTTGTTGCCTGTGCCAAGGAATGTCAGGCCTATAAGGGCACGAGCAGCTCAGTAGCTTTGCAGAAATGTAGAAGTTCCTGTAGCAGCATCCTCTAGTTCACAGAGAAGCTATGCGTGGCAGCTGGATCAATCAGCGTCCATCAGGCTGACTGGCTTCAGTTAAGCAATTTGTAACTTTGTGCTCTAGGCAGTCCTTACCCACTTCGTTAACTCTGCTATGAAGGGAGCTTTTGGTTTGGATTTTCTTCTGCCTCACTGAAAATTTAGAGCTTGGTTGGATATTTTTTAATTAAAAATTTAATTGCTAAGAAGAAAACTTACGCTATAGATTACTATGACTATGTGAATCTTCCTTTTTTATTCCATTATTAGTAGGTTTGCCAAAGTGCAAGTTAATTCCTATTTACTTATCCTACCAGTCTATTATCTGGATTTTCAGAAGCCAAACAAACATCAAATCAAGTTTGGTGTTATAGGGCTCAGTTCTCTGCAAGCAGGGTTGAGATCTGGTTTGCAAGCTCTAGAGCAGTTCAACCTCAGACCAATATTGTGCCTTAGGGTTGTGCAGCTGGTCGTGCCTGAGAGGTAATGTTTTTTTGTAAACATGGTGTCTGTATACCCCATAGGTACTTCTGTCTCTTCGCATTTTGATCTGTTTGAGCTCTGTGTTGCCTTGCAGTCTGAACAGCAAAATGACTGACTGTTCCCATCAGCCTGTCTCTCAGCTCCAGCTGTTCCCTTAAGCTGCAGTGAAATGTTGAGCAAGTTTGTCCAGCATGGTCAGTGTTTTCATTTATTCCTTTATTCATTTCACACTATACTCAGCAACACCTGAGGAAGGCAGCAAGAGGAGCTTATTTTAGGGTTAAGGGAGAAATTTGGGAGAAGACAAAGCAATAAAATCTGATGGGTTTACCCATGATTCAGATTCTTGTCATAGGACTCCTTTTTGTTAGCCTATTTGTCACTGAGCTGTAAGCACTTGCAGTCATTTATTCCCCAATTCTTTCCATTGTAAGACTTTGCCCTCTACTCATTAGAACATAGCTGAAACTTAGCTATGTAGCTTGTTTTATATCCTCAGCAGTCACTGTCCTCAGAGTAGTTTAGAGAGTTCAGCTGCCCAAAGGATGCAGTGTTTTCACCAGAGACTTCAGGAGAGAACATTTGTCCACAGTAACTCCTTTTGGTGATATTTGAATGGTTCTATCTGCAGGGCTAGGTATTTGAAAACCTTGCAAAGGATGGCTTTAATAAGGGCACATTTTGCTCTTTCTAGAAAGTAACCAGTTCTGTACAGATGAGAATTTTAGCTACCAAAAATATCTCAGTATACTATCAGCCTTTCTTCAGATTCATGTGCCATGAGTGGGGCTACGCTCACTGATCACATTGTGCTACAAATTACAGGAATGCTGTAGCACCTGGAGGACCCACTCTATAAATGATTGACTTCAACTAGAATTAGGATGAAAGGCAGGGAGCTTTGGTTCTCTTCTCCTCTGTTAAACTCTCCAGCTTGCCCTCTCTTAGAGATACCAAGATGGCAGTTTTGGAGGAGGAAAACTGAAGAGATTGAGCTTCCAGCAGTAGATCGAGTTGAATGAAACAAGCTAACTAGTAGAAGAGAAGCTGGTATATGCTGGAAACTGCAACAAGCTGGCTTAGGGGACTGTTTGAAGCTGGAGGGGTAGGAGGCTCACAGTGTTGATAAAATGAACTGGGAAGTAAGGAAGAAACCATGACCAAATTGATAATGAAGAAGGGAGAATTTGGTGAAACAACAGTGTCCATCCTTGTTTCCAGGCTGGATATGTAAGTTAAGCTTTGTGATTTCTCTATAGTCAGTAAACATCTGAAAACCCACTAGCAAATTGCCTATTCTCTTATAATGTTGATCCTCATAATAAATGACAGCATATTAGTGCTGTCAGCTATTCCATTAGCATAAGTGTCAGAAATCTCTGTAATGGATCACAGATGCTCACAGCTGTTGATTAACCAGATAGTGGTTCATGTGCCACATGATGGAATTTGTCTTTAATGGGCTCTTTCAAAATCCAGGCACTCTCACAAAAAAGCCAACCAATTTCAAACAGTGCTGGTGAGGCTCAAACTCAGACAAAGCAAATTGAGAATGTGTTAGAAGTAAGGCTGCTTTTGGAACTTCCACCTGGCAGCTTGGCTCTGTCTTTTGATGTTGTTTTTAACCTTTTGAGTGCATTCTCCTTCCTAACACCTTGGCTCTGACTGACCTTGGCCTTCTTTTCCCAACCTGACTTTTCTACCCTTGCTGAGAGCTAGAAACAAAGTAGCTGGGAAGACTTCTTTCCTTTAAACTTATCCTGCTTTGGGACTCTTTTGAAAAGGATTTGAGGAGGTGTAGGACTCTAGCAACTCATGCTGATGTAAAGGCTGCCTGCAAATGTCATCTTCCCCTGCAGCAGATCTGTGTTTGGAAATCTTCCAGCTAGAATAGATAGCAGAGGCTGCTGAGAAGGGCACCCATGCATTATTCTCTATGCTGTGTGTTGTGCTAACTTTGGGCAGTAAGGAGTGGGCATGCTTTAATTCCGGGCACCACACAACAGCCTCCTTAAGCCCACAGCTGCCTAACAGAAGGGAGAGAGCTTCAGCATAGAAATGTACACCTTAGTCTCTGTTTATTACACAAAGGTGTGAACTCCAGGAAGGTCCTCTCCCCCCAAGCACTTGGTGCCCCATTGCTAATCTCAAGCCCATTGCCTAAACCAACAGCTTGGAAGCCCCGGGTGCCATAATGTGGGATGGTGTGAGGATGCATTATCAGCATTGAGGACTGGTTTCTCTATCTTGTGTGATACCTACAGAAGCTTTCCCAACACTTATACATGGAGAGGAAAAAAAAAGCATGGCAGAGAGAGTTACGTTAGCAGTTTATCCCTACTGGGATAGTAAGGGGACTATTTTAAGTGCAGCAAGAGCTAAACAAACCTCCAGCCATTCTCAGTACAGAAGCCTTAATTCCAGCATTATAACAACGTTGTATTCCACCTGACAGTGCAGCACAGGCAACGTGACATACAGTCAAGGACTATAGTACATTGAAAGTAAGTACACTTCACACACAATGCTCTTTTCCTGGGTAAAAAAAAAGCTGTATGCAGTTGTACAGTAGAAATATTTTCTGCATTCTCTGATACATGGGTGGATTGGTTTAAAAAAGGATCTGTTTGGTTTGGATGTGCAGTTAAATATTTTTGTAATATTTGAAAACAGAAAGATACATTTTTATTATTATTATTTCTTGGCCCAAAGAAAGCTAATCATCAGTATTACACTGAGATGTTATTTTTCTTCAGTGTGTAGCTAATACAAAGCTGGAGAGGTGTATGACAGTGTACTACAACAACAGTGAAAAGCAACCATGGAAAATGGAAAAAGTCCCCTTGCTGTCAGTGGTTCAGAGTTTTACCTACAAGGGGGCATTCTAGATCGTGCCATCTACTTCATTAGCCCATTCATCTCCTCACTGTGCTATTAAGTTTCAATCTCTTAACAAAGCTGGGGAGATTAGAATATGCCAATCAAATTCAGCATGGTTTGAACAGTCTCTGGTCTAAGTGGCTTATGTAGATCATTATAGACTGTTGCAGAGAAACTGCTGATAGAGACAAAACATACAGGATGTGATTTCAAAGGCCTTGGAGCTGTAGGATGAGAAATCTTTAGCAAGAGTCCTTTTACTTAGACAAAGTAAAAATAAAATATCTTATGTAGGATATAAGGAGGCTTGAATTTAAATTGGTGAAATGATGAAAGAGACCAACAAAGCAGCATTTTGAACAGCTCAGCACAGGCTATCCCTCCTCATGTAACCACTGCTAGGGGATGTTTAATTTATGCAGTCTTTAGTCAAACTTTTTTTCACTTTATTTAGACATAGAGTTGAAATCGGTCTCCATGGGCCCTGCACTGAAAGTACAGTGCACAGAAAGACACAGTGTTCTGTTCAGAACCCAGTCTGAAAACTGATGAACTGCAAACCTCATTAAATGCAGGCTCTCTGTTGCAGGAGGGGACCACATGTCCCGGCACACATCCACGCTGCCAAGAGCCTAGAGGAAAGGTGAGTGGGAGCGAAAGGGAAATGAGGCACAAAGGGGAGGAGGGTGTTAGGATGGACTATCAAATGAACACAAGTGGCAGCAGAAATGGTACGGCCACAAGTCCGGGTTGAGTAAAGCAGTGTGTTGAGCTGGGGAGGTAAGCCTGCTCCAGTTATGTTGTTAATTCCAAGAAGATACCAAAAGATCAATATTTGGACAGTAGCTTCAAAGTGGAGCTGAAAGCTGGAAATACGCATCAAGCTGAAAGCATGCAATATGTTCAAGCTGTGGGGAAAAAGCTCATTTGGTTATTGTCCACAGGTACCTATCTGGGTAGAAACTGCCAGACAGAACATTCCTTAACAGAGCAGGAAGGTACTCAAACATTGGTGTCCAACCTTCTGGCTTGCCTGGGCTGCAGTGAGTAAAGAGGAATGGCCTTGGGTTGTATATCTATAAGTTGCTCCAAAAGCAATGCCATGGAAACTACAAAGGTACAAAGAGCACAATAGCACTTTTTAATAGAGAAAATT
This sequence comes from Centrocercus urophasianus, assembly GCF_019232065.1. Lineage (NCBI taxonomy): Eukaryota > Metazoa > Chordata > Aves > Galliformes > Phasianidae > Centrocercus > Centrocercus urophasianus. The sequence goes on from NW_024884722.1 coordinate 13,763,141, forward strand.
CTGAGCTACAAAACACTATTTCTCAATATACTCTTTAGCTATTTTAGCTAATTAGCTGCACTTTTACCAGCAGTGAACAAGAGCCTACATGCCACACTTGTAAACATCTGCACCAGTGGAAGTGACCCACTGTCGCTGCAGCTGAAATGCATGACCTGCTGCCTCATTGTGCTCGCATCCACTGGTTGGTCATCATAGATATTCCCTAAGTGTCGGTGAATGTCAGTGGGTGCCATTTTTTTGTTTGGTTGGTTGTTTTTTTGGTTGTTTTTGCATGGAGGAATTCAGTGATACACCTTTGTTCCATTCACACTTCCATGTCATACACCATTTGTCAGACTGCCCCTCTCCTGCCATCTGTCACACAGCAACAAAGTGTAAGTGGATATTGGCAGGAAAGTTCAACCTCTATTCCATACCACCAGCATCCACCTCTGATATGGTGGACCAACATAACAAAACAGCAGGCATTACTTTCGGAGCAGTCCTTGTAAAATATACAATATTGTTAATATATAAGTAACAAAACATTGATTTTTAATATTTTAATTATATAAAAAAAATTAACAAAAAACAAAAACATTAAAATAGTTGCATATTTGACATTGTTTTTGTGAAACTAAGTATTAGTGTTGTTCAATGGAAGTAGCTGCAAATATTCATAAGTTCTTGAGATGCTCATCAGATATTCTGGATGAAATTTTACTCTTCTTGTACTTCGTCCTTGACAATTGTTCACTAAAGTGTGTAATGCCAAAAAGTGATGACATGAATAAGACATGTCTGTGGAGTGAAGGATATTATTCTCTGGCCAGAGGTCTTATGAAAGTCTGGTGAAGAGACGTGATCAGATTTTTGAGTTGAATATCTGATTGCAACTCTATACATTCCATTTGAAAACTTACAGGTCATGTATTTGTATCAACTGAAAATGGTGTTATAAACATAAATCAATTATTTTGTTTTTATTTTTGTAGTCTTGAAACCTATTCTCAAACTCCTGCACCCCATGCCCAGTGCTTCTTCTCACCTCTCCTACTCTCTATTGTCAGACTTTGGTTCCTGCATTCAGCCATGTTGCTGTTATCCCTCTAGCTTTTTTGTGTCCTTCTGGAAAGGCAGTGCAGGTTCAGTGCTGACCTCAGCTTACCTGACAGCCCCAGGTCCTGTGCTCTCGGGGCGGTGTCACAGCTGTCCTCTGAAACGCTCTTCGCTGTCTTTTCCTCTTTCCTCCTAGATGTGGATTTGTCCAGGGAGATAATTAAGCACAATTCCCCACGCCTCCTCCATTCCCCTGCATGATGCAGCATGCCGGGTGCTGTGATGTGATTGCCTGCCTCTTTCTGAGGCACCTTGTGTAACTGCAGTCCCAGGCATCCATCCAGTTTTTCTCTGCTTTATTCTTTCTCTCTGACAGTGCTCCTGCTGTGAAGCTTGGTTATATCTATTATTTGCTGTGGAACATTCACACATGGGAAAGGTTGTTCTGATTACAGACCTGTGGGAAAGTGTTTGGTCACTGTTCTTTCTCACAGTAATTATGTTATTTTCCTAGTAACTAATTGGGGATGAATACTGAAAAACAAGCACTGCAGCTGACTTAGGAATGTTCTCTGCTGACACTCCCCAATACACCAGTGTTGTGCAGATCAACCCAAAAATATTATTTTTCTTTGTTACTCTAAGGTAATTGCCTGAGTTCTTGCTTTCCCACTGCTGTGCTGTCCCTGAAGCTCCTTGCTATATCTTGGTTCTTATTTTCTCTCTCACACATTTCTCTCTGCAGCTTTGAGACAGCATCCAGATGGTCTGCTCCTTACTGAGCCCTTTCTGGAAGGAGCTCTGCTCCTGTCACTCACAGGAGGAGGATGCTGGCCTGAGAGTGGCTGCAGAGCAGAGAGCTTTTCCCTTTCCCTGGCAGTTTGGATAGAGCTACACTGGCAAGAGAGAGAGATTTGTTTGTGTTAAGTATATAGATGTGTAATTTGTGTTTGTGTGGAGATGCATACGGACGTATAAACAAACTATGGAGAACAACAGGCATCAACGTACTGTTTGTTGCCTCCCCCTTCCCAGATTTGAGCAAGCAGCCTGTGTTTTCAGAACATGTTTTCTAACCTGAAGCACTACCAGTATTTGCAGGATTTCCTAGTGGTTTTAAATGGAACCTACAATTTTCTAAGTGTGACAGGTATTCAGGCTCTGCAGCAAAGTAACCAACTGTGTGTAACAGCCTCAGAAGCTTTTCCAGTGCCCGGGCAGGTGCTCTCACTGTAAGTACCTTCCCAGAGATATGGGAAATACTAAATTTCGTCAGAGAGAAGGAAAAAGTTCCTAAAGGTGATATTTCAATCCCAATTTTGCACTGGCTGGACAAAATTAGACCTAATTTTCTATATATACTCCTGATGTATGTTAGGAACTTTAAATTCCTTTCACCAAATTCCTTTTCTATGGAGATTTCTTGGTTTATAAGCAAAACCTGCTACTATGCAGTATTTCCAGAGAACTGAAGACACGTTTCAAATTTAAATTATTTGTGATGCATGTAATCTAAAAATGGAAATGCCTTTACAAACCATACGATGCTGATGATTTCTCAAGTGAAGAGTTAAGTGAGTCAGTCTATCTGGTCTTAACAATTAGGGGCAGAAATCATTAATAATTTAATTCAATTATAACTACTCCTTTGACTATGGCTGGTGTAGTAAATTGCAAATATGAAATGCTCACACAATAATTGTTCTGAAGATCGTTCAGGACGAATAAGACCGGAAAAGATGTTAAATCTCTTAAAGGACTTAATCATTTTTAAGTCATACATTAATTAAGGTGTTTATTAATCCTTGCAAATTGAATTCTTTATTCAGAATAAGTGCTGTAATTTTCTTGAGTAAGTGCAGCATTTCTCACACATAAGAGAGGTTGAATTGCTCAACGTTAACTTTAGAATTGTCTATAATAACTTGAGGGATGCTGACAATTAACTCACTCAACAACTCCTCTACGCCTCCAGCAAGTTTTGTGCAAGCTTCCCTGCCTAAAAATCTTGTTGCTGGCCTAGTTTATTTGGGTCATTTACCAGTCATTGTCTGCTGCTTCATTTCTTGCTGACCCTAATTTATCCATCTGGAATTAAAGCAGGATGTAGAGAATTGATTCTGTGTCTATGGATGCATGCCAGCCATCGCAGCAGTTGAAGCTTTAGTATTCGTTGTGTGGCTTCTCTGGGTGATGCTCACAAGCATAAGGGCTGGGGGTCTGCTAACCTGCTGCTTCTGTCCCCACTTTGAGGGTAGGAGGACTTGCAGGCACTGTACACTCTCAGCTCTCCCTGAAATATCTCTGTGAGTCAGGGCTCTGGCTATCATCTGACTTCTACGCTTGCTTTAAAAAATAGAATTTAAAAAAAAAAAACACAACACATTTAGAAAACATGAAAGTCAGGCTGCCACTTCACGATTTTGTTCTGTAGCTCCTGAGTAGATCGCATTTGTCGTCTTTGTATTCCGCTCTCCTGGGACACCTGTATAAAACTCACACTGAGTGCTTCATCCTCAAGCAGAAAATAACCCAGTGGTTATTGAAAAAGAAGTGACTTTGATCCATGTAATATTTTTCTAGGAAACAAATTTAACTGGGCTGAAAAGTAATGTTTTAAGGTATGTGAAACACTGCAAACAGATTGTAAAAGATGTGTGAAAGAAATTGTGTCTTTCAGATGAACAGTGCAAGAAAAGCACTGGGTTTTTTTAGGCTTTTCAATCCTCACAGATCCCTTCTAGCCAAAACTATACATTGCCTTCTGTGCTGCATTGCCCAGGGAAAAACACAAATCCTGCCTCTTCAGCAGAAATGCAGAGATCTCACTGCAGCCAACCAAGTGCAATGCCACAGTTCTGCAGCAGTGTCTGCAGAGCTGCCTGGAAGAGCACAGTCACTGGAAAATGAGATTGCTTTCCACATATGGCTGTATGTTTGGCTTTGCTTTTCTTCCTCCCCTCTTCCTCTTCTTGGTGGCCGTGCAGACTGTGAGAACTGTCACTGTACCAGATGGAGCATATTTAAATTGCATGAGAACTAAAATATTGGGTAAGAGTATGTGAATCATTTTAATGTTGTGCTGTGGTATAAGAGTTATCGTTCACTCTGTCACTGCTCCGTGTTATGGACAAGACTCTTAGCTCCAGCACCTCCCTGGGTAACCTGTGCTAGTACCCAAAAATTCTTTCAGAGAAAAAGTTTTTCCTGAATGGATGGATTGAACCTGATGGGTGTTATCCCTTCACTGCTGCAAGTACGGGTGGATGGGCTGACTGTGTGTGGCTGCCCAGTGCCATTAGCATGGAAGGTGTGAGTAGAAGGTAACCGTGAAAAATAATTGCCTCCATTTGGTTGACTTTCCCATTTATTCTGCTGGCCAGAAAAGGCCTCTAGAAGAAAAAAAACAAAAACACTTAAGCACTGAAGACTGCTCAAGCCAATGGAAATTTCCTAAACATCCAGGTGTTGTCAGTTTGATGTTAGTGGCTCCATTGTCCACAGCAGCTTCTCCAACTGCTGCTCAGAGGGAGCAGTCTTGTGTCTGTGCAATTCCACTGCCAAATAATATTCTGAATTTTAAATCTTGATTGTGGCTGTTAGAGCCCCTTCCAAATGCAGTAAGTTGTTGGCCTGAAGTAATTTACCTTTGCAGGCTGTTGGAAGTAAGATACAAAGAATTTTTCTGGATGCCATTTGAAATAGCTTTTCTTAGCTACCAAGTGCATTTATTGCACCTGTGATTACTGAAGTAATTGACAAGGTCTATTTTTCCAACATAAGACCAAAAATGAAACATTTATTTTGACACACTGGGCTACTGCCATCTGTGCTCTAGCATCAAAACATTTTTCTAATGTTCTATTTCAGCTGTTCCAGTTGGCCTCCAAAGAGCTTAAAATCTGGCAAAAAATAGCACCAATGTTTAACTGTGCACAGAAGGTATTATTTATATGTCAGTAGCACATTGTTCGCTTTCTAGGTCTTTAACAGCTGTATATAATGACATGATCCTTTACACACGCCAGTTTTCATGGTATATGTCACTTGGCTATTAAGTACAAAGCTGAGGGTCAGCAAATCATTTTGTATTTTCCTCATGTATATAAATACGGTACACACTCCCTGAGTAGAAACCCAGTGAAAGTCAGATAGCATGTTATTTCTTTGAAAGTAATGATGCATTTTTCTGGCATTTGCAGGGAAAGAAAAATATATATTTCTGTTAATCTGAGCCTATTCTTCAAAGGTTGGTTTCAGAATTCCATTTAAATGTTTTTGTAGATATATAGTATGTAACACCAGAAATACTATCCCCACAGGCAAGAGCCAGGGCTTGGCTCTCGACCTATTTTTGAGAGAGACAATAAGATTATTGCATTGAGGTGCAGCTGATATTGGTGCCCAAGGGCACCCCTAAGCTTCAGTGCAGCCTCTGTGAGGGAAGGTCACCTTACTTCTCTGTCTGTAAGCTGTGAGGCAAACAGAAAAGTCAGCAGGGTAAAAAGCCTCGTAGAGACATGTATTCTGTAGTGCAAAGTTGTCCTGAATACATTGATTCTAATCTTTAATATAAAATGATGTTGGATGCAAGGATTTTTTTTCCTAAATTCTGAAGTTAATTGTAGCAGTAAGTAAAGAAATACACAATTATTTGGGCTAACCATTAGAATAATGTCGGGAACTTGTGGCTCTGAGCAGCCTGGTTTAGTGGTTGGCAACCCTGCCCACAGCTGAGGGGGTTGAAACTAGATCTTTGAGGTCCTTTTCAACCCATTCTAAGAAGTGGTGGCAAAGTGGAAGTAATATAACACACTAGAGACTTTTTCTCCCCCTCAAATGTAGATAAACTCTTCCAGTTCCTAAGCAGCACATTCCAGATGTTGCTTTTGCCATAAAGCTAAGGATGCACGTCAATCTATAGACACACTGCTTGGGAGCTGCAGAAATAAATGTCTTCTGGCGGATTTTTAGGCAAAATGAACACATCATTCTCCAGACAAACTGTGAAAGTTTATCCTCTGTAGTTGATGCTGAAATGAAAAACATAGTGGAAGTAAATGTCTTTTGATTCAAGCTCATCTTGTTCCATTTGGACAACAGCTTGAGGGGGAAAAAATGATTTGCAGCAATTTCTGAGAAGCCCAGCTACTATATCTTCCATTAGCTGCTGTCCTATGCAAGCTAGCAAGAGATCAGTACCCTCTTGCTCTCAATGTCCAATGGACCAGCATCTATTTGCAGTTAAAAGAAAATTATTCAAAGGAAATTATTCAAAGAAAATTATTCTCCTCAAAAATAACGAGGAGAATATTCTCAATTTTTAAACACTTGAGAAACTATTATTATGTACAACATTGAATTTGTATGATTCGGTGATGAGGTTTGGGTCAAAAAAGCAGCACTTAGAATCAAAGTAAGGATGCATAGTTTAGCTGGAATATAAAAGCCATAACTGACCTTTTTTTTCCACAGCATCATTCAGGCATCTTGGGGTTAACACAAGTGAGCAAAGAGGGCTATTTCTGAGATTGTGGGGTGTTCACTTTGATCATCCGTAGATGAATCAGCATATTGTCATCTCCGTAGGTCTAGATGTAAGGCAGGTGTAATATCCAGCCCCATGCAAGTCACAATGGCAATGAAGGCCCTTTATCTAAGCAGTGTGAAAGCACATTCAGTCAGGAATCAGATGTAGGCTCAGAAGCAGTCAAGCAAGAACAGCTCAGCTAAAGCTCTGGGGAAGAAAAGAAAATTCTGGCCTGAAATCCTGTGAAATATAAATAACAAGACCAGTTTGTGTTGCATAAGCATATGCTGAATGACGTGGAAAAAATAATAACCTATAAAACCAGGAGTCTCTATTTCCCCAAAGGTAAAGCCACACGTGGCAGTTTAAGCCTTTTCTTGTCCCATTCTGCTCTGTCTGCAATCGCTATCTTCGCTGATAAATACTCATTGCATCACTGTCATCACAGAAAGATTCATGGGCACTATAGATGTATTTGTTTAGTCAGTAGCTTCAGTGTTTTCCTTTTTCAGTAAACCCCATCTGACATTACAAATGCAAAAGCTAAAGGCTCACTTGAGATTGTGGGGCAATGCAAATTTTACAGATGAGGTCAGGTATTATCTATAAAACTTAATTGTTAATGCTTTTTTTCAAGTACTGCAGGGTAGTTGGTGCACATTAAAAGAGATTTCCGCAGATACCTGTGGACTTTGCATGCCAATCCTTAGATATTTTTTCAGTGGAAAATGATATTTAACAGCTCCAGTTGTAATGGAGTTCCCTGCAGTGCTGGTTGACCTACAACCAGTGGTCCGATTAATATCTCAAGGGCAGAATTTTCTTTGGTGGAAACATGGTGTTTTAACAGCATGGATAAAATGCGATATAGTGGGATAATGCATGGAGAAAAAGCTCACTTTATTTTAAAATAAAATCAGTGTACTAAGTAGGATACTAAAGGAACTCCTAACTTGAAAAATTAACTATGGTACATGTTAGAAAATGTGAAAAAATTGGAAGATCAGACTATAAAGAGTAAGGATAGTGATCTGTTTTGCTCATCAAAGGCTTACATCGCCTTTGATAACTCTTGCTCTTACTCTGTGAAAAGTCCTTGTGTATCTCCATCTTAAACCATTTAAATTCATTGTATTAAACCATATGTTATGAAATCTTTTTGTATTTGTATCTTTTTTGTATTTTTTGTATTTGAATAGTTCACTGCATCTAAAAGTACAACTTTGTTTATTATTATAATATGTTGAAACTGTTGATGGCTCAGCAAAGCAATGTTGGCAGATGTGAACTGCCTATCCAGAGAAGATCTGTGTGATGCTATCTGCCCAAACTGGGCCATGCCAGCATAGGACACCTAAAATATATATAAAGTGAGAGGGAGATGGACAAGTAAATGATAGTCCACATGGATATTTTTAAACTTTTCATAAAAATAGACAGAACTGAGAGCATATCTGGAGAGCGACCAATTGCAAATAACCCGGCACACACACATGCATAATTAATGGGATTCAAGAAGCAGTAATGATCATTCTTTTAACACAGCATCAGTCTGCCTAAAGAGGTGAACACATCAGTAAAACGCAGCATGAAACTTTTAAAAATCTTTGGCTAGTTTGGCTTTAGGGAGCTTGTCAGATTATTAACTTTACTTTAACCTAATTTTAATTTTGTTTAATGTGATTTCTTTTGCATGAAGCTCTTTGAAGGAATGTTGTTTATGCAAATAAACTACAAGGAAAATTGGTTTTATAACTAAATGACAGTTGACAGACTAGACTGTAATAGGCAATTGGGAACTTCTAAAGCATGATTTGTTTACTCAGTAGTACAAATTGCGCAGCTCTGATTATTAGGGACAGTAAATATCTTAATAGTGGCTATTTTAATTAACAGAGTCCTTCGGCTGGATCTCAGTCCCTGCTAAGATTGTTTTGTGCTGCTCCAGTGGCAGCAAAAATAGCCTCAATCCTTATTTCAGTACTTGCCCTATTTAGTAGTACAGAGGAGCTGGGATAATGAAGGTCAGATTTGTCCCATTCATTTCCTACCAAAATAATGCTTCTTGCTTGACTGTTTGCACAAAGAATAAATCCTTCAATTTTTATCCTCACTGTCAGCTGTAACTTTTCTTTTTGCCTTCATCTGACTCCATAGTTCTTTCACTCTGCCTACGATGCAAGTTCTTTTTGAAATCCCTCTTCTCTCAAATCTTAAATTCTACTTCAGTGTCAGATCTTTGGATTGTTTTTTTTGTTTTTTTTTTTAGAATTTGTGCTTCATTTGAATTTCAATTTGAATTTCTGTCAGACAAGCCAAATCAAACCAAAACTCTACAGCTGCTACACCTGAAAGTAATATAGCAACCTTCTCTTATTTTTGTATGTACAAATATGGATGCTGTGTAGGGAGAAAGCTATTGCACTATTGCTATTTTCCTGCAAATGCAAGATTTTGCCTGACAATTCTAAGTAGCATAAAATGAAATTGCGCAGCACAGTCTCTGCAGTAGTCCTTGGCCTTCCTTCTTAGCTCCACTTCTATCTTGTACCATCATTCTATAATTCTTGGGTTAATTAAATTAGTTAACAAGTAGCTAAAGAGGCATAAATGTTGTCAGTGGCTTGCTGTAACACTCTGAAATGAATATTCCAGGTATTTTCCAAGTGGATCCACTGTGAGAATTGTGGCTGAGGAAGAGCTGTCACTGATACACATATAATCAACTTAATTTCTGAAAGACTGGTATTCCAAAATACGGCTTTATTAAGCAACCTACAGTTTCTTGTTTCTTGAAGAAAAGTTGAGGAACAGTCAGGTCTCTGGTTCTTCCTTTGTTCTAACACACATCAACCCAAACCCACAACTTCTATGCAGCAGAGGATGAAGGGAGATGAATTCCAGCAACCTTGGAATGCCTCATCAGGTGAATTAGGTGGGGACAGGGAGGGGACAGCCACCAGCACCCTCCTCATGAGTTAGCTTAGGATCAATTGAAGAGTTTAAAAACAATTCTTAAATTTCAGGATATAGTCTTCTTTCCCTCCTTTCTGCAATTTCTACAGGTCTCTCATTGGGATGGGACTGACTATTTACCTTCTGGTACATTTTACTCCATTTCCAGCTGCTCAGCATGTCCCAGACAATGATGCAGAAGGTCAGTGATGGTAATGCAAGGAGTGATTTGAGGAATCTGAAGAGAGGACAGAAAGCTGATGATAACTATTAGGTGAGCAATGCCATGAATGAACTATCTCTGGCTTAGTTATGAAATCATATGGGGTGGCTGAGAAGCAATAGCAATGTTAGAGTGGGAATGAAAATCATCTGGACAACAAAAGAGGAAGCTGAATTATGGTGCAGGATGTCAAGTCAGCTATAATTAGGGTAATCCAGTTGAGGTAGAATAATAATGATAGGGTGCAACATAAATAGGAAGAGTACACATTGTTCAGGAAAGCTAGAAGCAAAAGACAGAGTAGTGAAAGAGTATTATATATTCATAATGTGCTAAGCTGAAAAAAAAATGATAACATGGTGAAATGGATAAGTTTGAGGACAAAACAATTTAAGGAAGGATTGCAGAAATGTTTGGATAATGTTGGATGTCTACTTCAATCCCCTAGAGTTTAATTTGTGCTGGATAAAGATCTGCATGATGTTATTGGAAAGAGAAATATTAGCACTAGGGGAGATTTACTACATTTATGGGAAATTTTGACCTTCTAGAAGCAGGTTTTAAACAAATACTACTAATAATGGCAGAAAGTAGGAATTGCTGGCTATGGTAAGTAGCAGATTTTTCTCTGAACAAAGGAGATAAAGGAAAGTCTAAGAAATTAAGCAGTAGTTATGCATTTTGAATTAAATATTTGAAAACATTACATCCCTGGGACATCTGTAAGTCGCTGCTGAAGCAGAGGAGAAAAAAAGTAAAAATGTGCTCAGTCATATCAGGTGAGGTAAAAAAAATTGGGCATTAATTAAAATCTATCTGCAATACAACATGCCATTCTGGTTATCTATAATAAATAAATTTTAAAAATAGACTTTCTGATAGCTTGTTTAATGTTAGAGCTGTTTTATTATTTGAGCTGAAGAGTACAGATGGACAAATATAAAAAACCACTTGAAGGCAGAAGAAAGTTTGATTAAAAAATGATCTTGGCTTGGTTAGACAAAATAAATCAAGGCTGGAGGGGGTAGTAACACAAGGGAAAGAGAAGAATTATTGCAGCATAAATGATAACGTTGGCACAAAACCAACTGGACCAACACCAGTACAAGTAAAGGATAAAAGATTCTTAATCACTAGAAGATTTAATTTCTCAGCAAAATCCCCTATATAGACACACCAAGATAAAGATACAGAACACACTGAAGATGTAAAACTGTGATTTCGTAATTAAGATGGTGATTTAGGTGACCTTGGCATCCAGGAGAAATGAGGTGATTTTGATTCTTGGCACTGACTAAAAATTGAGCCATATTATCTCAGTATTTTACATACTTCTATAGGAAAACATGATTTCCAATTTGGATGTGAAGTATCCATTTTTGTATTCCCTAATCCTGCATATCTTGTCAGCAATTTGGGATGTGGCTGCACTGTGCCACAATATATAAGCTTACAGTAACTAGCTTTTGGCTAAAAAAATTTTGGAAATACTTTCGAATGCATTTAGAAGAAAAATGGAAAATGATGAAAAATTATTTGAATAAAAATAGAATTTCCCAAATGAAATGGTCTTTTATCTATATGGTGTTACTATGGAGACGTGATATCTTATTGAGTGCAAAAAGGAATATTTGGTTAGATGGATGTGTACTCCCATAGTCATATAATAAAAGGAAGTTAAAATGGTTATGCTTATTTCTGTAATGTTTCTAAGGAAATAATTGTAAAAGAAGAACGCTGTTATTTAATTGCTGTTATTTCCTTTTGAAGTTTGATAAATGGAAGATGAACAGAAGTAATTCTCACTGGTTTTAGACCTACTGCTTCTGTCTGCCGATTCAAGTGGACATCTCTGAATCACTTTGTTAAATTAATAAAGTACCTTTTCTCCCGGAAGTAGACATCAGTATTTTCCAGTAAAAGCCAAATTACTCTGGCAAAATTATCTGGCAGTCTGCAAAAACTGGAAATGAAATGGCCAAGTATATGAATGTATAATGGTCTTAACATGAAGAGCATGAGCCATCAAACCTTGAAGAGCCATGAAGCATCCTTGCACTTGTCACATAAACAATACAATACAAAAAATAACTTGCACTATGAGAAGGTTTACAAAACTATTGCCTTTTTATAATCATGCTAAACCTTAATGACCTGTCTGTTGGAAATCTGCTTGCAGAAAATTTGCTGCAAATGTATGACGTGATAGAATAAAACATCTCAGCTATTCGCTTAAGCTATTTCTAGAGACAGGGAAAACAACTTGAGCAACAGAACAACCAGTCGGCTCTTTCCTAGCACTCAGCTGGTCTCATCTTATCCAAATGCAAATTCTTTGTTATGTAAGGCAGTTCCATGTTGTTAGTGCCAGATGTCTCCATGCAGAGCTCAGGAATGACGGATGGCCTTGGAATATGCTATAGCCCATCACCCCTATAGCACTACAGAAACTTCTCAACAGTTCTAATCCAGCAATCATCTTACTGTTGAAACTCAGAGCGAAATGCATCAGCTTAAGCTGCCTGGGCACTCTCAGCATCACTTTGCAGAAGGCAAGCACTTAGGCACATTTGGAAAGCTAAGTTAAGTTAGTGAGTTGATGGATAGACAGCAACTATGCCCCCTTAGAGAGCAAATTGACAATTAAAACTGCCCACCCACAGCTGAAACTATTTTGCTGCATGCTTCTAATGCATTAAGTGGAGTCAGAACATGTGACCTTAAGGTTGTATCTCAGTGGCTTATAAAACGTTGGCTGGGCGTTCTATTGGCTTGCAATGAAGCAGAAGAAATGGTTTTGTAACATGTGGGAACTGAAGTTCTTACTCTGCCATTTGCTGGGAATTTATTTGCTAAAAAGAAATTCGATGCAGGCTTTTCTGATAGCAAACAAAAAGATATGTCTCACTTAAGTTTCCCCAGATGAATCGTAAAATATAACTTAATGTGCACATGCATCTGTTCTGTGGAAACTAGAGACAGCAGGAAAATTATGTGAGTGTTTTAAAGGTTCTTTAGTAATGATGGACACAATTGTATTCTGTTAATGCAAGCTTGAAATTATAAAGAGGAAGAAGAGTGGTAGACTTTCTGTCCTTCCTGTTCCCCTTCCTTTCTTATTTTATATTTAGCTTAACAGGCTGATGCTATGAGAGATATTTTTTTCTTGTGTTGACCCTGAGATGTAGATTTGTTTGTATTTATTTGTCTCCTAGAGCTGAATTCAGAATTACAGAAGCAGTTCTGGCAGAATCTGTTTTTCTGGTTGCTTTAAACTATGAAGACCACTATAATAATACTGCAGTTTACAGAAATGATGCAAAGAGACAATTGACCTTTGTTTTCTGCCCTTAGATACCTGACCTGCTTTAGGATTACAAGAGCCCATGTTCCTGTTACATGACAGAGGTCAGAATTTACTGGCATTAGTAGTAGCTGCTACAGAGATCAATGCACTGAGGTTTGCAACGTGATGAGCAGAATATGGAAAAATTTTTCTGTTTTGTGGAGGTGGAGGGTGAATACTGGCTTCTGTTTTTCCTTTTGCTACCCAGCCAAGATTCCTTCAGTCTGTCACCAATACAGCTTTTTGTTGACTGTGCTGTCTCTCAGGCATGGAAATGCCATTTCTGCTTTCATCCTTGTTTTCCTGGCAATATGGTGAAAGGAAGAAAGAAGCTCTTTAATATTAAAGAGAACTGTGCTGTAGCACTTAATGAGGACAGAACTGGACGTTTTGTCTGCATAAAGGCTAATGTAGCTGCTAGTAATGCACAGGTATAGTTAAGCCTACATATTTTGGCATGTTAGTGTTGGCACTGAAGGCTAATTAGTCTGTTGTGAGATAATGAAAGGTCACATGGATGGCGAGGCAAAGGGAGCATGAAGTCTGAAGTGGAGGTTCCAGCACACTGTCTGAACAGAGTGTGCTGACAGAGACAGGTATGGTAACCAAGCGGTTGGGTCATCTGGGGCTTGAATTTCATAAACTTCTGCACTGCAAGAAACACCTCTGCATACAGGGAAAACCTCATTCCCAAATGCTATCTGTTCCTTCTGTTACTCTTAATCTTGCTAAATCCCAGCCCAGAAGCAGACTGCACAAATCTGGTTTGGATGATAGAATAATTTTAACAATTAAAATTGAGCCTCTCATCTACTGGATTTTAAAGATGTTTTTTTGACCGTAGTAAAGAGCTCTTCATCATATCCTTTCCCTTGTCTTTCCCCAAAACACATTCATAGTTCTGAGAGCTGTCACTATACCTGTGGTTGTCAGTGCTGAGGGGTGAGAGGGAGAGTAGAGAAATGCGTTTATATTGCCAAAAATAAAAGGTTGTTGTGATCATAACTTTAGTCTGAAAGTCATTCTCCATCAAACATCTAACAATATAACCTGAACAAGGAAGAAAACATCTTGGTCATTATATGGGATAAAGAGAACATATTTCTTCTTTAAAATAATAACCAAAAAAAAAACAAGGGGGGTGGAGGAAAAATAAGCTTCACATAGTATTTTAAGTAGAGCTTCTCAATTTTTTTTTTCCCTCAGAGGATTTCTTTCACAGTATAAAACTTAGGAGAAAATAGATATTTTTCCCAACAAATAATGTGGGTGGATTAAACCTGGGAAACATTCTAGTTTCATTGTTAGAAATGAGTGTGTGTGGGGGGGGGAAATAGCCTTAATTTCTTGAGAGGCAGATCTTAAAAACAAGTTTTTCAAGGACATAAAAAAAACACATTACAGCTACAGGTTGAAATCTGTAACAGTAAAATTAGCTTTTGGGAACATGAAAGCTCTCTTGCATTGAGGAAGCTAATACATATTTAAGCTGAAGATATTCTGATAGCTTGATGTTTTCAGACTAAATTTAATATATCATGGCTACATACAATACAGTAGTATATCAAACCAATTCCAATGAGAACTGTCGTGCTGAATACCGCTGAAAATTCAGCTCTGGTTGCCTTTTGAGAAAAGGACCTGTCCTACTGGCTTATTTTTACCCGAAGAGAGCATTGCTTCCTTCAGGATGTCAGGTATTATGTGAAGCTCTAATTATATTTTCTAGACAAAGTGAAGTATAATTTTTCTTATTTTTCCGTAAGTTATAATCACCACATTAATTCAAGAAAGCAAAGGAAGTGTCGATATAAATTATGGATAGGTGTTATCTGCACAACTATACCAGAGAGATAGCACAGCCATCTCTACATCCTGCTCTTTGTGGAGCTTCTGAACTCTGGTTGCTTAGCAAAGAGTGAAATGATGGCATTGCTAAACTATCGTGTCCTGAGAACAGGTGCTGATAATTCTCATTTTCAAGGAGTTTGAAGGTAGAGGTGACCATCTATACTGACAGATGTGTCAGAGCCCAGTAATCACTTCTAATTAAAGTATATCCTTCAGAAAGAAAATCAACACATCTCATTACTTGGTTCAGTAATTGATGTTAAATCTCTGCTGTCTTTGCAAAGTGAATTTTCTGCTTCCAGTTTCCAGTTTATCCTTATTAAGATTTAGAGTGTAGAATTTCTCCTTCTATAGAGAAAAATAAATTTAAGGTTAATTTGATTATTAATATACTTTTGAATAAGATAAGCAAATTTATTTTGCAAAGTTATTTGATATTTCCTCAAGAACTGCCATCATTCTGATTTTGGTTTTGCCATTTTCTTAGTTATTCTTTTATTCTTTATACATTATTTTTTTATGCAGGGTACCAAGAGTGCACGGTAGTTTGTATCAGTTCAACACCATTGATTTTGGGTCAGAAACACATTCATACTTCTACTCACTAGTTCTCATGTATTTCTAGGTTCAGTTTTTGTTTTCAAGGCAATATTAAGGCAAATAGCAGAGACTTTTTTTTTTTTTTTTAATGAAAGCTCTTTAAGTTGAGCAACGGTTCTGAAATGAGAAATTACATGCTCATGCATGTGTCCAGTCTGCATATGTCCATAGAGCGCTCTGCACAGTCTGTAACCTCAGGCAAAGCAAATTGCTGGCTTGTCTAGAGAGATTTCATTTGCCTCCCACCGGCTTGGCAGGGCAACCTAATGTCTGCCTTTAGCTGAGCATGTTGATATGCGCTAAATGTGTCCTGGGACCCCTGCAGAATTATGATCCCTCACTTACAATACCAATATTACTAGCCTGAAGCTCAGAAGAGCACGTCAGGATAATGTCTAACAGAAATAAGAGACTGTTCCTGATTTGCGTTTGTAAGTGTAAAGCATCTAACACGAGTGAATCTTAAATTCAAATGTGCACAAATATCGCCAGTTACTTGTTGGTAAGCTTGGCATTGTGTGGGCAAGTACCAGTGTGTGCTAGAGCCCATATAGTTGTAAAATTGGTGTAGATTGCAGGTCATTTGTTGTTGCTTTCAAATTGAAATATAACTTGGATGTTATCTTTTATCACTATTTTTATGATAGTCAGAAGAAAAAGAAACTGTTATTTTTTTGTGTAGTCATAACTTGGTCTTTTTTGCACTTTATCCATATGATCCCTTCCTAGCATTTTTTTTCCCCCAGAAGAAATCAGGCATGGATACATCATAATCTATTTTTAAAGTCCTTTTCAGTAAAATGCTATGCTTGATCTTGTATCTGAGATATTGTATTTTTGAGTTCAGGAACTTTCCTATAAAAAATGCAGTGTTTCAGTCCATTAGTTACTCACTTTATTTTGACCCAGCTTTAACTGGATTGAACATTGTGCAAATGAGAGCTGGGAAATGGCCTTCAGTAGAATGAATGATTTGATGATCTCCACAGGACAATGACTACATTAAGAAGATGTTCTGTGATTTTTTCTTTTTTTCTGTCTTAGAAAAGACTTCAGGTTACAAACTAACAAAAAAATGGAGCTGACTGCTGTTCCTATTTTATATCCCCACCCAAATATTTTTCTATCATATAAAGTTCTAACAAGTTCTTCATAAGTACAAAATCCCTTACGTATACGTCTTGCATCTTCCTCTCATTTGTCCAACCTCTTGCTCTCATTATAGCAGAACCTGCAGCTCAGGCTTCACTTTAAACTGCTGTTCATATAAATGTTTTTCTAATCTCTCCTCCAGTATTTGCAAAGTCTTACTACTCTAAGTCCATAGTGTTCAACAGGAGAAAGTCTGTTTTGGTAAAACATATCTGCTTGTGGTTTTCTTTTTTTGTTTCCTTTGCTTTTAGATTACAATGAGAAGACCCTGATTAAAATGTCAGATTCCCCACCAGCTATGAAGTTATACCACCAGCAAAATTAGCTAGCTAGCAATGGGAAAAAAATCTAGTGTAGACTGTGCTCATCTATAACAAGAAAATTCCCAGCAGGTTTCTAGGGCAGCTTCTGTGAAACGGTTGTCCAGCAGTGCTCTCCCATGCAGTGAAGGTGCTCTCCCATGCAGTGAAGGCTTTTGGCAAAATCCTTTCCAGACAGGTTTCACCAGAGAGCAAAGCAGTAGGCTCCCCCAGAGAGAGAACGCTTAGTTGATCAGGAAGGAAGGATGAGAAAGGGTGATACAATGTCCTGAATTTATATCCAGTCCATTTAAAAGCATCACTTACAAGTGCTGAAAAAGTATACTGTGTGTGAACAAAATTGCTGGTGGGAGTTGTTCACAGCTCAGAACATTGCAGTCAATAAAAGCTGACATAGGGTTGAAACGATGCTGTGAGGAGGGTGTTTAAGAATGTCTACTGTTACCTGTCTGCATTTGATTATCAATTCAATCATTTTAAATTATATTTTCTGTGTATGAACCTTGAAGTGGCTTCTAGGTCAAGCTAATCAGAACAGTTAAAATCACCTTCTTGCTGTCCTATGGGGTCTCATTAACCCACACAGAAGAGGAAACCTGCCACTTCTTACTCTTTCATTTAATTTCTGCTCAAGTAACCAGCCTATTTCTACTTGTCTGAGTTGTCACTTCAAGAAAAGAAACATTACATTTATAAAAACTCAGGATGAATTTTGTTTTATTTTTTGATGCATAAGATGGGACTTCCTTGTGACACAGCCTTACCTCCTAATCCGATTAATATAGGAGCAGTCAGGGTGCCATGTGCCAATGTTCTGAACCCCAAAATCCCCTTGCACATGAGCCTGGACTTGTACTAGGCAGGCAGGGTGCAGTGCTGACCTTCATTTCAGCATCAGCTGAAACCTGCAGCACGTACTTTCACTGAAAAATCTGTTCTTTAGTAGAGAAAGGATGTATTTTATGAAGTTAGTAGATATTAATTCTCTAAATGCTCTAATTATAGCAACTTAAGTATAAGATACTCAAACTAAGCTTATGACCTGTAGAGAGGCAACAGCTGACCTTTTAGGAAAAAGATGGGTACTTGCAATCAGTAAGTCATGGACAGGTGAAATCACCTCTGAGACCCTTTTTCTCTCTACTGACTTTATAAAAGCAGCCTAAACAAGATTGTACCATATGCCTGACTTTCAGAATGCTGAAGTAGATGAGGTGAATTCTACCTTTACACAAGTGCCTTACTAGGGGTTAATGCCTGCTAGCACTTGCTGGTCATCATCCTGCTGCTTAGCCAGCATACGTTCACCCTGTGCAGAAGGTGAGAGAAGACCACTAAAGCCCAGAAAGACCAAAGAAAGGAAAAGGTAGATTTAGCTTAGTAATACTGATGATAGAGAAAGGGAAAAAAATATTGTTTCCTATCCCTCCTCAGATCGTTTGTATATGTTAGACTAATTTGAGGATTAAATGGAAATGGAAATAGTAACAATAATAGCATTTTTTAAAGCACAATTCTTTTCAAAGATATCTAAGTTTTATGTTGGATGCACTCTTAAGTATTGCCTGTTCAAGAGACATTTTCCCATATCTTCAGTCTTTTACCAATTACTGAGAACTTCAAAATCATAACTGGATGTATCAGAAACGTAAATCTGGGACCTAATTTTGTCTTTTCTCATTTCAGTATTAAATAGGACGTTCTCTTTAGTATGAGTTCAGCCTCCAAATCTCATCTGCAAGTATGACTAGGGAGTTGAATGGATTATTCAAAGCATGTATGTTTGCAGCTTCGAAGAGGATTGTTTTGATTCCATTCATTAGAACAATAG
Organism: Centrocercus urophasianus; assembly: GCF_019232065.1. Classification (NCBI taxonomy): domain Eukaryota; kingdom Metazoa; phylum Chordata; class Aves; order Galliformes; family Phasianidae; genus Centrocercus; species Centrocercus urophasianus. The sequence continues at coordinate 13,781,990 of NW_024884722.1, forward strand.
TGAGAATAGCATCCAAATGTACTCACTGTGACTGCCCATAATGCTTTTATGCATATGCATGGACACAGTCTTTTGTTGTCACGTGGACTCTGTGCGTCAAGTCTGAATCGTGTTGTACTCACTAGTTATTATAGGAATGCTTTCTCATCTGATTTTTTTTCCTGTTATCAATTTAAATCTTAAAAGGCAAGCAAATAAATTTTCTCAGCCATCATCTTCTAAATTATGTACTAACATTTAAACACCAGCAAGTTTGAAGTCTGTAAACAACCACAGTCATTCAGTACTTTTGTCAAAGTAAATGAAGCCACTGACCATTTAGAACCAGTTGAGCTCTCTCTGGTGGCTAATTTCAGTTTTACAGTTTCTTATTTGTTTTCCTCAAATCATCAAATCAATAATCTTTTAAAATAATGCCCCAAATTAAAATTCTCCTCCCTAATGTTTCTAAGCATTTCCGCAGCTATGATGCAGATGGGTATGATGGAAATACAGGACTGAAGTGATGCTCTGCCATCACTGAATCATTACGGTTTGAAAAGAGCACTAAGATCACCAAGTCCAACCATCAACCCATCCCCACCGTGCCCACTAACCATGTCTCTCTTTGCCACATCCTCACAGCTCTTGTACATCACCAGGGATGGTGACTCCACCACCTTCCTGGACAGCTTGTTCCAATACCTCACCACTCTCCATAATTAGCACAGAAAGGTAAATGGTTTCCAGAGCATCCCATCTTTTGTGAGACAGCTCAGATGTTTATCTATGGGTTACAGATGGGGCCTTCATGGGCTAAGTACATCCCAGTTCCAGAGGCAGCTGTGCTGCCATGGTCATGTTCATAGGTTTTCTTCGTTTCTGAAAGCTGTGATAAATGCAGAGCTAGCCAGGGCAAGTCCTGGCACTCTCTGCAGCATAGCTAGTATAAAGATACAATGGTAAAATGATACAATAGGTTGATTTTTGTGCTTGGAACAAGGTCCAGACTTAGGTGGCAGCTTAGTATAAATTATTTTAACCTTGATGAGGCAGCAGCAGTTAGACCAACTGAAGACTTGTGAGGTTGTCCCACCCCTTCTTCCTGCTGAACTGCAGCTGTTCCCCAGGAGGTGTCATCCAGACACTTCTTGTTCACTGTCTGGCTGAACAGAAAATCCCAGGGGATGCCTACAAAGACTGAGTGCAGAGCTTTGGCCAGAGAAGTCTCTTTTAAAGGAGGTGAAAATTAAAGGAGATGAAAATGGTGGAGTGGGAATGCTTCCTGTATTTATCACATGCAGAGAGGCCAGAACAGGTTTGTTTGTTCCTGTTTGCTTCAGAAGATGGACAACGGTATAAGAGGCAAGGGTGACTTCTGGTACAGCTAGAAAACAGTACATATTTAATATTCCCACATTCTTCCTGTCAAAACATTTTGTGCTATGTGAGATGAACAATGTAGTTCATAACAACAATAATAACTTTATTAATAATAATTTTATTTTTATAAAGTACATTTCTGTGATGAATAGCATCATAGAATATCCCAAGTTGCAAGCAACCCACAAGGATCATTGTGTCCAACTCACAGCTCCACACAGTACCACCCAAAATCAGTTTGTCTGAGAATACTGTCCAAATTCTCCTTGAACTGTGGCAGCTCAGTGCCATGACCACTGCTCTCTGGTGCAGAACCCAACCTGACCCACCCAAGCTGCAGCTCCATGCCATTCCCTCATGCCCTGTCGCTGTCACCAGAGAGCAGAGCTGAGCACTCTGCTACCTGTGAGCAGCTGTAAGCTGCCATGAGGCCTCTCCTCAGCCTCTTCTGCTCTGGGCTGATTAAACAAAGGACTTCAGCTGCTAGTCCCCTTCACTGGTCTGTTCATGTGTTTGATTTTTCAGTAAACAGACTTGCCTGGGCAAGAGAGAAGCTGGCTAGCTCTTATCACTCTGGCTGCTATATGTTGGGTTTGGGGAATACTCTGTAACCCTCACAGGCATCACTCTGGGCTTGCATAGATTTCTGTATTTTGTTACAATAGAATTGGAATAACTGTGCATATTATTGTTCAAAAAGAATTTATTTTTATAAGCATTCTTTGCAGGGCTGGAAAAAGATTTGAGCCTCTGAAAAGAGTGAGTTGAAAATGACAGGTGTCTTTGCCTGCTGGATCTTCAGCTCCCTTACGACTGAAAACACGTTAAGGCTAATCCTTCGAGGCTAAAGAGACCCGGTTAAAGTTTATCCTTCCGCAAAGGCTAGCTAAAGGTTCATGCATAATTTAAGTCATACTTGCACTCTGTTTTAAGGTTTTAGGTGAGACTTAAATGACTTATCAGCCTTAAGCTGAATTTTCCCCCAGAGAAGCAATCTGTATGCAAAAAGTAAATCAGAGGTGCATTAATTTCTTCAGTACATAACTTCAGTAAGAAATAGGGTATTTTTTTTGTTTGTTTTATGACCTGAACCACCTAGAAAGCAATGAAAAAAGCAGCGCATCACTGAGATGCCAGCTCTCCTCCTAAGCATGAAGGTAATGCTCTGTGACACTAATGTAGCCTTGCACCATCTGCTTTTTCAGTCAATAACACTCAAAGCTGTTCCTTTCAGAATTCATTCATTTTAAATGTTTAAATTTTCAGTGGAAAATGTGTAGATCATATCATTCTTTTCATATGTTTTTGTTTATATTGAATTTATGTATTTTAAAATCAAAGAAACTAAAACTGTATGTTAACAAGAGAGAACCTAGTTGCGAAGTTCTTGGAATATGCTTTTCTGTGTTGTAAGCTCTTACTGATACAGAGGTACAAATCCTTAGGTGGTAAGGCAGGTATTTGTGTTATTCAGTAACTTTTTAAATAAATGTTTTAGAACAGATCGTAAAGAGGAGAATCAAGTCCTCAGTGTTTCTTTTTCAATAAATCTCATAATGAACTAAAAACTCAGGATGGGCTGACAAACATAATCAAGAGTTTTGTGCTTTTTAGGTTTGGGAAGTTGACATGTAAACTGTAACCTCGCACTGAATAGAGCTATTCAAACACACAAGTGTGGGTGTCAGCTCAAATCACATCCAATGTCATCTGGGGAAAGAGGAGGGGCTCTAAAGAGTTATTCAAGGAGAAGTTATTTTCTCAGTGGCAAAACCTGAATATTCTCATACCAAATATTATATACCAACGGTCCTTCGATATCAGAACATGCATCAAGTCCTTATCCCTGCAATATTATGCCCTGTAGTACTAGAGGCCACATGCAGTACTGTTTTTTTCCAACGCCCATGCCTAAGGACAGATACGGTCTTTTCTTGCAAATCTGGATCTATTTCCTTATCAAAGCCTTTGTCACCATCAGCTTATGTTGTAAATGCCTCTACTTGCCAGTGTAAACACTGAAACCAGTGAAGCTGTGGAAGAATTTGGAAGTCCTATACAGTCGAAATTTTATGTTGGCAGTCTATTACATGTATTGTGAAAACTAACTTTTGTAAATGCTCTCACTATTTTGGGATGGCATTTTATTTATTAATCTATATTATTAATATTATTTATTTATGCATAAAGGTAAGTGCTGAAGCAACAGTGAGCCCTGAGGAAGTCTCCTGTGCACAAATTTGAAAGTATCACAGCGAACGCATTTGTATGGAAAAAATTGAAAGTGACACCAGAGAAGCTACTGTATAATGTGAACAGACAAAGCAAAAGGGCTACATGACAATCCAGAGAGAGAAAGAGAACTGTCAGATTAAATATAAAGGTGGAGCAATCACAACACTTTAGGCTGTTTAACTCTATTGATGCCATGCCAGGAGGGGTGCCAGGATTTATCATATAATTTACATTCATCATTCTGTGTATAACAAACCACTAAAGCCTAGATAATACTTATTAGAAACAAATGTCCTCAGTAGAGTTTCCTATCAACTTATACAGTATACTCATATATATGCAAAGGATTAGAGCAGAGAAAGGGCAGAAGAACCTAGATATGTATTTTGCTTTCCTTAAATCAGCTATTTTTCCAGGAGACAGGTTAAAAAGGAACGTTGTTATTTGCACTCTGTTTCTATACTTGCCAGAAGCTATATTCAAAGGTCTTATTGAGTTGTACCCAGGGAGTGAGCAGCTTAATAATATATATGTGTTTGTGTGAGTGAGTGAGTATGTATGTCTATATAAATATACACATGCATATACTGAGTTTCTTGTTCTCATTTGTAGCTGATACCCTGGCAGATCTTTCTCAAACTGTGATGTGAACTGGCAAGTGGGCTGCCAAGAGTGAGATGAAAGAGCATGACAGAGACTCCAGAGTATGGTAATAGTATTTTCATCATGGCCATTCTTACACTGCTATTTTATTTATTATTTGTTATATGCCTGGAGTATGCCTGACACATTGAGCAAGACAAAAGGAAAGATGCTTCTCTTGTGTCCTTAATTCATTTTGCTATGAAACACAGAAGCTGTGCCTTCTGTAAAAGAAGAGATGCAGGTTTTCTTATTTCTGTGAGGCATAAGCCTTTCAAAAGAAAGAAATAGCATCCCAAATTGTAGGAACTCAAAAATAGTAACCTGTGAGTTCTATGAGATACTTAAAGATCTGAATAAATTATTTCTGTGATTGCTATCTAATGGAAAGATTTTTCTTGCCTAAATATTTTGTTTTTCAAAGAGACAACTGCATATTTTTCACAGAAGTACAGCTAATGTGTGCTCCTCCTACATCCCCCTCACTGCTAGAGACTTGTATCCCATTTCTGCTCTACAGAGATACAATTTATGTCTCAGCAGACTCAGTGTATAACTCTTCTCTCTGTGATATGCCCTAGGTTCCCTAAATAAGGGCCTATTCATCTCTGATTTTTGGATCTTATCAAGATGATCCTTGAAGTAAATAGGAGTTACGTTTATTAAGTAGAAATTTCATTAGTTATCAAAGATGGATTATGCCTTGATAGCTGCAGTTCTCCATGAATCTGCTGATAGACCTCTGAATTAATGTAACAAAATGCTTCTGGTGAAAATTGCACCTTCCCTGAGTGATTTTGGCACTTGAATCTTTCCCAAGGGCTGAAATAGCCATGTGTGTGACATGCTCACACTCAACTAGATCAGAAATTGACAAGTGCCTTTGTATTTTTTAATAGAACTGAGCTGGCAGTTGGCATATCTAGCCTAGTTTATTTAAATCGTTGTCACAAAGTACTTATGAGTATGAATGGATAATTTAGAACTTTTTATACCTGATGAGTGGTCACACACATATTGGTGGGGAACAAATGCATGCATAATATAAAGTGATTGATCTTAAAGGATAATGGAGAATATATTCAAATGGAATCATTTTGTTCTTTCACTCTAATTTGAGTTTAATAACATAATTAATGGTACGTATTTAAAGGTGTTGTAGTTAAGTTGGTATCCATGCAGTTGGACAACCTTCTTTCTTGGTGCATTTGTACCATTCATTCCACAACAGAGTATTGGTAGATGCTTTTAGTTTTCATACAAAAAAAAAAAGCAGTGCAAGAAGTTTCATGGTATTTTATGAAAAGTTTTGATGAGAGAGACCTGCAAATATGAGATCTGCTCACTGTTTTGGCTGAGCAGAATCTTTGTGAGTAGACATAGCCAAATATGAAGAGAAGCGAAGGCTAAGCACAGAAAATGTCCAAGAAAATGTTCATGTAGCATTACTTCAAAGAAAATTGAGGAGTCAGACATTTGTTGTTGCCAGAAAGCAGCTTGGAATGAGAAGGAAATAATCTCAAACTTTGCGTTCTGTTGTTTTTAGTTACTGCCCTGTTCCAGAAGATGTGACTTTCTGGTTGTTCTTATTAAGTATGCACAACAGCACCAAAGATATAAGGCAGTTGATCAAATTCATCAATTTAATAATCAAATTTATATGAAAGCTGTGCATAATGACTGACTAATTGAAAAATGGGTCCGTGTGTAAAAACTTATTAAAAACTTCATTTCTGATTCTCCCGGAACTTTTACGCTTTTCTGATTTTTTTTTGCAGAGACAATAATGAACGTACTCTTGAGCTTCCTATTTGGAGGCAGGCAGTTCAACATTACGTGGTTATATTAAAGCCTCAACTGAGAGTATGATTGTATTTCCTAATCCTTTTATAATACGCTAATAGCTGGGATCTTTCAAAATAAACTTAATTAAATAGTTCCCTTGATGTGCTAAGTTAAGCATTGAAACAACTAGCATGGCATAAATCATTTAACAGCCTTTATAAATGCATTTTTCCCTGGATTTTCATGCATCTGTGTCATGCTCAGAATCACCCGGTTCAGTTCCAGGAAATTCAGAGTATACTCGGAATGCCATGCATTTTGTGCTCAGAGTGCAGAAATGGCTGCAGATTTGATGAGCAGAGGGCGGCAGTTCGCTTTTTGTCTAGGGTTTCAGCGGGGGTGGGGAGGTAAAGGGAGAACAGGGAAGTTTCAGGATGTTGATGCACAGCACTAAGCTGGTCAAGCAATCCGCACATTGTCGACACAAATCCCGTCCTTTATTATTGCATTTTCTGGTATTACCTAATTATGTCTTGATAATATTCCATGGCCTTTCACCTCCAATTTAATGTAACTTCCCTTTTGTATGTGGAAAACAGGCAGGGCTTGATGGCAGCGGGGCTGTTCCCACCCCGCACTGTCAGGGTGGTGATGATGTGTGAAATAGTGTCCTCTGCCGCACGAACCGACACAGTGCGCCTGCCTTGAGTTGCCCCGCAGGAAGGCAGGCTGGAGTGGGAAAGCTCCAGTCTTGAACAGCAATCCTGATCTAAAGGTAACATTTTCCCTATTAGTGGGAATATGATCTATTTTAATAACTAAATCAGCTGACAAAAATGGATGTCTTGAATGGAGGATTGGTCCATTGCAAAAGCCTGTGACAGCTATTGATATTGTTGCTGAGTTTTGTCTCTTTCATAAGGATAAAGGGGACAGTTACATACTGTTACAGTGTTCTTAAGTTGGAACTAAAGACATTTCATTCTTTAAAGCACATGAAGGGTGTGAAGATGCTCAGCGCTGGACATCTGTGGAGACTGGTAGCCTTGACTTTATGGTGATTAATTCAGCTTAGGTTCACTGAACTTAGTATGATTACACAAGCCATGAGGATAGAAAACAAGAGCCATTGCAGTGAATTTAGTGTTAATGAAAACAGTGTTTTAAATACTGTTAACTACTGCCTGCGATATTGAGAAGTACAATATACAGCATGGCATTTTATAACCTAACTCAGCCATGAAGCATTTCTCTTGCCCCATATTATTGTTTCCTTCCCCAGACCTGTGCAGAGTACATCACATGATGGTTCACTGATGCACAATAAAACATGAGTGAGTTACTTTTCAAACTTTACTCAAAATGAAATGTGGCATTTATTTGGCTTTTGTACCTCTCAGAGTACTGTAGGAACAATGAGCAGGCATTCTTAATCCCTTTTATGCAAACTGGGACAGATAGAAGTATTAGAAAAATGTCCTTTTTGTCAAACTAACTCCAGCTCTCCTATGTCTATTGCTACTCTGGATAATTCATAACTTTTGGAAGATAGGTTTGAGTGGATGAAATAAACTCTTGAATTAATCCAGGCTTTTTATTTTTTTAAGAATATTACTGATGGTCCATTATTAGTATTTGACTTCATCATCAAACAGCTGACAACCAGACTGAGTTTACGCAGTTAGCAGGAAATGTCATGTCTTTATTGTCTCTTTCAGATTTTCTCCAGTTCTGATGATGTTATGTTTGGAGCATTCTTTTGATTATTTGTTTGTTTTTTTTTTAACGTTCAGAATTTGAGAGTCCCAGCATGAATATGACAGAATTTCTTTTCTGATTTTGTTTATTCATGGTTTGGACCAGTTTTCTTGACAGCTGTAAGAATGGAGTGTCCTTCTCTTTAACTTGCACTGCTGCTATTTCTCTTTGTAGTAGGAGGTAATGCAATACTCTTTCATAAGGCAAATTAGAAAGAAATTATACTTAGAGGAGTGGATTTGTAGGTGGAGTTCCCTAACACCTAAACACAATGGAAGCAATATGAGTCCATTGACCTGGGAAAGAATATTCTAGGAAGTATGTGTTATGAATGAGCTTGCAGTACAGTATGACAACTCAGTGATTTACTGTAGGTGGAAGCAGATCAGGTATCACAAATGATTCTGATCAGAGTCATGCTATTTACCAGCTGTCATGCTGCTCTTAAAAGACTGGGGCAAAGAGAGGTTTTCTTCTCCAGTTTTTGCAGAGATTTTGCTGTAACAAAATAAAGTGGAATGCATTCCCTCTTCCACATTATTCCTGCTCATAGAAGTTACTGTTTTGGCAAACAGGTATTTTAGAAAAAACAGTTTTTGAAAACAAAACAAACCACTTGTTCTAGTCAGCTTTTCTATACATGCAAACCTAGTGATGAGAATATTGCCTAATACATTAATGCTTAGATTTCAATAAGAAGCCATTTTCTTGATGCTGATCAAGCAGTGTTTTGAAAAATATGGCAAAAGATTTTCAAAAATCAAATTTTGGCCATTCTTACATTTTCTGAGCAAAACTGAATGCAGCGGATAATGGTCTTTGATCATAACACTCTAAACAATAAGGGGAAATATCTCCTCATGTTTTAAAGAGGTAAGTGGCAAATTTTGAACTAGATACAGTTTTATTAAGAGCAAGATACATTTTTGTGACCTGAAAGATGCTTGGAGGTTTTTAGAGGAAAATTTATCACCATATCAAGTAGCAAATGATACAGAAGAGGACAGACTATCAAATGAAGCAAGAAATAACTCCATTATGTAAGATGTCTAAAATCTCTGCTATATTTGACATAGTTAAGAATATGATTGGACTGTTGGATATTTTCTAATTGACCTTTTTATTCAATAAAGCTGTGCAAGTTTTTTGGTTGTTTTTTTTTTTTTTAAGTATGAAAGAAAAATGTAATGGAATTCATGGAAAGCAGCCAACCTATTATTTAATATTTCACATGACTGCATAATGTTATTGATGGATAATGTGCAATTTGGTGGAATATGGCAAGGAAACTCATGCATGGTATTCCACTTATATGTACAATTCACTGAGTAAATTAGTTTTCTTCGTTTTTCCTCTTATTTTGCTATTAGAAGAACAAATAGAAATGAGGAAAAAACATGAGGTATAGTTTTTCTGCTGAATTATACTTTTATTTTATAGATTTTGAAAAAAGTTTTTGATGTAATTATATAAAACTGATGTAAAAGTATGATGGTTGACTAGTGTAAAACAAGAGCTTAACGGTAGATTCAGAATTGCATCTTTAGCATACCATCATAAATAATGTCTCCAAATCATAACCATGGAATACCTCAGGGGATTCTGAAGCCTATTTGCAAATGAAGAAAAACTCATAAATCTTATTACTTTCTGAAGAAGAAAGAATATATAGCATGTTCCCACTAGATACTGTAGATAATTTTGAATGGAGATCTTAGGAAAACCTTTGTTTCAATACAAAGCTGGTTTCCTTGTCTGTTTTGATGCTGCGAGATTGCTATTACTAATTTTCATTAAACATTCATTTGAAAGGTGTTCATGCTGTTCTTTGCAGCTATGTTGCTCATTAGCTCTTTTGTTATTTTTTATTAGAGCATAAAGAAAAGTTACTTTAGTTCAGCCACATAATTCTAACTCGTCTTTGCCTTTTCTATGCTACACAATGTTTTCTAGATAATAAATTTTCAACCTCATTTGTCTATTTGGTTTTCAAGATGTGAAAGCATCTCTAAGCTACTTTTTATGGCATGTTTTACCCTTATTGCTGGTAGCAGATTTTATGGCTATTGTGTCATAAGCTATGCTGCAGTGATACATGGCTATATAAAGGAATCCAGTCCTTAAAGACTTGCAAAGCCTGATGGATATTTTCATACCAGCTTGTTAACTGAGTCACAACCTTTCAGAATTGCTTAAGGGCTCGAGGCAATCCAAAGAGGAGTCATTTGGAGAATCATCTTTCCAGACTGCTCTTCTCAGTTCGCTAGACAACAAAGGTCTTTTTGTAATTGCAGTAAGCTATGGATTTCTATAAGTGGGAAAGAATCGTTCTGTATGTCCTGTGTTCTTATATTCTTATTTAAACATCCATCATTGGCCAGGCGCAGAGAGAGCATACTAAACCAACAGAATCTCTGGTTTGACTCACTACATCAATTCTGTTATGTATGCTACCTCCTCTGGTAGTTAGAATATAAAGTAATATTTGATTAATATGCATTCATCAGTTATGTGGAGGTTCTATTCTTCAGTTCTGAGAAAGGTTGATAAGATTTGCTGTTCAGGCTTGTGCAAGGAAAATAAGAGGTGGAGGGGAACAGAGCAGTGATACTTTCTGAAACTTCCAAGATCATTGTTATAAGAGCTGTCTCAATTTCAGTTCAGCATCTCTTCCATCATCCTCTGAAGTTATACAAATTTAACTTAGATTAAACTGGAAGTGTGGAAACAATTCAGTCAGTGGTGCATAAGGAGCAGAAAACAGGTCTCCTCCTCTTCTTTCAAGCTACAAAGAGCAAACAATCTATTCTTCCATTATTAAAATGTGGTTCCTAAAATTCAAAGGGACATAATCCATGGAATAAGAAAATGCTGGTAAGGCACAGGTACTTGGAAGGAGATTACAGTGTCTTCAGTGTCTTATATAAACCTAATGGAAATGTAACGTGTTTTTTTGAAAACCAGAGAAGTTTGAATGCAGGCTTTTTCAGCTCTTCTTTTTGGGCAGTGTCCATTGTGGTCATGTGCTGCAATAACACCACATAGCTGCCACTAATAGTATAGACCTATTCTCTGTGCAGAAATAGACTCAGCAGGAAAGATCATTTTTAAATTGTAGAAAACACTAAAACTCAGAATCTTGATGGCTATTATGGATAAAGCATTTTAAATAATGAACAAGGTTAAAGATAATGTAATATGGGAAAGTAGAGTGGATAAACCTAGAGTATATTTGGCAGAAGAATATGATTCTGTTTTGTGCCACCAGGATTGCAACAAGGACAAGTATTATCCATCAGGTTCTTTTTACCGCTTTCCCAGAAAGGAAGAAACAAGATGAGAGGGGATGTTCACAGATATTTCTTATCCATATCCTCACCCTTCCCCTCCTCCTCCTACAGAAGAGAAGTTCATTTTTCTTTAATGAATTTTATATTGGGTTTTGAAATCTGAAGGTGGAAGGCACAGTGCTGTTATTATTACTTATTGTTATAGGGGACAGCATGGGTATTGCCATCAAAGAATCTGTCTCTCAGAGTTAGGTTTGAAATTTGCAGTCCTCAGCTTTCTGGTGAGGTTTAAGGAATAACTTCTGTTGTTTGTAATGTATGAAGCAATAAATGGCTACTGAGAATGATTAATAGCCAAAGTGAAACTCAGGCATTTCATTGATCTCAAAAGCCATTTATTGCAAGTATATGAAAGCAATAGAGATTATTGCTATTATACAACAAACAGTAAAACCCAAAAGGAGAAAAATTCATTTTTTTCTTGTGAATGCTGAGAAAGTGTACTGCACTTTTCCTCTGGGCTGGATTTTCCATCAAAACACATGCTGGAAGAACAAGTGGGATCAATAACATCACAGACACAGCTTTAAATACTGATTAAATGATCAAGGACAAACACTGTTTGAGGATAAGGTGAAAAATTGTTCACAAAAGCAGCTGGTGCAGAACAGAAGTGATCTGACTGGACAATGAGGGTTTTGTGTGCAGATATGTTGGAATATTTCTGGCTGAAATTCTGTGCTTATTACATAACCTCTCTTGATTAATTGAGCCTCGCTGCCAGGTTGTCGGCTACAGCTGAGGTACGTCTGGCATGACCAACAGGAATTGGCACACCAGACTGCTGCTAAGCTCTACTTTGTTCTGCCCTAAGCCTAGGACAGAATCTTTGCCAATCTGGTTCCCCAGAATAAGACTGCATACCCAAGGAGTCTCTACTACAGCCAGCTTTACTGGGGTACAGTAAAGTATTGCCTCTGCCATAGCCTGATTGCCATTTGAATGTTTGATGGCTTAGATGTTCCTGTAGTGCTTATGTGGAACATGAAGCTTTTCCTTCACATACGCACACACACACAAAAAAAATAAAAAAGGCTAGTAATTTGGGATCCTTCCCAAGGCGGTTTTGGCTTTAGGGGGACATATCTGGAACCTGAATCCTTGTCTTGTCAAATGGCTTTTTGCACAAGGTAGGGATAGAAAGCAGCATTGAACTGGCCCTGTGTCAAATACCTAGACAAATACTCATGTCTGGTAAACCTAGAAGGTACCACCAGGTGCAATAGAACCGCTGGAGGCATTCGGTAAATCTGATCTTGTATTTTCAGTTCTTTACTGGAACAGATTTTAAAGGAGTATTCAGAGAGAAGGCATGATAGGAAGCGTTTTACCCTTATTCGGTGCAGTATTAAGGAATGCTAGGGAAGGGGCAGAATTAGGAAAAGCAGATTTAAATTGGGATGCATTGTCTCTGATATGTGAGTACCTTATTCTTCCCTGGCCATGGAGACACCAAGACAGAGACCATAACTTCCACAAAATCAGTGGAATCCTACACATACTGGATAGAAGCATTAACGTGACTTTGTAATCTCTTCTGCTTCTTCCTGTGTACTGTGAGTTCCTTAATAGGATATTTATGTGCTATGCATAATCTTTTCTATTATTTTTTTCTTAATATAAATCAACTGCCTTTATTGAGAATGAAAATTTAATAACAAGTTACAGATCCAAATGAATCAATAGCTCTAACAGGTTGAAAGAGAGTTTTGTCCAGTTGATTCATTTGGATTATCAAATTCTGGAGGCATATACTGCAGTTTATGGATTTTATGATGCTCAGGATGGCACTGGCCTCATCCAGGAGGTAAGTGACGATGCCTAATTAATGACAAATGGTTCAGACACATATTCACTGTAGCTACTGTAGACTTTGAGCTGAAGTCAGCAATTTACCTTTCTTCTTGTCTCATAAAACACTGTTTTGAGCTCCACTAACAGACAGCTAATGATCGTGTCTTTAGCAGTCTTTGAAAATCAGTCACCTCTGCCCCTGAATTAGTTTTAAAAAAGACAGGAAAGTCTGAAAACCTTTAGTCCTGTGATCAGTCTGCAGCTCTGTTCTTCAAGCCCTGTTTCACCCTGTAGGGTGAGGGATGAGTTTTTCCCCTCCTGCTGGTCTGCATGTTTGAGGTCCAGAATTCAGTCTCAACCCTGTTGTTCGCTTTTATTTGTAAGTTTTATGGCTAGATTCTGGATATTGACTGCTTCTCCTCAGAGGAGGATTTCCCAGCATAAAGGAGTCCCCCGTGGCACTGTACGTAGATACTACTAATGCATCCATCAGCAAATTATCTAGACAACAATTACAAAAATGACTTGGGTAGTGCAAATGATTGATTGTTTTCAGTGCAGTAGCTGAACTGAGGAAGTAGAGATGGGTCTTACTTTAGGGTCACTGGACATAGCAGTGTGCTTTTTTTCTCAGACAGAATGCAAAATGAGCACTCACCTGCATGTGGCACTGCAGTTCAAACTCAAATCTCACTTGCATATTAGGAATACTTATTCCATCTGCCAGGAGGCAGTTCTGCTTCCAGCATTTTCAGGCCATCACAGCAGAGGTCAGCATTTGCAAGTGCAATTTCCTGTATGGTTGTGACACTAATGTGAAAAATAAAAATCTCCCTGGAACTCCTTTTGAAATTAAATCTACATTTTTAATGGCTTCCCTATGGCTCCTGCTGTGCTTTTCAGCAAACGTGTACTGAGACTCTGTATGAGATTTGCCTTAGTCTGCACTTTAAAAACACTGCTCTTCATGTCTTGTAAGGTCAAGTGAATTTTACTGGATGAGCCATACTGCTGAAAGTTCTCTCACCTATCTGTGTTACTCATCAAAAGACTTTGCAAAATGATGGAGTTCAGTATGGTGATCTGAAATTTATTGTGAACAGACTCACTCCTATCAACTCTGGCACAAAATAACGTAATATGGGGCCCTCTGCCATGCAAGAACAGTCTGATCTCAGCTCCTGAGATCTTCACATTGCAGCACAGCAGCTCTTAGGTGTCAAAGGAGAGAAGTTGTTTGATAAGGTAAGAATAGAGAAGAGGTTGCTGGAATAGTAGCAGTGCCTGGTTGGCTCCCCAGGAGGTTTGAGTTGTTTTCTCTTGCACAGGAGGAATTTCTGAATGCCTTCCCAATTCAGTATCTGGAAAAAAAAAAAAAGTAAGGAAAAAAAGTAAGGTAGTGACCTGAGCACAAAATACAGTAGCTAAATCCTCATTTAAAAAAAAAATTATCACAGTAAATTAAGTAGATTGAACTGGAAATATTGTATATTTATTCTGTAGCTAATAAAATATATCGCTTATGTTCTAGTTTGTCTTTGTTGAGAAAGATTCCTAGCACAGTGTGGACATATCTGTGAAAAGTAATAGAATACCAAAGACATTCGTGGACTCTGTATCAGTTATTAAGGACACCAGCTGATTTTTTTGGAGACATTAGGTCTTTGGGGTTGACTCTTCCTAGTGATTTATTAACATCAAGAGGAATTTAAACAACACGGTTTGATTGACTGTCCCATGGATATGAGAATTCTTTGTCTCGTTTTCAATTACAAGCAGGTCGCAATGATCCCATAAATATCTGTAGAGGAAAACTTCAGAAAACAGCCAAGTGTCAGAATTATGTGCAATATCAGGCTTAGAACTCAGCCTACACAAAGTTAATCATTATGTGTTTTTTTGTTTTTTTGTTGTTTTGCTTTTTATATGAAGATTTTGTTAATTATTATTAGGTCTTTTTTTAAAGGATAGCTAGTGCTAACCTGAAGCTTATATTACAGTGTGAAATTGCCACAGGCATTATATTAGACTTTATTATGCACATTATCATTTAAAATGATCTTCTGAATAACTTCTTGTAGCATTTTCAAAAGAACACTACTAAAATGAATTAAAAGAGCAAGGGGACCAATAGCTACTATAAAGACAATATTGTGTTATGGAAACAATGCTATAATGTTAAAATTCAAGCAATTCAGAATCAATTGGAGGATGTGTTGCAATTATAGGGTAAGTTTGGCTCTCCAGGTTTATGGCTTGAGTTTCCAGTTGATATGAGTCTCTTGAGTAACATTGGAAGTGATTTATTTTCACAGTGCCTCACTTTCCCTTGTAAAACAAGCAAAACATTCTCCAACTTGCCATTCGAATCTACCATGGAAATACCTGGGATATACTAAGACACTGAGACAAAGGAAGTCAGCGCTCCAGACTGACAGCAAAAGAAAGAACTCAGTTTTCAATTTCTCCATATGTATAGCTGTGTGAACACATACACACTTATTTCTGGATACTGCATATGACAAATCCAGTAATCGAATTAACGAGACAAGGAGACACAAACCTCCAAGTACTGGCTTTAGCACTGCATTAATTTTAGACTCATATCTCCTCTAGTTCTAGTTTTCCATTGAAAAAAAGCTATGTACTTACATATTGGACCACTCTTAGATTATTTTTCCATTTGTATACAAGTGAAAACAATTCCAGACTTTGACCTTGCATCTCAATGAGTTCCCAACAAAGGAAGTTATTCCATGGCAATTTTGCTATTGACTTCAAAGGTGGCCAAATTACTTCCACCCTCTTTCCCTGTATTTCAGATGATGCAGGAAGGTAATATCCAACTGCAGCAGCATAGGGCATTTAAAGAATGACAAAGAAAATGGAGATGCCTAAATGCAAAGTGCATTAACTATGCATTTTGTCAGCGATCTGTATCTGGGAGTCCCATCTAGTAGAATTCATAGAATAGAGAATGGAGGAATAAGAGATGCAGTTGCAGTTCATATCAGGTGAGCATAATAGATGATTGAAAAATGTCCCATGGAGAAGAGAGAAGAATCTTCTGATAGTCTTTCAAATGAGGACAAATGAAACTGCTATTGAGAGAAGACACAATGAAATCAAATTCCTTAGGCAGGGAACATGTGAAAAAATCATGAAGATGAAAAAAACTGCACAATACTCCATAAAGAAATACACCAATACACAAAGAAGGCATATGTTAGAGGACTCTACTGAAAAGATCAGATCTCCCAAACACTTGAAGAAATTATAAAATTAAGGTTTGTCAGTACTATAAAGCTATAAAAGTATAATGCAATAGAAAAGCAGTCATAACCAGAACAGTTTTAAGAAAATGAACTGTTAGGAAAAGAGGAAAACAAAGTCAAAGACAAGAAAACAGATGTATGCGTAATGTAATCTGGAAAGAAATAGGAACTGAGATTAAAAGCTAAAAGAGAATCTCAGAACAAAAATGATTAAGTATAAATGAAGGCTGGAAATCAGAAGATTCATAGCTTGTGGGTGCTACAGTGTTAGAAACATTTCTGAAAAGAATGATGTGACAGGTGCCTATAATGACCAAAGACTGTGCTTGATGATTCTGGAGTTCACATTTCTACTGTTTAATCCCAAGAAAAGTGAATGTCTATATGTGGATTTCCACTTCAGTATGTAGTCTATATACATAGTTGTCCAATCCTCTTCAGGTATATTGGAAGAGGTGTTAATTTTGCATTTCTGAATGCCAATCTCTACTGCCTTTGTAAGATTGAAGTATGGGGAATACAAATTAACCTACCACTGCAGGAAGCAGATTTACACCTATATACAATTAGTGGAAGCAATGGGCCTGGTTTAAAAATTGCAGTGTCTCAGTGCCTTTACCTCTGAGTACCTTCAGGTTTTACAGTAGCAGCAACGCATAAAGACAGCAGCAGCTGGCAACTGGCAGAAAGCTTTTCCCTGTCTTGAAAGACATATAACTGCTAAACAAAGAACAGTAGTTTCATAGACTAAAGGTATTAAAGCCTGTGGCATTAAAGGGATCTCTGATTAACAAAAGCCAAACAATTGAAAAGACTATCTTGTACACACACAAGAACCAATTCTTTTTACTGCAATCCTTCAGTTCCCACAGTCTCATCCAAAGTGAATTGAAATGAGAGCCTTCAGGCAGACTTCCATTAAACAAAAACTCTTAAAAGTAGAATGCAAAATTTAATTATAGTGTAACAAATGTGTACCTTTCATCTATGAGGCTAGTAGTCTGAATTTTTTATAGTCAATTATGATTATATAAAGAATAACCAAGGTGCTATAACGAAAAGAAAAAGCTTAAGAAGCAACATGTAAGATATCACCAGTAGCACAAAGCAGCATAACAGCAGTACCCTATACAATATCCTTTCTCTTGTGTCTGGTGTTTAGATTGTTGAGATAGAGGTGCTGGCAGTAACCCTCTGAATTCCCACAGATTTATTCTCAGTGACTAGTGCTCATTGAATCATTTTTGGAAAACACATCATGAATCCCGATACCTGGAAATAAAAGGAGTGACTCTCATAACTAAATCCGTTAATCACATTTAAGTGAAATCCTTACTTTGCAGGTCATTAATACATCATTTTCAAAAAGCTTTCAAGAATCATTATTTCCTTCATTTACATATCAGTTCATTCTTTTATTCATTTGCTCATGTGTTCATTCATTCATTTGGATCCCAGCCTTCTCTTCCACAATTTTTAATTGCGTAATGAAACAATTCTAAAAAGTATGTGAAGTGCATGATCAAAGCCATGGGATAATTTCTATTCTGTCAGTGAGCAACAAGACTGGGACATTTCAACCTGAAAAGATGTATCTAAGAGAGAAAAACAACAGTGTAGCATCAAGGATGATATAGAGATGATAAATAGGGAGCCTATCCTCCACTTTTTCCAGTACAATAAATCAGAGATATCAACTGAAACAAAGACTTAACCTCATACATTGCACAGGTAAGCTGAAGAATTTCGCAGTAGGACATGGGAGATAGTAGAAAATACACAGACTCAAAGAATGAATGAACAAAGTCACTGAACAAAAGTATTCCAGGCCTCTTAAACCAACAGATGCCATCACATCAAAAGTGTGACTATCCAAGACTGTACTGGAAGAGCAGACGTATATGGCTACTTGCTTATACTCTTTTCTCTGGTATCTGCTATTGACTGCTAACAGAAACAGAAACCTACACAGCTACTCTGCTGCAGACAAAACCTATTAGAAAATTAGAGAACTGTCCTAACTGCATTTACCACAAATTCAACACAGCTTAAGGGGAGCACTCTAAAACTGCAAGAAGATAGAAATCTGACATATTTGGTCCAGTCTCTCTGTATTGCCTATGATCCCACATCAGATCTACAACAAAAAACTTTATGGTGATTAAGTGAACTTTTGGTCACGTATTTTCTCACGTATAACAGCTACAATATACCTCAAGTTTACATTTTTATAGTGCTTTTTTCATCTCTAATCTACTGTAAAGAAGTAACATATCTAAAAGTCATGATTCCTGCTGTAATTCTTATAAAGAGATCCAGTTCATGTTCAGAATCTAATCACAGGATAATAAAATCTCCCCTTGGTTCCTTTAATCTATGCTAACATTTCTTATTACTTTTCAGGCAAAAGAGTATTATCAGTGCACAATAATGTTTTTAGTTCTGCCTTTTGAGATCCCTCACCATTGAGAACCTGAATGATGTTCTATATATTTCCCTTTTTTATATGATATTCACTTGCATGTTCAGCTAACTTTAGAAGATTATTTCCACAGATAGTCAACATCCATCAAAACATCTTTCAAAGAATGCCTACTGCAACTGTACAAAGAATTTTTACAAACTTTAATGTTCTTAAGTAATAGTATGGAAAGGAAATAAAGGAAAATATGATTGCAGACAAACTGACAGCTTCATCTAAATGCTTTTTTTTTTTGTTCTAATGTTGAATCATAGAGTGTTACATGTCCTCCAACAATCCCCATGGATATTAATTGCAGATGCTAAGATCGAATATTCTAGTATGAGAACTGAGTTACATGAATGTATCAAAGAAGTTACATTGACTTTTCTGACAGCTGTCTCAACCAGGAGGTCAAGGAGGAAATAAAACAGAACTACTGATGAGATCTGAGATTTATTATCACAGCTTTTTCGGAAAAATCTATGAAACCACATCAGTTCCAGTGACTGTTCTGTCCTGCCTGTCAAAGCACTTGTGATAAGGCTAAATTCTCTGCAACTTTTGATCTATAGAGGAATTCTGTGTTTATTCCTGTTTATCTCCTGAAATGCAGTTTCTTTCACTCCCTCTATGTTTATTTCCTTTTGGTTTCCACTCCATACATACTCCACTTGGTATAACTGGTACCTCAGTAGAGAAAGTAAGTTATCCAGGATAACCAGGAGACCAGGTTGCAAGCATCTCAGGTCACTTGAATGCACTTAGTCATTTATTCTGGCAAAAAATACCCAAGAATTGAGCCCCAGGTTCAACTAACACAGGGCACATGTCTGAACATGAGTGCTAACCTTGCAGGGAAATGTCCTAATTGCTTTTAGCGAGTGATTTTCTAACATAAAACTACTATCTTTTCAAAAGTGGCATGTGAATTTCCATACAGCACCCATAGGTTTGACTTAAACTATCATTTCATGGAAATGTTTATGACTGCTCAAGTGGGGACTGTAATGGGGTGCAGATGTAAGAGGTGTTTACAGATGAATGTAGCTCATAAACCTAGTTTACATACTGGAAACATTTCTCATATATTTTTCTTTACAATGCAGTTAAGACTCCTGTCCAAAAGTGTACAGAATTTGCAACTCTTCTTGGGTAGACCATGCTATCTGAGGAGAATGGTATGGCAAAATGTGCTAATCAAACACATTTTATAGACTTTCTGTAAGTGAAACAGTGCTCTTTTTCAGGTCAGATTGGACTTTATTTTCAGAAGCACCAGGGGTTCACTGTTTCCCATTCTCTAATATTTGTTCAGAATTAAAAATGCAAGTTATCAAATTGTATGTGTACATACTAAAGGTGACTATGTACATTAAAAACATTTGTCAGCAAGAACTTTTTGTATCCATCACTTTAATTCAACATGTTAGTAAGAAGATGACAGAGAATCACAGAATCATTGAGGTTGGAAAAGGTCTCTTAGATCATCTAGTCCATATACATGAAAGATTCCAATCTGCTTAGGCTTGGGTTTTTTGCCAAGTAGCATGCCGTAACTGTGGGATATGTCCAACTAATATTTAACTGGAAGAAATCTTACAGATGCATCAGGATGACTTTCATAGAGCAGTTAAAGTATCTATGTTTGTTTCACAGTGATTGTCAGAGTATAGTTTAATAACTAATTTTTTTTCAAGAATTGCCTACAAGCCAGAACATAAACCCTTGCTTTGCTTGATGAATATTAATACAATTATCTTAGGTCCTATGGATAGCAAAATGTTAGGGCTAATGAACTAAAGCGGATGATCAGAAGGAAAAATCAGATTTTTTGTTTGTGCTTATGAGCACGATATGCCCTGTCCTGGAAGACAGTCGACCTCACGCTGAACGCGGCTACCGCGGGGCCCAGCACTGCGCCGGCGCGCCCATCAGGGCCATCGCAACGCCGCCGCCCTCCCGCCAGGCACTCGCAGAGGACGCCCCGGGGCGGGCTGCGCTCGGCGCCGCGGGAGGGCGGGAGCCGCCGCAGCGAGGTAGCGCGGCACGGGTGAGGTGGCGGCGGGCCGCGTTGCCATGGCAGCGCTGCCCCAGCCGAGGGTTTAGGCGGGAGGCGGCGACGGGCCGCAGGGGGCGCCTCGCGGTTGGGCCCCGCCGGGAGGCGAAGGGGTTAAAGCAGGGGGTCGCTTGCAGGCGGGCGTGGGGATGAGCTGTCGGCGGGGGTTGAGGGTGTGAAGCCTCCGCTCTCTCTCCGGGCGGAATGGAGGCTGCTGCGGAGGATGGGTTTTATGAGGAGGCGGAGGAGGTGAACTGCTACGACTTCGAGCCCCTGCCGACGTTGCTGGAGGACGAGGTGAGTGTGGCAGGTGCGGGGACGGAGCCGGTGCGGCGGTCCCTGCGGGCATCCGAGGTGAGGCGGCCTCGGCCCCGGTAGCCCCGGCCCCTGCCTGCGCCGCGGCACGGCGGGCAGCCCCAGCGGAGCCCGGCGGTAGCCCGGCACGCCGGCAGCGGCCAGGCCGCGGTGACACAGCCGTTCTGCTCTGGCGCGAGCCCTGGGCTCCTTCGCTCCCTTCTGCCCCGTTATCTCAGCTCCCAAGTTGGGCTTGGCCCATCCCCTCCCCCTGCTCCATGCAACAGCAAAGTCATGGTGCTCGAGGATGGGGCGTCTCGTTTCTGGCTCCTGGTGTGGCTGTGCACTAACAGCAGTTATGAAGTGTGTTTCTTTGTAGTAATCGATCAAGGGTGATTTCTTAAAAGGGTAAAAGTATAGCACCAGCTTGGTGCTTATACAGCCATTTCTTACTGCCCTGTGTAAAAACATTTTTGTCAGGAGGGAATAAAAAACGTGTAAAAAGCTATTGCATCTGTTTCCTTATTGTGCTGAATTACCTGTAGCTGGTTCTGCAGTCAGCTTTGTGTGGGTGTGCTTGGTTTTGCACTTGTTTGTTTGTTTGCTCTCACTTTGCTTTCTGTATCCTTTGATGTGAAGTGTTCCTGAATGTTTGGGTAAGTTGATTAAACTTGGAAGTGAAACTTTGGTAAGCCATATATGAGTGGCTCGTTTCCCAGAATGAACCTTGTTAAGCTCTTGTTTCAAGAACCCCAGCTGAATCAGGATGTAGAGGTGTTTGAAATGAGAAGTCCCCATAGACTCCATAGGTCAACTCCTGGCTCAGCAGTTTCATGCTTCTGGTAGAATCTGACCCAACTCTTCTGATCTTGACCTGGGGTTTGTGTTTATCGCTCATTTGGATACTCTTCCTCATCTTAGCGCTCGGTGAAGGCCTTCTCAGGTGGTCCATGCCAAATACAAAAGGAAGCTGGCAGTGGCCTCCTCTTTACAGGTTCACTTAAAAGCTAAAAGTGGAAGAAGATCTGTTCTTTCTTCTATGTGAGGAAGACCTGAGCCCATTTCTCTTGATGCAGTCTGTGATTGTGCATTCCCATGAGTCCCTTCTGTTTAGTTTTTCCAAACACTTTAATGTTTTCAAATATTCTTGTTGAGAGAATGATCACCTATCACCTGGTGATTAGAGAACTTTTTTCTTAAAGGGACTCCTTTGAAGAGTATTCAACTGACTTACGCAGGCAACAAAATGTTTTTCTTCAGCTCTGATTAATTTAATGAATTATGTTTGCCATGTTTTCCATGATTCTAGAACAGAGTGTTTTGAGGTTTGTGTGCACTATCTTGATAAAAGGACTCGGCATTCACAGCCTTCTGGCACCTGAAGTACTCCTAGATGCTTAGTCATTGAGTGGGAACTGTGGTGTATGTGGTTTACAGCATTCAGTGTGCAAAGCAGGAAAGTGCCTGTGCAGATGAGTAGGAAATACTGGTGGTGACAGTGTATTTAAAATGTCTTTCCTGGCTGGGACTTCCTTTATATGAAACTCCTTAATATTTCATTTAAAATTTTTAAGATGTTTTCTGTGTCCAATTTGTTTTCTCTCTGCTTTTTTGCATATGCTAGTGCACTGCATTATACTTTTGAAGAAAATACAAGGGAAAACTGTGAACTAAAGTGGTGAATTGAAGTGTGATTATTTAACCTATTAACTTTTCATAGTTATAATACAATAATGTCTTTTGCAAGTATCTTTTCCTGATAATGAGACAAGTGAGGAAAGGTGTCTGTAACAGTGGCAAGTTTTCCTGTAGATTTTCCATAGACCAAAATATTGCAGTTATGGCTTGCTAGAAGCTTCAACTTGCTAGAAGATGCTGAGTTATGTTCTGAAAAAGTATTTGTTTGTTTATTTTTCCTCAGTGAAAACTTGTTTCTGCATAGCTTTGATTAGGGAAACTAAGCAAACATATGTCTCAATATTTTCAATGCTTCATTGTAAGGTTGTTGCTGTGCTGCAGTAGAAACTTTGGTAGCTAAGGTTTTTCAGTGTGGTCATTTGAGAAATGCAGCGTTTCCATGAAGTAAATAGCTTTGTGCCCTTTGAAGGAAAGGTTTACTGTGTGGCTTTTCTGTTGTTGTTTGTTGTCTTTCTTTGTTGTTGTTTTTTGTTTTTTTTTTTTTTTATCTTTACCAGTCTGTCCATTGCTGAAAGAAGCTACAGAATATGAATTCAGCATTCTTAGGCCTTTCCCTTTCCCTGGAAAGAAGATAAATTTATCTGGCATGAGATCATCTTTCATTTGCACCCCAGTACAAAGATGGTTTTGTGGCTTTAAGCATAGATATTGCTACTGGTGATTGGTATCAGCTCAAGAACTCAACTCGCGCTTGACTCAAAAGAAGTTCTATCAAGTCCTGGTTGTGAATGCAAATTAATATGGAGGTTCTCCCAAACTTTACAGCCTATGTTTATTTCTTATAGTGTCTGTAAACTGAGCCTTTTGTCTCCATATGCATGTGATGGACACAATGATTTTACATCTAATGAAATATTCTTTGCGGCTTTGATAAATGCCATCATGTCACATAGTTGCTTAGCTCTATGGTCCTAAAAGAATTAAAATAACTGGCTCATTGCTTTGATCAAAAAATTACGTTGTGCTAGAACAAGCAGTCTGTCTTTCTTTCCCAAATCTGTCCTCATCTACCAGCATGGTCATCTTCAAAACTTGATATTTTATGGCCAGCTCCTTTTCATATGTTTGTGTTTTCAAATTTAGGAACCTCTGTGCTGCCTTTCATGCTTGAAAGGAATTCCCCATAAAAACATGCAAAGTTTTCTTATCCATCCTCAAAATCCAATGGCAGCATTACGCATACGATGCTGAAGGCAGCACAGAGAAAATGAGATTGTCATTCTCGTGTACCTGAACTGTAACAGCTTTTGCTCTCCTGTGTTGTGTTGGACTGAGCTGGGTGAGCGCTGATGGCACTGCACTAATTCTTCTATTAGCAAATTAATACATCTTGAGGCTGGTGAAAACTTCAATATTGAAAATAAAAGTTTCAGTTGCCAAATAATAGTAAGCATGATTCATTTCCTACTTGTTTTTTTTTTTTTTTCCTCAGTTGTTAAGCATAACTTAATAATTAAGTTGTTATTGCTTTAGTCTAAAAGCAAAATTTTGGTTTTAGGATTGGTCCTTTTTTAAAGAATATTATGAATGAAATACTTCTTCCTCTGAAAAATGTGTCAACAAACTTTCTCTGTCAATAAATAATAATGGAAATCCTGATGTTTTCCAATAATGAGGTACATAATGTCAGTTATAGCTTTGTTTTTCAAGCTTCCCATGCTTAAAAGTTCAAACCACTACAATTCAGTTTGCATTCTGTTTGGCTGACATCGAGATACTTTCCTTTCTATACGTCAAGTAATATCTGGTTGCATCTTTAATTCAAGTTATGCTTACTATCTTTCAGAAAGTGTGGTCTTTAGTCTTAATGTCCTTGCTGTAAGCATATGGTGAAGGTAAGGTGATTTAATGTTTTAGGACAATAGCTTAGAAACTAACTCTCTGAACTGTCTTGATCCTAAGAGCACTGGGAATAGTGGACAACTGAAATGCTTGGTTTTTATGTCTAAGAACACTACAGCATGTTGGACTTCTGAGGATTTATTAATGATCTACACCACTAAACTTCATAACAGCATCATTTATAAGACAGGCCAGTTTAGAGGGTACTTTTTCACTGGTAGGGAAATTTTCACTGTGAAGGGAATTTAAAAGGAGTTTATCGAAAACCACCTGGGAGAGTCTAAGGAAGGCATGTGTTAAACAGAATGTTTTAATTTCATTTCTCTGCTTTTACCTCTGAATGGTCTGTTTCCTTAACTTTGATGCAGTGTTTATGTAACTTACATAATTCTATAGTAAGTCTATTTTTGATGTTAACGTACTGTGATGCCTTTGTTTGGATTAACTGTGCTTCTTGGAGACTTCTTGTGTTAAAAGCAGCATAGAGAATTTTATGTTTCTTGGGGTGTTAATCAGTGTCCTGAAAAGTCTCAGAACTTTCTTGGGGTGTTAATCAGTGTCCTGAAAAGTCTCAGAACTTGCTGGAAATATTACTTGTAGTCACTTGTGTCAAATGTAATCTATGATACCAAAAGTAATGTCCTGAAACGTGGAGTAATTTATGAATTCATGTCTTGGCAGGAGAATGTGTCCCTTGCTGATATTTTGTCACTGCGAGATAGCTGTCTTAAAGAGCAAGATATTTGGGCAATTTGCCTGGAGTGTTGCCATTCTCTGAAGAGCATTGCCCATTCTGCAATCTTCCAGACTCTTTGCATCACTCCTGACACTCTGGCTTTTAACACCAATGGCAATGTATGCTTCATGGAACAACTCAGTGGTAAGTATTTGTGTTTCCAGGCAATTTGTTTTAAAACTA
Source organism: Centrocercus urophasianus (assembly GCF_019232065.1). Lineage (NCBI taxonomy): Eukaryota > Metazoa > Chordata > Aves > Galliformes > Phasianidae > Centrocercus > Centrocercus urophasianus. The sequence continues at coordinate 13,807,464 of NW_024884722.1, forward strand.
TGGAAACTCATAGTGAGAGTCTATCGTAAAGTATTCTAGTCTATTCTGAAGACTTAAAATTAAAATAAAGAAGAAAAAAAAAGACTTATTTAGGAATAGAGATCTGCATGAAACTGTGTGCTCGGTTTGTGATTGATCAATAAAGACTTGTATGAGTTTGAATAGAAGACTCATCATAGTTACTTTAAGACTTATCCAGGTTAGTTTAATGTATCTCCATCTCCTACACAGGTTTTTTGTCAGTGTATCTGCATGCCATGTCCTTGTTTGCATGGAATTGGTTTCCTTTGTTTTAAGTAACTGTCTCGCTCCAATTTATAGGAGGGAGAGGAGGTTCTTTTATTATCT